>NC_080696.1:6073841-6376872 GCF_030445035.2 Dasypus novemcinctus
AGGCCAGAGTTAGCCCATTTCAATTTTTTAAAGATCTATTTAGTTTGTATTAGTCAGGGTTCCCCAGAAAAACAGGACAGGATAGATAGAAAGAGATTTCTTATAGGAATTGGCTCACTCAACCATGAGGATTGGCAAGTCCAAATTTTGGAGGGCAAGCTGGAACCTCCAAAGAAATTGTATTCACCAGGGGAAGCTGGCTGTTAGAAGAAAAGGCTGAAATTCTTCTTTCTGACTTCTGAAATTCTCAGTTCTTGCTCTAAGACGTCCACCTGATCAGATGAATAGCTCCTTATGGCTGAGGGCAAGCTCTGTTTTGAACTGCAGATGCAATCAGGGCCAGGTGCCATCAGCTGAATAATGATGGAAAAGTTGTCAACGAAGACTGCGCAACACCTGCTCAGTAACCAGCAGGTTAGTGCTTGCTTGACCAAACAACTAGATGCCATAACCTAGTCAAGGTGAGCCAAGAACTTAACCATCACATAATTTTATACAGTACATTAAAGAAAGGACTAGGAGTTTTACATGAATTGGTAATAATTAGTTGCCAGATATCTTGGTAGGCACAATGAGTTGCATTAGGATTTTAAGCCTGAGGCAGCATAAAATATGGGCTTTGGAGACACAGAGATAGGTATCAAGTTTTGTTTTGAGGTCTCTAGAGCTCTTTTGAGCCTTAGCTTTCAAATGTTTAAAATAGGGATATTAATAGTATCTGATTTTTAGGATCTGGTAAGGATTGAGTGAAATAATATCTGATTATTACATATAGAATATAATTATATCTAGATGTCTCAAAAAATAAAATGGTTTTAGTTCATTAATAGCTGTGTCAGTCTGCTGTTGTCTCTTTAAAAACTCAGTGGCAATAAGCATTAATTTTATATTCTCATCTTTCCAGGTTAGCAGGGAGTCTACTGTAAGCTCACCTTGGCTGGGCTTGACTCAAAGCTGCTATCTGAGTAAAGGTTTTCTCCACCAATTTCTCATCCTCCTTGAACCAGTAGCTACTGAGGTGTGTCCTTCTCATGTCAAAGACAGTAGGATAATAGAATAAGCCCACTGCAAAGGCACATTTCAAGCCTTTGCTTGAGTTACATCTGTTAACATACCATTGACCAAAGAAGTCATATGGCCAAGTCCAAAGTCAAGGGATATATGTGGGGAAGAGAGAAAATACGTGCTAAAAGTTGGTTGGATCTATCATATAGTTATTTTGACTTACCAATTCAATTGGTTTTGAAAATCTGATATCTAAATCTTATTTATGTTTTCTAGCTTTAAAAATCTGTAACTAAACTAACCTTATAAAAGGCTATAAAATTAATTAATTTGTAGGGTGCTGTATTAGTCAGGGTTCTCTAGGGAAATGGAACCAACAGGAGATATCTGTAAATAGTATGAGACTTTATAAAATTGTCTCATGTGTGGTGGGGATGCTCAAGTTCAAATTTTGTAGAGCTGGCTGCAAACCAGGGACTACAATGAACGTCTTGTTGAGTCCCTCAGGAGAAGCTGGATGTCTGAAGTCGAGCTGTGAATTCTTTCTCTGAATGCTGAAATCACTTCTCCTTTTAAGGCCTTCAACGGATTGGATGAGACGTCACTCATTGCTGAGGGCAATCTCCTCAGTTGACTGTAGATATACTTAACCATCTGTGCAAACAATTCACTGATGATTAAAGTCCACGAAATGCCGTATTAACTATTAGCCAAGTGCTTGCTTGACCAAACAACTGGACACCATTGCCTGGCTGAGTTCACACATTATCCTAACCATCACAAGTGCCTAAGAAAAAAGAAAAGACTCTAAAAAGCTATAGCTAACTGCCTAGGAAATCATCCAAAGGTGAACAACCATTTTAAAAGATCGAGGACTGAGGATCATGAACAATATATTCAACAATTAACCATTCAGAAACCTTTATGATCTATGCTACATAAGAGAAGTTTTACATTTTACTGTACTGTGGAAAATCAAAAAAAGTAGAAGACATGGGCCCAGGTTTTCTGTGTAGTTATAGCAATTTGAGGCCAGTGAATTTTCTTAGTTTAATATTCAAATATTTGATTGGGAACTTTCACATCATTGGCTCTACTCAGTAGTTTATTCAGTCTTTCAGAATTAAATTATTCGATGCCTACTGTGTGTCGGACCATGTGTTAGCCATTGGAAAAACAACCCTGATTGTAAAAGAGCTTTCCAAGTTGGGAACTTACATTTCATGAGTGTGAAAATAAATGATTTCTTAAACTTGACAAAGTTGTGAAGTGCAAAAAGCGTAATTTGGAAAAGGTCCCCTACTGCCCAGAATAGTCTGCATGTAAACATGTGTATTAGATTCCATCACATTCTCAGGGGGACATGGAATGAGACAAAAATATGGGGCCCCTAGAGAGACTTCAGTTGCTTCAATTGTTTAAAGAGCAGGCATTTCTTATAGGTTGGGTACACTGTTAACTTTCTCAGTTGGGTTTTTAAGGAGCTATTTCACCGGTTTAGAACTACTTCAATTTTTTGCTTCTAGTGTAATCAATTGATCAGCAGGTATTTATTGATTTTGAAGACTTGCACTTGTCATTTCCACACAGCTCAGTGTAAGACTAGAATCCCCCTTCTTAGAAAGTCTGTGAACTGAGGCTGCCCAGTGGGGCCTTGCATTCACTTTCCAAGTGTGTGGGCTGTGCCCGAAGAGAAATAGGGCAATTCCTCTCCAAAAGAAAGCACCATGCTAGGATGTTCTGTGAGAGGCTCAGCTTACCTGGGCAAAGATATACAGAATCATATTATTGTCCTTAATGAGACAAAAATTAATTCAATAATTAATTTGAATTTAATGATTTTAATACCCACTCAGGGGTGTTGAGGTGAGGACTAAACTTTGTACCATCCCCCTTCCTTTTACAGTGCATCAAACTGAGTTTTAGCTCTAAGTTCAGTGACAATTAGTGATGTCTCCTCCTTAACTCTAAACCTTTTCAGTTGGTTCCAGTCTTATTGCTTACCTCAGAGCTACCTTCCAGAGAGCAGAGAAGAGAAGAGAAGAGAAGAGGGTAATACAGAGAGTCTTTCTGAACTTGATTAATGATGTACCCCCATTGTTTATCATTTTACCACCTCGCACCCACAACTTGGCTTTAAGTGCACCCTATGCTACACCCAATGCTCCGTTTCTTCAAGTTTCACAGAAAAAGATTACATTTCTCCTCTAATTATCTTCACAACAGCTCCCATTATGGTTTGACCCTAGTACTTTAGTTATATTTATGCTGCTACAATGCACCAAATAGATAATAATGAATACTGATGCAGTCTAGGGTTGAAGCAAACTATAATTATGGCGGACTTAATGAAGTTACCAGAAACAGGAGTATGTAAAAAACATACGCCGATTAAGGGGGAAGAAAACCCAACCAAACAAATCCAGAATATTTCACATTCCCAAAACTCTGCTTTCCACTTGGAACTTCCTGGAGATCTGGATATCTTTTCACGTATCTTTCTTGCTTTCTGATCTGTGATTTCCTGACTTATACTATTGCATTCCAAGGTTTATCTTTCACCTCCCAGCATCTTAACTGTCAGATGATGACAGTCACATGGCTTATAAAATAAATCAGATGGGATGCTTATTTGGCAATCCAATATTATGCAAAATATGCTAAATTAAAATTTCAAAACAAGGAAAGTTGACAGATCCATCAAGTGACACAGAGTCGGTGGCTGGAGCTCCTTAGAATAGTGGCTAACAACGTTTCAGTATCTGCAAATTAAAGGCATAGCCAGTTAGCAGCTCAGGGCCAATGAAGTTGAACCAGAAATTACTTGTGGGCAAGTTAATGCTTTAAAATAATATCTAGTAGAGAAAAACAGAAAGGGTGGGGAGTGTCTCATCATGTATTGACAAAAGAGGCACTTCTCTGGAAAGGCTTAGATCAGCTTTGGGAATCAGTGAAAAAGGGATAAAAGAATCATTTTCTGAGTGTTTGGAACAGAGATAAGCTGCTGAAAAACTATATACAACTTTTTTGATATTTCATATAACATTATTAAAATCATTGTAACACTTTCCTGTGTTTTCACTCGTCCTCTGAGTAACCATCGGAGGGAAATGGGGAAACAAGAAGGTTAGTTTTTACTTTGTGAAGAGGGAGAAGGAGATCTTTAGGCTTCATAGTTCTTGCCTGGTTCTTATGGTTCTTATCCACCATAATCTCTTGTAAACAGGAAAAGCAGTCATTCTTATCTTAGATCTCATAAGAGAAGGTCTCCAGTTATCAATTTCTAAGAAGGGTGACATCCTTCGTAGAGAGGCAAGCCCTTGTAATAAAAATTCCCCTTAATGGTTTAGGGGTCATGTTAAATTATCTGTAGCTGTTCAGGTTCAACTGGCTTAAATTACAAAATGTCCTTCTAAAGAGATTTCTTCCATTCTCTGCATTGTTGAATAGTTCTCAACTATTTCATGCCCCAGTAGGCCAGCATTCCGATTTTAAGTGCCTATCTGGGTAGCAGATTAAGGGAAAAAGGATAGAGGCAAAATTCAAATTTGCCAAAAAACTATTTTTTTTTAATTTGATTTTTTCTTCTCTGTCTTGGCCTCATCACAGAACTAGAAGTAACTCCTGGCCAGACTACATTTTTGTGCCCCACATTTATTTCCTAGCCACCTTGCTTGCTCACTGCCAATCATCTCCACCGCTGCTTTGATCCACCAATTGCCCCTCTCTCTGCACCAGGTGAACGGGCTCTGCGGCCCTGGAGGGCTCCAGCCTTTCCTCTGGGAGTCTTTCCAGGATCCAGCATTAAGAGGTGAAGCGACTGCATTGGGCTTCACCTGCTCTGCCCTCTTTTATCTTTGTAATTGGATTTCCTGATGAGAGTGAACTGAAGTGGGGACAGATGTTCTTAAAATTAAAAAGGAAAACAAGTTAAGGGCCCAAGAAAATGTATAAACATGGGGGTGATTTGTGCTGTTAAAAATGAAGCTTGTGTGCTTTGGATTTCATACACATTTCCCATTAAAATAAACCAAGGCAAACCTTTGACTCCAACACAACTTCACTCTCTTGCTGAGACAGGAGAGAAGCAGGCCCGAGAGAGGAGGGGCGCCTTACTCTGGCGGTTTCTCCACAGACAGCTCCTGGGGTGGGCGATTCTCCAGGGTAGGACCCTGCTGAACCGCAGCCAGGACTTAGAGCAGAGAGAAGCCTTCCACTAGAGAAGGCTGAGAAATGCCCAGAATCCAGGCCCAAACAACATGCGTTTTCCCTCAGAGTCTAGTTGCTATGCCATAAAAATTTTTTAAAAAAGAAAGAAAAAAGAAGCTAGCAAAGCCCCCTTTCGATCCCCCAACGAAAAGATGCAGTTCTCAGGTACGAAACCTCCCTGCCGCGACACCTTGGTTCCTGCCACCGATGTGATCATGAAGTTGGCTTCAACCTGAGGATACGTTGTGTCTTTCTCTACATGTGATGGATGACAGATGTTCAGATTAAATAATGGTACTCTCTAGCAGACAGAACAGACCAGAGCAGTAAAGCAACTAGGAAAAAGGAGCAAACCAGGCCCTGCAAATGATCTTAATTATTTCAACTGTGAGGGAACGGTAAAGCACGAGGGCAAGGGGTCTTAACCTTTCTTATTCCACGGACCCCTTACCAAGTCCATACTATCCTGTTATTATTTAGTAAGTATATCACATCCACATCAATACGTGCCCACAAGAAGAGTGTTTTTTTGAATTTCAGTTCAAGCTCACGGGCCCCTTATAAAGAACCCCTGCACTAGGGTAATACAACAAACAGACTTTAGAACAGCAAGCTAAAAGTGCTGGTTGTTTACATCTAAGCCAAGCCTGCTCCTTGCAAAGTACAATTAACGTGTGGATCAATTCAGGAAGAAACCTAGCACCACTCCATTTTCATAACTGGAACTCTGAAACAAGCCTCCAGCAGCAGGTAGCATATAAACCATAATGTTAATATTGGTCACCTTTACAATTTTTTAAAATGATGGTCTAGAAAGTTCTGTTGCTAAAATTTGAATGCATTTGTATAGCATTTAAGATGTCTCTTATGCTTCCGGATTTTGAAAAGGCAGTTTAAAATGTCATACCTTAGGTGAGTGCTATATAAACAGTACACAGGCATATCGAGAGGTATGGAAATGAGTCTATACCGTTATTTACACTTCCCATGATTAAGAGAAGATGCAGTTTATGTTCATTCCACTTGACATAATATTACCTAAGTACAGTCTTCCAGGCCTTGGGGAAAAAATTGAATAAAACCGAAGCTCATGCCAGTCTTGGACCCAAGGCTGAGTTCCGCCCCAGCCACCTTTCGTGGTTCTGTACTAAGCCATAAATGGACCTGTCTGAATCATTGACACTCCTCCACAAAGCACAGGTGGCAGTCTCTTCTCATCCACACCAGAGAGAGAGAAATAAATTGTGCTGCCATTAAAACATGCCAAAATAATATTTTTTCCCATCTGCTAAGCCAAACCCATGTGGTAAGTGAACTAACAGGTTTTCACCCTCACAATTGACAGATACCACAAGCAATTAATTAACATTCACACAACAGGAGCCAACGCTCAAAACAGAACGCACATCTTGTCGAACACTCAGACTTGTGGCTCTTCAGATGTGGCCGCTCCAAAGCCTATTTCTGCATAAACATTTACAACGAGGTTGGGCCACTAAAGTCTTATCAAGTTGGACCCTGTGTCCCAGTTTCCATACTGCCCAGCATGGACAGCTGATCCACCCAAGAACAGCCTGCCTTGATTTCCTTAGACCCACACACCAGGACAATTCAAGGATAAAGTCTTTTTTTATCTTGGATCAGTTAGTTAAAAGTAAACTTTATAGTTTCCTTGCCATTAGAAAAAAATGGTGCCAGGCAATATGTATGTTTTAAGGCGTTGCTGTGTGGGGTATTAGAAAATCCAAAAAGAGGTGGGTCTTGGCATTAAGACCACAGCTTATCTTGAATCTAATAAAAATAAACTGTTATAGAAATAGGAATGCTGGTCTATGGCTAAGAATTTCTGAATACATGGATGGGTGCAATAGCCTCCAAAAAGCCCAGGCCAGAAATAATGTTACCAGTAAATGTTCCTTCAAATAGTCAAGGGAGAAATAATTCTGATATTTAATTTTTCCAAGACATAGAGCAATAAGTTACATCCTAAGGTCATCAGCTAGAAAACCCACATAACATCAAGGTTTTGTGACGTCTAAAGTGGACAGATGTTGGGATGAGAGCATAGCAGGTAGTGGACGGCGAATGAACGTATCGACCCCTCTCTATATTCATAATAGCCCTGCATTTCAAGGTGAATCTCAGCAGATAAACTTAAGGGGAGAGGCTAAATTAAGCCTGATTATACGGTGATGGACAAAAGAGAACAAATCACAGAGATGAGACACGTGAACATATATGCAAAGAGCATGGCTATGGGTCATTTACAAAGAGAAGCATGATGCCCTGCTCGATGCAGGTCAGGAGCTGCTCTGGTAATGCAGCAGGACTGCAGGACGCCTGAGCGGGGCTGGGCTCTGGCAGGAAGAGAGGGCTTCTGGTGTCGTCTCCTTTCCCCGCTTCCCTCCTGCTGTCCCCTCCCTTTCTTCTCCCCTCACTTCTCCCTTCTACGGTCTCTATTTTTACACATTCCTCCCCTTCCTTTCCTAAATCCTCCCTGGGGTGCTGAGTTGATTGACACTGGACTAGACTAACCCCTGCCCCCTCCCTGGTGCCACTTCCTCCTGTGGCATAGGTGCTGGTCTTGAGTGGGAGGGTCAGCCCAGAAGGATCAGAATCATCGCTTGGGGAAGAGCTTCAATTGCCACAATGCATGGCACTTTACTAAGGCGTATACATATAGAAAATAAATCATATATATATGAGCATCTGTGGCAAATTTGGTTTTCCAAAGATGGCTGCAATCACATCTCCATTCTAGACGTTTGCCATCCCCGCCGCCCCACCAAGAGATGAAATCTCTTGAATCTGTGACTCACTGCTAACCAGTAGAATATGGCAGAAGTGGTGCTGCGTGGTTCCAAGTCTACATCGTAAAAGGTGATACAGCTGGGACACTTGCTCTAGGGCATCCCATAAAAACCGACTCCACTGAGACTGCCCTGCTGGAGAGGCCGGATGGAGGCATACCGCTGAGCAGCCGGCTGAACGCCAGCCAACAGTCCCAACCAACTGGCAGCCAAGAGCCAGCCCTGCCTGGAGGAACCCATCCAGCCGAGCCGGCTGACGACTGCAACCCCAGCTGACACCTACAACCATGGGGAGACCCCGTGCTGGAGCAGCCTGGCCCAGCCCTTCCCAAATTCCTGACCCACAAAATCACGAGCAGGTTTACCTCGCTGAGTTTGGGGATAATTTGCTATCTAGCAATAGTAATTGTAGTAGTCCTCTCCGATGGAATGAAACGCACCACCTTGAGGGACACGATTTTGCAGGGAAAGATACATTTATTTGTATTTTATAGGGGAAAAAAAAAAGCTTTGGGCCTATTTGTATTTTTTTCAAGGCATCATCTTCTGCAAGAACAAAGGTACATAGACATGATATCAATCTTTTCTGTTTTCATTTCATCTCCTTTGGTCCTCCTATGGAGAAGATATTTGAGTTTCCTCTCCCTGCAATCCTCTTCTCCAGTTTGATTAACATGTTCTAACCCCTGATCCAGACACTCTTTTACCTGAACTGGCCCTATTAATCTCTAGGCAAACATAAGTGAAGGAAGGAGAGGAAAGTCCAGGAGGTATAGAGGAAGAACTTGGGTGATACCTGAGTAGGCCTCAGCTTTCATTTTAAGGAACTGTCAAAAAGAAATGTAGTTGGTCATTTTATATTATCTAGCATATTTTGTTACAAGTACTGACATGCAAAATAAATATTACTCTGAGTTCTCTAAATGCACAATTTATTTTAAAAAATATTTTTAGAATGGTATTCACATAATCCCCAGGTTCTTCACAAATAGCTGTACACAATTTTTTAATATGTAAGAACTTCTTTCTATAATTTGTTTCTCATTTCTCTTTTCAATCAATTGTCTTCGTATAAGGTCGTGAGATCAGGAAAATAATCGCATTAGCCTTTAAGTCTGTTATTTTATTAACTATAAGCTGTGAAGTAATCTATGATTCAACTTTCTTATTCTGCTCTGCCCTTGGAGGGGGCTGATCTCGCTGATGACAATTTGGCAGATTTATGCCCAGAGAGAATCAGTTCCACCCTGTGTGGGTGTTGAACTTGAATGGCTTTGGTCCCCATGGGGCAAAGAGGTCCTGTCACCTCAGCAAGCAAGAAGGGCAAGTTGGAGCCAGCTGACATCCGTCAGGAACTCCAGGGCCAAAGGCATGATCTAGAGGGAAGAACTGAGTTCACTGTCAAATGCACCAAACCAAAGGGGAAAAATAACGTGTTAGATCATCAACTTGGTCCCACTCATAAGGAGAAAATTGCCAGCTGTAAAAGAGCACTAGTAATTTATCTTCTGATTGTGAAGTCACTTTAGCGTCTCTAGGCCAACGTTAGTTACTATAGCAAGGATGGCATGCATCTTGTTCTCATTTGGAATGAGGGGAGTAGAGTTCCGTTTAGCCATTGACTGCGATGGGCTCTTTCTAAGGGAATTAAGAGGAGCTGTTGGAGCCAGAGCCTAATTCAGACCCACAGTCATCACACGTTCTCAGTTTTGTTTCACCAGTTCTAAAATGAAAGCTCTTCAGGGACCTTTTCAGATACCTTCCAAGTCCTGAAGAGCATCTTCATTTCTTTGGAATGCTTTTGAACCTAACAGGGTACTAACTTGCATTTTCACAGCTGCCTTTGAGATTGGAGCCTTAATTGCCCTTAATCTAACTAATTTGTAGGCTGAAGAAAAGTATTCTTTTGTACAGCAAATAGCTCTTGCAAAACAATGCTTTCATGACTTCAGTGTAAATTAATTGGAGTCATAAAGATTGGATTTTCCCTTAAATACACGAACATTTTCACATTATTGGGGACAGAGGCAGTTGTCGATGTACGCTCTTATCAAAACCCTTGAAACTGGAACAGGAAGTGAGTACAAGCAAACCAAAACTGACATAGGGTATTGGAGTCAAACATACCAATTTCACATAGTTTCCTACAAATGAACTTGTGGCATCTAATGTGAACATTTCAAAATGCTTGGTGTTCATTTCTATACTTTGATTTGCCTTGAGATCAGAGAGGGGTAGCTAATGGCCTATGATAATGTGACGGTTTAGGGCATAATAATGTTTAGGCCTAAGGTTTCTTATAGAGGTTCTTTTTAATATGAAAGAGTTAAATGCAATTACTTTAATAGCAACAGCAAGACAACTATATATATATATACACACACACACACACGCACATAAACATCCACATACCCACACATACACAAATATATGTTGTGTGTGTGTGTTTGCAGGACAAGAGTTTCCAGTGTTAGCAGAGGCCCAGGTAATCAGCTAAGGAGCCCCTCCCCTGCAGGCAGGAGTATATTTGCAAAGACAGGTCAGTCTGAATCACCATTTTTGGGTTGCTGGCAGCGGATGAAGTCAGCCCAGATCTCTGTTCTCTTGACTAGAGCAAGATCTGGGTCAAAATCCAGGCCCTGCCTGTCGCGGAGAGGGGGGCAGTCATGCGCAGGCCAAGCAGTGAGCAAACATCCAATAGGAGCTCCAACTCACGTCGCTCCAAGGGCATTTTAGTTTAGAATTAAGGTGAAAAATAGAAGCAACTGGTTTCCTTGCCAGAAATGTAACCAAATCATTTCTGAAGCTTCCAAGAAGTTGGGGGCATATTCTGATTTGTGTGGCAACCTCTGGGTTTGCTGATTTTGGCTGCAATGGATAGAGAGTCTTGGAAACTCTGTGGTGGATCATCTAGGCCAGTGCTTTCCACACTCGACTGTGCACATGAATGCCTGGAGAATTTACTCAAATCCTGTTTCTGAGCTGATGGAGGTGGGATGGGTGCCAAGTCCTTGTAGTTTTAAGGAGCTCCCAAGTATAGCTGATGTTGCTGATCTTGAGGCCATGCTATGAGTAGCAAGAAGACCTGTGGTTCTAGTAGGTAGGGTGGATTTAGCAAAATAATAGAGGATGCCCAGCTGAATCTGAATTTCAGATAAGCAACTTCTTTTTTTGGTACAAGTGCGTTACGTAAGAAAATACTAGAAAAAGTATTCTATGTGTATTTGAAAATCAAACTGAACTGGCCATCCTCTACTTTACCTGGCAGCTCTGTGTGAGAGCATTAAGCAGTGCCAGGGCCTGAGTTCCTCCTCCAGAGATTCAGACTGAACCGGTCCAGGGTGCCTGCAGCCTGCAGATGGGCACTTTATAAAACTCCCACGTAATTCTCATGTGCAGCCAAGCTTGAGAGCCACTGATTAAAACTCAGCCCCTTATTTAACAGGCGAGGAAACTGAGGCTGAGAGGGTTTATAGATGATGGCCAGTGGTAGGATGGAGATTAAAATTTAGGGTTTTCAGGCACTCTTGGCTCTATTTCCTCTACCTCCAAGCAACAATAAAGAGCAAAAAGAAAGTCTCTTCCTTAGAAGCCCCAAGGGTGGTCTCCCTTGGGAACTCAATTTGCTCTCTGAGGTTGGGGTTTTCTCCCCTAATTTGATTCACTCCCTTAAACCTCGGAGTCCTTTCCCTGGTTAAGAAGATTCCAGAGATCCACCTACTAGCATCTTAATTTACGGAATTTTAAATTTGTTTTTTCTCCTTCTGCTAGACCTCACCTCTGGGAGCTTTGAAACACCCTACTGCTTGGGGGCCAGCCCATAGGTTCTGATTTAATTGGTGGAGGGTGCATCCCGACATGATTCTATGGTGCAGCCAGCGTTGAAAAGCTCGGCTTTACCAGACTTTCTGAAAGCAGGGGCCCTGGGCCCTGGGTCTCAAAAGTTGCCTGTAAGCGGTGGGTCCCGCTGAGCCCATCACAGATGTGTGTAAATCAGCAACTTCAAAGGCTGGAAACACTGAGCTTGACTGCGGGGTAAACCTGGAATGCCTCATAAGTTATTCTTTCAAGACTTGTCCAAGCATTTGAATCAGCTCTAATTAAAAAACACGTCGTTTCCTGAGATTCCAACATCTTAAAATACCTACATGAGTCTTGTATGTATTTCCACTGGTCCTAGGATATCCTGTTTCTCTGATGAAATGCAGAGTAAATAGTTATTTTTATAAATTAAAAAAATAAAGCAGAGGGTGGGGAGGAGGGGAAGCCAGCATTTGCTTAGTCTGAACTTTCTAATGAGCAGCTTTAAAGTGCTAAGACTATCACCCCACCCCCACCCAGGCCTTCCCTGTCATCTTGTGCTTTTTCCCACTCATCAGAAGAAAGTAGGGCAGATTCCTACTTAAGAAAGAGCTGCATATCAGGCCTGTCACGAGAGCAGAGATTTCTTAGGGAGAGCATCCTGGCAAGCACTAGAGCAATAAAGAGTATGACCAAGCCCTTTCTTCCTGCCTGCTCCTTGAAGAAGTGAAACGCGCTCGGAACCTGCCATGAAGGAGCTGCTGCTATTTAAGTCAGACAGATGAGCGGGTGGGGGTGTCTCAGAATTGCAGGCTACTATTTCCCACACTTGTGAAGACCGTTCACGGCCTCTCTACAGGGAAGCTCAGTCCTTCCACCCATCAGGGAGTGGTGAATAATTGGAGTACTTATTAATTAGCCTGATTCCATTATATTAAATCACCCCATTATATCTCTATAAGCTAGGTGACTTTACTGAGGTTTTGATGACTAGATCACACGATCGGATGCTCACCACCCGGTCCAACCCAGATTTCCCAATGGCCAATCCAAAATGTTCTTCCTACAGCTAAGATAGACCACCACCCATGTTTTTGTCCTATGGTTCTGGTATGGTTATTAAAATCAGGCAAAGTTTGGTTCGCCTCCTTCCAGGTCAACTGAGAGAAGAGCAGGCTACATAGATGAAAAGACTTAATGACTCAGAACAAGGCAAGCTCAGTCTCCCCATCATTTTCAACCCCCTGCAAGTCCATAGAATCCTCCCTGTAATACTGGAAAGTTCAGTGACTCCAATAGTAGCTTATCCAAGAGTGTTGCAATTTGCACCAAATTATGATATGCTGCTTTGTGAATCTCGAGAGAAAAGCAAATAGGTAAGATGCCCAACTTTGCTAGACGGGACACTTTTTCGATTGCCAAATGTCAGAAAGATTCAGTGAGATATGAATTTGTGCTATGACCCCCTTTTATTTTTCCTTTCCTCTCTTCCATTCCTTAAGTGCATCTTTGCCTTCGAGATGGTTTCTGTGGCTTCCAAACTTATGCTTTACAGAAGCCTTAAGTTAGGGACAGGAGAAGGAGGCATTCCCAGACAGACACCCTGGACATAAGGCAACCAGTGAAGAACTAAAACCAAAGAAAAGGCTGTTTGTATTGTACCCAAAGGCTAAATTCTAAACATGAGTTGCAGCTCCCAGAATTTGCAAAAGTGCTTGGACTTGAGTTTGGGGCAGAACAGCTTTCAGAGTTTGGAGCCAACAGATACCAAGAGATTTATAGGCTTGGCAAGGAGTTGGGTTGCCAGATTATCAAATAAAAATTCAGGATACCCAATTAAATTTGAATTTCTGGTAAACAGCAAATTATTTCTTTACTATAAATATGCCTTATACAATATTTGTAGCCAATTTATACTAAAAATTATTGTGTATCTGAAATTCAAAATCACTGGGTGCCCTGTATTTTATCTGGCAATCCAAACAAGGCAGGTCTCATTAATGATTGTAATGGACTGACAGTGACTTGTCCCGGCCTCCATTTTCCAGATAACCCATAAGCATTCTGGACTCTTGGGTAACAGTAGGCAATAGAAAGGGACCTCTAAAATGGACAAGCTGTATTTTCCATCAGGTAGACCAGATGATGGTTCAGATCAAGATTTAGATTGATTTTAAAGAAAAGTATGGACATTCACCATTTTTTTTTCCTCTCCCCCAGTTGTCTGCTCTCTGTGTCTACTTGCTGTGCATTCTTCGTGACCGCTGCTATCCTTATCAACGGCACTGGGAATCTGTGTTTCTTTTCGTTGCATCATCCTGCTGTGTCAGCTCTCCATGTGTGTGGCGCCATTCCTGGGTAGGCTGCACTTTCTTTCGCGCTGGGCGACTCTCCTTACAGGGCGCACTCCTTGCACATGGGGCTCCCCTACGTGGGGGACACCCCTGCGTGGCAGGGCACTCCTTGCGCACATAAGCACTGCACATGGGCCAGCTGCACACGGGTCAAGGAGGCCCAGGGTTTGAACCGTGGACCTCCCATGTGGTAAGCGGACGCCCTATCCATTGGGCCAAGTCCACTTCCCCATTTACCATTTCTAGCACATCAAAGAGTTTGAATGCAAATGCACACTCAGTATAACCATTACTCCTGTCCACTGTAGACACGTTTCCCTGGAGATACGACACTGGGTATCTGGTCACTTCCTTGAAGGTGAGGAGATGGGGGAGAATCCTGAGGAATTGCTATTATTTTTCCTTACTGTGACAAGTGGCCATTTGTCATGATTTAAGAAGAGCTCGGGAGACACCTGGCACTATGCTTTGAAAATAGCTAATGCCTGCTCTCACCAATGCAGACTGTTACTTCATAACTGTTCTCCTTGATAAATGGTGGTTTTTGCCCTTCAAAGTGAATCATGTCATGTAAGTCTACAGCAAATACATTGCTATCAGGATGAGCAGATTTTCATGAAAAAAAAACACAATATTAATACCTTCTAAGGAGTGGCATCCCCTTTCCAAGTCCTGGGAAAAGAACCTGACTCAAGATGTTCGTGAACGGGAGGCCCTGGCCCAACCAGCGCTTCAATGTGCACTGCCGCGAGGGAGCGGGTGGTGGGTGCGCCTCGTCTGGGATGGAGCACGGTGCTGTCTGCCGGAGCACGGAGGAGCCAGAGAGCAGATGGGGAAGCCTGGTCCAGGCCACCCGAGGACGTGATTGAGGCAAGCCGATGATGGTGTTCTAGGAATCAGAGTAGGCCTGGCAGCAGGATTAACAGCCTTCTCTCGATGACACTGTGCCGAGGGTTTTTCCAGTACATGTTTTGTTTTATTATTATTATCATCAGCATTGTTATTATTTTATGGAGCAACAGCCTTCAGACCCTGTGTTTCAGAGCCAGCTCCAGGGCTGAACCTTGGCATCACTCCCAAAGCCCGCTGAGCTGCGGCTCTGCTGCCACTCAAGCCCAGCTGGCCCCTTCTCCTCTTCCCACCCGACAATTGTCAAGTTGAAGGAGGAGAGCCTCTCAGGGTGGTATAGCTCCAGGCACATGAATTCCTTCCGGGGCCTTTGAGTTTGGAAGCAGTTTAAAGGTAAGGAGGTTTGAAAAGTGAGTGAGTTTCCAAGAAGAAACATGTTTCAAAGGAACCTGAAGGAGGAACTTTGTTTATGTGGGTTGTACATGACGCTTGCTTACTTAATGTAGGAACTCCTTGAACATATTGCCTGGTATGATAGAACTTATTTACATAATTCTGGTTCAGAAAATCATGAGGACACCCAGAGAAAACTGCCGGAAAGAAGAAAGATGTATTTTTTTGAGGATTTTAGAATTAAATATATGTGTATATTTAGGTAGAGAGATGGTAGGTAGATATAGATGGCTGTATATATATATATTTTGTATATCTTTGTGTATATAAAGATATAGATACAGATTTTAAACATAGATTTAAGTTTAGGTTATAAGCCAATTTCCAGTCTGTTTTAATTTATAGAAAATGGTTCCCTATGGGATTTGAAAGAATATGGTGGTTTATAATTATTTCCATGCAAGATTTGGCTTTGCAAATATCTCCGCTTTTACAGTATTGACATGTTACAAGGGAGGACCATTAAGCTCTGAACTATTGACAGGTCTCATGTCAGAATCATAGTAAAGGATTTGGGAAGAACTTACCTTTTGTGCCTCCTGGAAAGAGGAGAGAAATTCCCTCACAGTGTGGAGAAGTAAAGAAAAGGAAGGAGAGAGTCTCTTTCTAGAACAGTAAAGGTGACTTGCCCATGTCCTTAAAATGGATTATAAACCTATTTGTGCTTTTTGTGTCCCTAAAATAGATTAGAAACTTATTTATTTATTTATACATCCCTATATTTACCTCTAGTGAGTTGTTGTTTTTTTAAATTTCTGATTTCAGAAATTTAGGATTTGGGTGTAGGGATAAAGAAAATACAGAGAAGGTGGGGGTGGAGGATAGGAAGCCGGTGAGCTTTTCAACTACAAATGCCCTGAGCCACACGCCTAAAACTCCAGAGCCACAGTACAACCACACTGAACATCCTGGTTGTTGGAGAATGTGCTGCCAGTCATTTTGCTGAAATAACGCACACTGTTCAAGAAAAATTCAGTAGGATCCATATGGACCTTCTCCCTTCCAAGCTTATTCTTAAATAAATTTTATAAAATCCATTTTTCCTTACACACGATCTCGTAACTGTCAAATGTACACCTAGATAATAGGGCTCCGTGGATAACTGCCATTTGGAAAGCATTCTCTTTTCAGATACTGGGATTCTTTCTTGCCAGGAAGGGGAGAGGATCCTGGGAGAGGGCTCAATAATCCAGAGGATTGAAAAAGGTTGGGGAGGGGGTGGGAGGAGGCATTAAAAATGCTGTCAAATTACTGGCCATGCTGATTTTTCCAAAGCCCTTAGTGAAGTTTTGTTTTTATGCCGTATTTGGACTTAGCTTCCTTTTAATCTTTGTATTCCAAATCTAACTGATTTAAACTGCAAGCAGGACCAGGACAATTATTTAGCCATTTGAGGGATTTGTTTATTCACTGAGCATAACAAGGAAGCTTTGAAGCAGAAATGAGAAACCTAGAAATTATCTGCTCCAGACTTGAGGTCAATGAAGAGTCATCTAGTGACTTTGTTCTCTGTTTCATTTTGTGGAGATAACGTGACCAAACCAGTCTAGAAGCCTCTAAAGGCACTATGGTTATCTACTGGGCATCTCATCTCTGTGTGGATCATTCGTTGGTAACCTCCTATTTCAACAAGTTTTCCAAAGATCCATTTTCCAAGTCAGAATTTTGCTGGGCTTCTGTCTACAAATATCGGACAAAAAATACTTGGTAACATTTCTTATTCTGATAATGAAATTAGAATAACAGAATATAATCAATGAAAGCAAATTAATAATTTAAGTCGTTTTTATGGGAACTATTTCTTAGATGAGGTCAACCTTTCTAGAAATTCAATGAGATGAGAATTTTATTCACTAGATACTCTCTACTGGATATCTTTTGGGTGTTGGGGTAGAGGAATTAATCAGAGAGAGAAAAGAACTTGACTTCCCAGAAGACTCTGTAGACTAAATGCATTGAAGGATGGATCCATAAAACTCATAAATTTTCAGGTATCCTAGAGTGGCCTGGTGTGAGTAGCACACATACCTCTGCTGGATCAAGATTATTAAAGGGGAAATGCAAAGAAAAAGTTGAGAAATGTTGAGCAAAAGAAGCACCAGAGCTCTTGAAGGATAAGTGAGATTTGCAGAAAAAGCATGGTTTTTTTTTTCCAGAAGCACTCTCGCAGGTGGTAATAGGTACACCCTTTAGTAGTGCTATAGAGGCACAGATACTTTTAAATCGCATTTGAATGTTATTCTGTGCTGCTATGAATGACACCCTAAGATGAAGCTGAGCCACTTGGCATGCCCTGATTTATTTGGGTTACAAGGTATGTTTTATAGCCCACATGGGATGTGAACTCTATACAAATAAAAGGTATGTCTTTCCTCTCTGAAGCCTCATGTCTTCTTGCTTCATGCCCAATAAATGGAGGAATGATTTCTAAGCTCGTTGTTACTCAGATACAGTATTATCAAGTAAAATCACTCAGATTACCAACAATTATAGCAAATGACATTTTTGGAGCATTTTACAGTTTGTGCTTTCCTAATTTACAATCTCTAGAGAGTAGCCCATTATTTCTGCCCTGAAACACCTGGAAAGACAGGTTGGTAAGTATCATCCATAGCCAGACAACAAGCCTTTTAGTTGGTAAACAGGAACTCCCACTAAGTGCTCCCAGATATTTCTGAGTGCAATAGAACCATCCTCAGCTAGGGAGGGGGCGTCCCTCTGCGCCTGTTGCAGCATCTCCTCAATCTCTGGCTCCATCTACTGGAATGTTGTGAGGTCGTGACCACAGACATCACCGTTTCTAAGTGTACCTTAAGGGGCAGCCTTAGGTCCTCACGGTCCTCCAAGGAAATACAAGTAGGTCTTCCAGTAGGTCTGTAGTACCTGTTAGGCCAGTCACTGTATCTTGCTACGTTGACTTCCTCTCAGCATAGAATGTCTGACAAGTTTTCAGAAAGACCCTTCCCACCAAGGTGAAGGAAAAAAAGATGCACCGATGAGGAGAAAATCCCATCCTGCCAAAAGTGCCTTCTACTGTTCTTTTCTATTTTTCATCTCACTTGACCGTAAAAGCTCCCGCAAAGTAGGGTGAGCTGAGGATGCTATTGGAGCTCTACAAATGGAAAAAAATTGAACCTTATATTAATTGAATTTCCTAAAGAAAAAAAATATATAGGGGCAGAGACTAAACCGAAGGCCTAGGGTTTTGATCCTAGATGCAATATTTATAACAAATACTCCTTAAAACCCACCAACAACCTACCCTAGTTTTGTTATGCTTCAAAACTTACATTTTACATATTTTTGAATGTCTTAAATATTGTAAAATGAAAAACCAAATGAAGAGAAGCTCCTCCAAAGGATAAAAATAAACATAAATGAAAGAAGAGCACAAAAGTGAATATTTATTTAAAATAAGAACATGACTCATAGCCAATTACTGATATAAGCCAACAAATGCCATGGCATCATAAAACTTATAGAGAAGATAAGAAAATATTTTTATTAATGAACTGTCAGATGCATCTCTATGACCCCTTTTTCCCTCTGTTTATTCCACTTATAATTTTTGTAGAGCTAATGATTCAAAGTATCTTCCCAGACCTACTTCTGATTCCATACCTTTAAAAAATATTTTTCCTCCCCTATCCACACGCATCTTGTGCTGGGAACCAGGGAACACATTCATATCAGAAGACATCCTCTGGCCATGTGGACATTCTTGGAATTGATTCCTACCCTAGAATTCTAGTCATACATTAGCAATACGAACTGCAGAACACACAGATATATCTCACTAGTCCCAAAGTAAATGTATCCTCTAACTCAGTTTCCACTTAGTCCCATCCCTCAAATCCCTGTGGCATTCTAGTCACATCCGACATGAGGGGAAGAGTGGAAAGGAGAAAGAGGAGTGGAACCAAATAGCGATTATAGCCAATTATTGTTAAAATCATATTTTTTGAAAATTAAAAACAATCACCACAACACATGACCTTGTATAAACATTTCTGGGTCCCTTCTCAGGGCCTTGGAAGAGGCTTTGTAAGCAAGGGACCCTCAAACTTAAGCTTCATGATAAATCTACCTTGGACGGCCTCTAAAACGCCATCGTTGAAAAGTATTTAAAGTTGATTTGACCATCACCACTTCCGGGTTGTCTCACTTAATTTCACCCACCGTCAATTCCAGGGTTGTATTAGGGATATATTTCAAAGGTAATGTTTTGGAGTCATTTGACTTTCTATTTTTAATTTTTTTGTAACCACTTATTGCCATATAGGGTAAAGTCCAAAACTTAGCCCAGATTTCAGGTTGCTCTTTGTTGCTGTGTTACCAAAGTTGGGACATGCATGTGGTTGGGGAGGGAAGTGTGGATTATGTGTGATGGTAACGATACCTGACATGTTGTAATATGTAAAACATATTGCCATTTTGGTTCAGGACTTATCATACATTCTACAGCCACTTCACTTGATGGCTGCAGGAAAAACTCAGCCTGTTCCCCTTCTAACCACTTGTGGACCTTGTCCCATATAAAATGTGGAAAGGAGCTCCTACATGAGGGAGAAGTGAAGACTCCTGGAGGTTTCGCGGTGTGAAGATAACTTGACCTAGCCTTGCATATCTCTTGGAATATCAATCTGCCACTTCCTCTAGGACCGGGACTTCTAATTATTACATGATCTTTTTTTTTTCCCCCCACAGAGATTTTATCTTTATTGCAATATTAAAGCATACATCACAATGGTCACAGGTGTATTTGATGAACTTAAAAAATGAAATTAGGGTTTGTGTAAAGGTAACTTTACTGGGAAGTGGTCCCAGGGAGCAGAAATAAGGGACCAAGAAAGTTAAATGAGGAAGGACAGAAAGGCGAGAAAGCCAAAGACAAAGGGATATTCACGGAGTTTACATCTGTGAGCAATGAGACTGTGTCACAGATTTGTCTATGAGCCCCTGTTCCCCACTGTTTAAAGGTAGTTCCATGAGGCATTAGTTCCCTGCATTTTGGGGTTGCACATTTATGAGTGTGCCTTGTCTTTGTCAGAGAATATTCTGTAAGGGAATATTTGAGGTGAAGTGTCTTCAGCGCTAAGGGGGTTCAAGCCAGTAGGGAACAGTACAACTATTACTGGGCTCCATGGGGCGGCCAAAAGAGTGCTCAGCTGTGTACAAGAGATGTGCAATACAAACAAATAGCTGTGGACATGTGACAAATATTTGAAGTTTGCACATCACAGAGCAAAAGATTACTGCCACTTATAATACAAAAAGCCTGTAGCTGATTCCTACTATCTTGCTTCATTTTAAACACATTTGTCATGCTTTCCTCTTGTCTGGGCTATTCAGATGTTATTTCTGACATGACAGTGGAAGGAAATGTTCAGGTCCCATCTCCCCTTACCCTACTCCCATATTTTGATATTCTGATGCCATATTATTGTTGCATCAATAGTGAACAGCAATCTTTTTTCCCCCTTTTTTTTCTTATTTGTTCATCCAATGCACCCGGCGAATACATTCTGGAGAACCGCTGTAGCACATGGACAGTGGTCCACATCGTAGTCCACACTCTCTCCCAGTCCACCCAGTGGGCCACGACAGGACATGCAACGTCCAGCGTCCATTCCTGCAGCACCACCCAGGACAACTCCAAATCCTGAAAATGTCCCCAAACCGTATCTCTTCTTCCCTCTCCCGACCATCTGCACCCACCATGGCCACCCTCTCCACATCACTACTACAATTTCTTCCCTTACTAATCACAATAGTTCCCCAGCAACCAGTAAGTCCACTCTAATCCATACTCTATTCCTCCATCTTGTGGACCTGGGATTGCTATGTCCAGTCCCTCTCTACATCAAGAGGGGGTTTAGATTCCACGTGGATGATGGATGCAATTCTCCTGCTTGCACCTGTAGGCACTCTTGGCTCCCTGGTGTGGTGGTTGACCCTCTTCACCTCCCTGTCAGCTGGCCAGGGTAAGTCCAAGAAACCAGAGGGTAAGAGCTGCAAGTCTGCTGTGGCCCAGGGCCTGGCCAACACATGGACAGTTCAGAGACTCAGGTCTCCTGAGTATACACCAAGCCAAATGCTAACCAAAGGTCTGGTAAAAGTAACAGAAGAGGCATGTGTAGAAAGGTTATATCTGAGTCCAACTCTATCACACTCAGGAACACAAACTCCAAAGTAGGGCGAACTGACATGGCCCTGAACTCCAGAGCCATTTACCTTGACTGTAGAACCTGTGGGTCTCTGCAGCCCTCAGGAGAACCAGCACCTGGGTTTCCATCTACCTTGGCTGCCTCTGGTACCCTGCTGAGGCATGCATAAGCATCACACCCTGATGACCTCCCAACTCTTTTTTAGAGCTTCTTAGCCATATAAACTCACTTGTCCTTTCCATTTCCCCCTTTTTATCCAAAGTCAAAAAGCAGTTTTTAACACCTGATATTGCATGTAGGCTGAGACATTCTGCTGGTCTGAGTTGACTTTGTTCACGGTCTTTTTTGTAGTTACATCATCAGCTGGTGCTTGGTAGTAATCCCTTGGTGCCAGGGAGGCTTATCTCTGGGAATCATGTCCCACACTGGGGGGAAGGCAATGCATCTACATGCTGAGTTTGGCTTAGAGAGTGGCCACATTTGAGCAACATGGAGGCTCTCAGGAGGTAACTCTTAGGCACCCCAAGGGCTCATGGTTGACCATCCATCTTTATTGGTCTTTGCCACTGCACTTGGGGGATTGTTGTTGTTCCATTGGGGAATGTGATAGAGCTCCCCTGGTCAGGAATTCAGCCCTCTCTCATCTGTCATTTCAAATTGAAACCACCATGAAAATATCCACACCCTGCATACATGCCCTGAAGAACTCCCTCCCAACATATGCAGCCCACCAATGACACCCCACACAAGTGCTCCTCCCCCACCATAGTTGAACCTCTCTCTAGTCCAAAACTTCTTCAAAAAGGAAGCCCAACATATTGCCAGGTTCTCTTAATAGAAAAATGGAATATAGTGATGGGTTTAAAGGTTAGATATAGAATACATAGAAATTTAGAAAAATTAAATAAAGGAAAAGTAAATTGGGGTATCAAAGAAATGAAAAAGCTTTGTTTTTGACATTTTGCCTTTCATCACTGCTACAGGTGTTGCCCTGTATGTACAGTGGCAAGGAAATTCCTTCCATTTCTTCCTCAGTGTCTACCTCCTTTCTTTCTTTCTTTTTTTTTTTTCCTGATTTTTAAGTTTCTCTTGATGTAAGTTTTAGGTCACAGTAATTCACATATACAATATATGGTACTCCCACATATCCAGTATCAAACTCTTTGTCCCTTTCCCAACAGTGATCTTTTTACATGATATTATATTTGCTGCAGCTAATGTACAGATATTGAAATGAGAGCTTTCAAACATGGTTCCATTTGGGTTTACATTATGGTTTATATTTTAGACTATACAATTTTCTAAATTTTTAGTTATTTTATGTTTTACATTATGGTTTACATTTTAGCCTATAGACTTTTATACATTTTTGGTGTAATTTAATATGACCTGTATCCATTATGGCATGATCTGTGGAACACCTCCATTGCCCCATGGTTACCCAAATTCCATGTATTCAACACCTCTTTCTCCCTCCCCACAGGGTCCACCATGACAATCAATCTTCATTACTTGAGGGACCATATTCAGAGATACTTGCAAAAATGTTGAAGGCTTGACATATTTGACTGTCCTAACCCATTGGGAGCCACCAATTCTCTCAAGGGATACAATTCCCTCTGTTTGAGAACATCAGTTCTCCCCAGGATGTGGATATACCTTCACTCTCATTGTATGGGTCTCCACCCAATGATATAATCCACTATCACAAAATGAGCACTCACACACTCCCCAGAAGCTTGCCCTGTGTCAGATGCCCCACCCCCCTTGAGCATCCCAAACAGGCAACCTTCCATATTATATTCTCTTAAGAGTTTTCTCTGCACCACAATTTCAACCACATACCTGACAATCTCCCATGATCAAGTGTTCCCCACACCTTCCCCCCAATTTCTTGGGCAATCTAACCCATCCTCCCATCCCTAGTGCCCCTAAAGCCCACGCAGCCCCACCCAAAGTTATCCCTATGCCCCCATTTTATCCCTTCCGTATAAAAATACTTACATCCAGCTTATCATAGATTTCACCCAAATAGCTGTGAGCTCACAACCTTCCTCTACCCTCCAACTACCTTAAAGTTTATCATTCAGTCTCTAGCTCTCTGAGACAGCTTGGTTTACATATTTCAAATCAGAGAGGTCATGTAGTATTTGTCCTTCAATGCCTGGGTTGCTTCACTCAACATAAGGTTATCAAGATTCGTCCATGTTATCATGTGTTTGTACTGTATTTGTTCTTATAGCTGAGTAGTATTCCATTGTATGTATATACCACATTTTATTTATCCATTCATCTGTTGATGGGCATTTGGGTTGATTCTAACTTTTGGCAATAGTGAATAGTGCTGCTATGAACATTGGTGTGCATATATCAGTTTGTGTCCTTGTTTTCAGAATCTTCTGGGTATATACCCAGCAGTGGAATTGCTGGGTCATATGGCAAATCTATGGCTAGTTTTTTGAGAAACCGCCAAACTGTCCTCCAGAAGGCTGGATCCTTCTGCATTCCCACCAGCAGTGGATGAGTGTTCCCATTCCTCCACATCCTCTCCAACAATTGTAGTCTTCTGATTTTTTGATAGCTGCCAGGCTTATGGGAGTAATGGTATCTCATTGTTATTTTGATTTTCATTTCCCTAATAGCTAGGGATTTTGAGCATTTTTTCATGTGCTTTTTAGCCATTTGTATATCATCTTTGGAGAAGTGTCTGTTCAAATATTTTCCCCATTTTTAAAATGGGCTATTTGTCTTTTTATTTTCAAGACATAGGAGTTCTTTATATATGTAAGATATAAGTCTCCTATCAGATATATGGTTACCAAATATTTTCTCCCATTGTGTAGGCTCTCTTTTCACTTTCCAGACAAACTCCTTTGAGGTGCAGAAGGCTTTAATTTTGAGGAAGTCCCACTTATCTATTTGTTCTTTTGCTGCTCATGCTTTTGGTATGAAGTTCATGAAGCCGTTTCCTATTACAAGGTCCTGTGGATGCTTCCCTACTTTGCTTTCCAAGGTCTTTATGGTCTTGGCTCTTATATTTAGGTCTTTGATCCATCTTGAGTTGATTTTTGTATAAGGTGTACGTTGGTAATCCTCTTTCATTCTTTTACATATGGATATCCAGTTCTCCAGGCACCATTTGTTGAGTAGGCCATTCTCTCCCAGTTGAGAGGGTTTGGTGGCCTTGTCAAATACCATATGGCAGTATATATGAGGATCTATATCAGAACTCTCAGTTAGGTTCCACTGGTCAGTGCATCTATCCTTGTGCCAATACCATGTTATTTTCACTACTGTAGCTTTGTAGTATGTTTTGAAGTCAGGTAATGTGATTCCTCCAATTTAATTTTTCTTTTTCAATATTCTTTGGCTATTCAGGGCCTCTTTCCTTTCCAAATAAATTTCATAGTTAGTTTCTCTAATTCATTAAGGAATGATGTGTTGATTTTTTATTGGGATTGCATTGAATCTGTAGATCAGTTTTGGTAGGACAGACATCTTAATAATATTTAGTCTTCCTATCCATGAACAGGGAATATTCTTCCATTTATTTAGGTCTTCTTTGATTTCCTTGAACAGTGTTGTATAGTTTTCTGTGTATAAGTCTTTTACCTCTTTAGTTAAATTTATTCCTAGGTATATGATTTTTTAATTTACTATTGTGAATGATATTTGATTCCTGATTTCCTCCTCAGATTGCTCATTATTGGTGTACAGAAATGCTACTGATATTTGTGCATTTATCTTGTAACCTGCAACTTTATTGAACTCATTGATAAGTTCTAGAAGCTTTGTTGTAGACTTCGCAGGGTTTTCTATGTTTGGGATCATATCATCTGCAAATAGTGAAATTTTGACTTCTTTCTTTCCAATTTGGATGCCTTTTATGTCTGGTTCTTGCCTCAGTGCTCAAGCAAGTACTTCTAAGAGTATGTTAAATAGGCGGGGTGATAGTGGGCATCCTTGTCTTGTTCCTCATCTTAGACGAAAAGATTTTAACATTTCACCATTGTAAATGATGTTAGCTGTGGGTTTTTCATATATACTCTTTATTGTGTTCAGAAGGTGTCCTTCTATTCTGATCTTTTACAGTGTTTTTATCAAGAAAGGGTGCTGTATTTTGTCAAATGATTTTTCTGCATCTATAGATATGTTCATGTGATTTTTTTCCTTTAATCTGTTTATGTGGTGTATTACATTAATTGATTTTCTTATGTTGAACCATCCTTGCATACCAGAAATGAACCCCACTTAGTCATGGTGTATAATTTGTTTAATGTGTTGTTGAATATGATTAGAAATTATTTTTTTGAGGATTTTTGCATCAAGTTTCATTAGAGAGATTGGTCTGTAATTTTCCTTTCTTTTGGTGTCTTTGTTTGGCTTTGGTACTAGAGTAATGTTGGCATCACAGAATGAGTTAGGCAATGTTCCTTCTGTTTCAATTTTTTGGCAGAATTTAAGCAAGATTGGTGTTAGTTCTTTCTGGAAAGTTTTGTAGAATTCATCTGTGAAACCATCTGGCCCAGGGCTCTTTTTAGTTGGGAGGTTTTTAATGACTGATTCTATCTCTTTACTTGTGATTGGTTTGTTGAGATTGCCAACCTCTTCTTTTGTCAATGAAGGCTGCTTATGTGTTTCTAGGAATTTGTTCATTTCCTCTAAATTGTTTTTGTTGGAATATAGTTTTTCAAAGTATCCTCTTATGATAGTCTTTATTTCTGTGGGATCAGTGGTGATCTCTCCTTTCTCATTTCTTATTTTGTGTATTTGCATCTTTCTTTTTTTTTTGTTAAGCTTGCTAAGGGTTTGTCAATTTTATTGATTTTCTCAAAGAACCAGCTCATGGTCTTGTTTATTTTTTCAAGTGCTTTCTTATTTTCTATTTCGTTTAATTCTGCTCTGCTCTTTTTTATTTATTTATTTCTTCTTCCTCTGGGGTTAGTTTGTTGTTTTTTAACTAATTCCTCCAAGTGTGCATTTAGTTCTTCAACTTTGTCTCTTTCTTCTTTTTTGATGTATGAATTTATGGCTATAAATTTCCCTCTCAGTACTGCTTTTGCTGCATCCCATATGTTTGGACATGTTGTGTTATCATTTTCATTAGTTTCAAGGTAGTTATTAATTTCTTTTGAGATTTCCTCCTTCACCCACTGCTTTTCTAAGAGTGTGCTGTTTAATTTCCAAATCTTTGTGCCAAATCTGGGTCTCTGGCCCTTGCAGATTTCCAGCTTCATCCCACTGTGGTCAGAGAAGTTATTTTGGATGATTTCTATCTTTCTGAATTCATTGAGACTTTTTCTGTGGCCTAGCATGTGGTCTATCTTGGAGAATGATCCATGTGCACTTGAGAAGAATGTATATCCTGCTGCATTTGGGTGTAATGTTTGGTATATGTTGATTAGGTCCAACTCCTCTAATATATTGTTCAAAGTCTTTGTTTCTTTGTTGATTCTCTTTTGAGATGTTCTGTCCAAAGTCGATAGTGTATTAAAGTCCCCCACTATAATTGTAGAGGTATCTATTCCTTCACTTAGTTTTTCCAGTGTTTGCCTCCTGTATTTGGAGGCACCCTTGTTAGGAGCATAAATGTTTATGATTGTTCTTTCTTCTTGAAAGATTATCCCTTTCACTAATATGTAGTGTCCGTGTTTGTCTGTCACAATTGTTTTGCATTTAAAGTCTATTTTGTCTGATAGTAATATAGCTGCTTCTGCCCTTTTTTGGTTATTGTTTGCTTGTAAGATTGTTTTCCAGCCATTCACTTTCAGCCTCCTTGAATCCCTGGGTCTAAGATGTGTTTCTTGTAGACAGCATATAGATGGGTCATATTTCCTTATCCAATCTTCCAGTCTGAGTCTCTTGACAGGTGAGTTTAATCCATTGACATTCAGTGTTATTACTTTCAAGGAATTACTTATATTAGCCATATTTTCTTTGTATTTGTGTTTGTCATATTCTTTGATTTTCTTTTTCTATTTTTGTCTTTTTAGTTGCTCTTACATTCTCCTCCAACTCTGTCTCTCTTGTTTTTTTCTTTCTTCCTGCAGAACTCCCTTTAGTATTTCTTGAAGGGCAGGTTTCTTGTTGGCATACTCTCTTAGTTTCTGTTTATCTGTCAATATTTTGAATTCTCCATCATTTTTGAAAGCTAACTTTGCTAGATAGAGTATTCTCGGTTGGAAATTTTTTTCTTTTAGTACCTTGGCTATGTTATACCACTGTCTTCTTGCCTGCATGGTTTCAGATGAGAAATCAGCACTTAATCTTATGGAGCCTCCTTCTTATGTGATGGTTCTCTTTTATCTTGCTGCTTTTAGTATTTTCTTTTTGTCCTGAGCATTGGATAACTTGACAAGTATATGTCTTGGGGTAGGCCTGTTGGGATTTATGCAGTTTGGTGTGCATTGTGCTTCCTGGACATGTACATTCATCTCCCTCAATAGGTTTGGGAAGTTTTCAGCCATTATTTCCTCCAACACCCCTTCTGTCCCCTTCCCCTTCTCTTCTCCTTCTGGGATGCCTATAATGCATATGTTTGTGCATTTTGCATTTTCATTCAGGTCCCTAAGCCCCTGCTGGATTTTCTCTATCTTTTTATCGACCAGTTCTACTATCTGTTTGATTTCAGATGTACTGTCTTCCACATCACTTTATCTCTCCTCTGCCTCTTTGAGTCTGTTATTTGCTGAGAGTGTACTTTTGATTTCTTGAATTGTGCTGATCATCACCATCATATCCATTATGTTTTTGTGTATGATTGCAATTTCTTCTGTATTCTCTCCAACTGTTTTCTTCATATTCTTAATCTCTTCCTTCACCTCATCAAATTGGTCCCTAATATATGTTCTGAGATCTTTAATTACTTGTTCAATGTTCTGCTCCTCTTCCTGGTTTTTCATTTGTTCATTGGAATGGGGCATGTTTTCCTGATTATTGGTTTGGTTTGTAGTTTTTTGTTGCTGTCTGGTCATCATTTTATCTTGATGGGTTTAGTCAGTTGCTTAGTTTCTTTGTCTAGTTTGGAGTTTAATTAGTTGTTTTTGCATGTGTGTTAAGTCTTCTCTTTGTCACTTTTTTCTCCTTATTCTATTTCCTTGTTGTTGATTAAGTTCACTTGAAGGAAAAGTTTCAAGCAAGGAATCATGTTTGTAGTTAAATAAAACGCTTGGGGATCTGACGTTCCCCTTTTCTCCCCTCCTCGCTTCCTTTTATCCCAGGCAGCAGGAAAGCTGCCTGCGGGATCCGGTAGGAGATTCAAGCAGGTCCTTGTTAAACTAGTTCCGCACAGAAAACAATGACTCTTAATTTCCAGAGAGAGAGAACCCACACCTCACCAGGAACCCCAAGTATGCTACTGAAGGCTGGGAAAGCCGCTCCTACAGTCCCTCTCCTTTAGGTGTCTATGAGATGGCTATTTAATTTTCTGACTCCACCTTCTTCCAGGCCAAGTTTCCTATCCCAGGGTATTTAGGAGAATCGGGCTTTCTCAGCAGATTCGCCACTTCTCTCTTCCCAGACTCTCCCCAAACCAGCCCGTATGCTCCTCCAAGCTCAAGAAAAGAAAAAAAGAAAAGAAAAAAAAAAGGGGGGGTGGAACACCAGAAAATTGAATCTGCACTAGCCAGGCCCCCCTCCTGCACTCCCACCGATTCCCTCCCACCCACGGAGTCAGTCCGAAACTGGAGGGCTGGGGCAATCGCAGACCTCGGGGAGCGCTGGACTTGGAAAAGGGAAGTCCAGGACTCTGCGGGCCCAGGGCACGTAGGTCCGTGGAACACAGGCTATGGGGACTCAGGGGACACTGACCTGGGGACCACGCGTCTGGGGACCACGGGGCCCAGGAATGCCACTGCACAACTGACAGATCTCAGGAAACACCGCGGCCCCCAGCCCCAGGGGGAAGGGTTCCGCCAGCCCACAGCACCACCTCCGCCTCTCTTTCTCCCAATTGATGTCTACACACCCTCCACCCTGCAAGCCCCCAAGACAATCCCCTCCAGCAAGACTCCAACCCTCTCAGCCGCCTCTTCGCAGGAGAGACCGTGAGGTGCGCTCCCTCAGAGCCGTCTTGCCCCTCCTCTACTACATGATCTTTACAGCAAACTTGCAAGCTGGAGAGCATTACCTTTGAGAGGATACATCACTGCCTTGTGGGCTGTTCAAATGTCTGTGCTAGTAAGAGGAGTTTCCTAAAGGGTCAAATCAGTGATATCTTTGATGTAAGTTTTCTTACCCAGAAGCAGGACTTAGGAGAAGTTTCCAGCACTGATTGCATCTTAGAACCCTGTGGGAAGTATTTAAAAGTATTGTTCCCCAGGTACCACAACAGATTAATTCAATCTAAACCTCTTTCCAGAGGCTAGAGAACCTATAAGATCATATACTCTGTAACCATACAATTCTGTATGGCACAATCTCCAGTCGCAGGCCCCTTTGGTCATGCAGATTACAATCACTTGCTAACTGGATCTTCATTTCCAGGTTCCTTAATATAGATCTTCCAATCCCAAATTTCTTGTTTCTTTATGCTGCATAATAGTCCCTCCCGCCTTAACTATGCTGAGGGTTTAGGTGAGGACATCTATGATGTCACATCCTTTAAGATCACCTGGATTCACAGTCCGTAGAGGGAGATAAATGAGGATTTATTGCAATTCCCTGTTATGAATAAAACCAATTCTGTTAGTGTTCCCATATCTCCTTACACACACAAGATAGGGTTGGATCAGGGCAAATTAATTTCAAAGGCAAATGCTACCTTGCTATCCTTTGGTATGGCTCTGTGCTTCTGCTACAAATGAGATCTAAACCCAGCCAAGTCGAGCCCTTCTCACTGTAGGCCAGTCATTTGCTTTTTCATGCACAGCCTTTGGGAGCTATTCCAAAACTGTACCTCTCTTCTCCTGGACCTTAGTTCTATGTTATACTATACTCTAAGTTCATGGCTTTGCAGCCTTTTTATGAGAAACTTCATGTAGCCTTCCGTCAACTTTCTCTTGTTTCCCAACCATAAGCTTCTTTGCTTCTGCATGCACTTGTTCTCCCTTTGCTGCATCTGTGGAAGAAGAAAAGTTACTCTTTTGCTCTGCATTGTCTATTATTTTGCCAGTGGTCTCAATCATATACTCACTTACCTCTCAGGACCTCTGACTTCATTCACTCATTTGTATCCACTTGTGGCTCAGGTACATCTACTTGTTGACCTTCAGCCTCCTCTGAATATCTCCTCTTGGATGTCTCATTAGCATCTCAAACAATACTTCTAAAATGCTGAGTTCTCTCTGCTTTGACTGTCTTCCATACTGGAGTGGTGGAGAGAAATAAGGGTCCTCGGTTCAGCAATTCTTACCGGCATCAACTTTGTAAAGGATACATGTAAAGATGGATATGGCATATAGCCTGTGCTCTTCAGGAGTTCGCAGAACTGCTCACTAATTTGGAAGATAAAATATATGATATAAATGATGTATGTATTTCTCCCACACTTACCCCTAGACACAGTCACCAAAAAAAGTAAACAAGCAATTAAGTGTAAAGTACCTAAGGAGGAAGTTACCTTGTACTTAAGGAGGAGATGAACTTTCAGCTAAGCCTTGGCTTGTTAAATTCCAGGTCCTTGCAGAGGTTTGCATTCCAGAGAAGTAAAGCAGAGGTGAGCAAAGGTGGAAGAGGCAGGGTTGTTAGAACAAAGAGTTTAGGGGACAGTGAGCAAGTGCCTAACTTTGCGGGGAGTTCCTTCGGTTCTTAAGAGTGACTCACTTACCAATCTCCCATAACTAATTCACAAGGAAGTGTCAATGGCTTAATGAGACCCCTCCTAGGAAACTGAAGATATTTTTGAGGTTAATGTTTCAATTCAAAGGACTAAGTCTCTAATGGTAGGGGTTTTGAATCAGATGGTGGAAGGATTTTAGGATACTTGGGGGTAGAGAGAATGTCTAGCATCACCACTCTAATTGTACAAAAGCAACTGGGGCAAACCTCACTGAAAGATGAGCTGATGAAATGCTGCTGTTTTGTTGCTTCATTGTTGTTACTATTATTATTTTTAGTTGTTTGGAAATTGCAGTGCTTCTATGGAAGGAGAGTGGATGGTTTTCAAAATAACATGGTAATTGTATGTGAGTGTGTGTTTGTGTGTGTTACTGTGTTTGTGCCTTGGGGCATCCTAGGTGAAGGGCTCCCTTGAAAAATTTGAAACAAATAAATAAAATGAGAGCTGACCCCAATTTTTTGCCTCAATCTGGAACGGAGTTCAAACTCTGAGGAGGATCAAAAGCCTGATTAACTGTTGTTTATTTGTTTTTAGAGACTTTGCTTCCCTCCAACTCAAAAAAGTAAAAGTGATCAAACACTCCACTCTGAGAGGGCCTCTTGTCTCAATATTTCCAACCAGGATGAAACCAGAAAGTACTTGTGAGGCAACTGGGAAACCCAAGTGAATTGCACCCAAGGTCCAATATTCAAGGGGTGAGGCGGAGTTCAGCTAAAGTTCGTGTTGGTGTCCAAGGAAAACATACAAGTAGTGTTGTTTTCTGTGGAACGGAGATCCTAGAGGGCAGAAAACACCATTATGTGAAATAGAAAAAGAACATGCATTTGTGTTTTCAACCAAAGTCCAGGGAAAAACACATTTATTCATTGGTTGAAGAGTAAAAACATACACGTGGGATGCGCTGAGCCCTGTGGGTCAACGGAAGACAGCTGGTATGAGGCAAGAGCCATGAGGGAAGCCACGGAGGCGAGGCTCCTCTCGGAGCCATGAGGCCTGGGTGTCCCCTGCAGCTCCAACATAAGTGATCGTTGAGTCTGTAGAATATTCACTTGGTCAGAAATAACAACAGCTTGTCTTGTGTAATGCACTGGTTCTTTCTGGGTTGGGTAAGAACCAGTTGTACCCTTAAGAATAGTAAAATTCAGGAGAGAACCTAGGCACACACTAAATTCATGCCAAAAGTTTAAGGGCTATGAGAGTTTGGGGGGCAAGAGTAGATGATTGGGCTTAACTTCCATGCTTTGGAAGGCTTTATGAAAATAGAATTGCAAAGTGGGTGGCTTTCAGTGTGGACACGTCCATTGGATGGAGGACTTTCCAGGCAGAGGTCAAGACAAAACATATAGGCTTAAAAAGGCACTGTGACAAGAATGGGTAGAACTTAACACAGGACACGAGGAGTCGGCAAGATTGGGTACAAAAACTGTGGGATGTTTAGGAGATAATTTTTTTATAAATCATTGAGGCCAGAGGAGAGGAGGGATATTACTGAATATTATGTGCTCGTTTGGATTTTTATTCTCTATGCAACAGGGGATACTTAGAATTTCGCTCAGGAGTGTGAATAATTGGAAGTTTTATCAAGATTAAATTGGGGGGAGCAGATGTGGCTCAAGCAGTTGAGTGCCTGCTTCCCACATGGGACCTCCCAGGTTTGGTCCCCAGTGCCTCCTAAAAACCAACAAGCAAACAAGTGAAAAAACCAACTCAGGAGAGCTGATGTGGCTTAGTGGTTGAATGGCACTTCCCACATATGAGGCCCCAGGTTCAATCCCCCGCCCCAGTACCACAAAACAAAACAAAAAACCAGATTAAGTTGGCAACTTGTGATAAAGTGAATTTGGTAGGAAAGGTAATGGGCAGAGACTAACCAAATAAGGGACCGCTACATTATGCAGGTGAGAGGCAGTGATGGCCTTCACCAGCCCTGGCCTCCAGAAAGGAGAGTCTGAGGGTTTAGACAGCGATGGGAGCAAGAGGACCTGCAAGTGCATCTGACATACATGGGAGGTGGGGAGCCCGAGCAGCTTCCAAGGCTTCAAGCCTGAAGGATTTGTAAGATGGTGCCCATACCTTGAGGAATGTGACATAGGAACAGGCTTGAGAGAAAAACCGTGAGTCCTGCGGAGTGTGAGGTTAAAAGCACATGTATGGGGGAATGTCTTATATTTTTTAATGTAACACGTGTTTGTGATGTATATATCTTCAAAAAAATAAAATTTACAAAAATGATGGGGTGTGGGGGTGGGGGGTGGGGTATATGGGAACCTCTTATGTTTTTTATTTTCTTTAGTGTTTTTTAATGGAATGCTCTTTGTGATCTATTAACTTTAATTTTAAAAGTGTAAAAAAAGAATACAGTAGCTATGTGCAGTGTGAGCAGCATAGAGAGATTGAGAAGTGAGAGATTTTCTTGTTTGTTTCTTTGTCTGCTTTATGTTTATTATTATTGATATAATTAAAATACTCTAAAATGATTGAAGTGATCAATGCACAACCATATGGTTATAGCAAATACCATTAATTGTACACCTTGGATGAATTGTATGTTTTATTAATAAGTATTAATAAATTTGATTTAAAATAATAAAAAGCAGCACACATAGGTGAAGACAGGAGTAAGAAACTTAAGAACAAGAGCTAGATGATGACTGGAGACAAAGAGAAGAATTCTTCTGCCTATAGCACAGTTGAAATCATGGAAGTAATGAATACCAAGGTACGTAGTTTCATATCTTTTCCTGAGACCAATGCCGGCTGTTCACATATTTTTTCCTGGGTTTTGTTGACAAGTTTCCTTCAATGTCTCTTGGCAAATGAACTCTGTCCTGGGAACCTAGAACCATGTCTCCTAAGGTGAATGTGAAAACTTACCTGAGTTCTTTGAGCCTGATCTAACCCCTGGGACTTATTACCTGTTCTGAGCTCCCTGATTTTTATCATGTCACCAATTCTTTAGGTCTGTAAACTGTAGCATCTGTGTTAACACACGGTATAAGTGCCTACCAAAGCATTTTCCAAAGGAAAAGGAAAGCTCAGGCTTTTGTTTGCTTCTTTAGATTTCTGATTTAACTCTTCGAATAAAACCTCATTTAAGAATCTGGAAGTAATTTTTCCCCCGTAAACAACATGCATTTTAATAATATTGTATTTCCAAAGAATATTCCAGGAAGATTTCATTGCCAAGGAAACATAAGACTCCCTCCCTGTATACATCACAGTCTTCTTTTTTTTTTCTTTTTTACGAGGTACCAGAGATTAAACCCAGGATCTCATACATGTGAAGCAGGTGCTCAACCACTGAGCTACACCTGCTCCTCCACACATTTTTCTTTTTTTATACTCTTCTTTAAGGTCTCATATGAAGCACGTAGAAGTTTCCTTACTACTCAGAAACATATGCAGAGATGGGATGACAAAATTCTGCAAAGCAGATCACCTACCTTGAGACCTGGTTTTAAAATTTGTAGTTGTGTGACTTCTAATAAACCATGCCTGCTTTCAGAATGACACCTGAGTGGTATGGAAATTCTGACACTGGATAAGAGTGGAAGAAAGACAAATTATTTGCCTTCATCTGGTAATTTCCCACTGACTTTTGTGATTCCTTGATTAATGCCTATACCCAGCACCAGATTGTCAGATACATGACTGGGAATCTGTCTGGCTTTGCTCATCATAACCCTGTAGCTAGCATGGCACTGGTCACGTAGTAGGTGCACAGCAAACAGTTTTTGAATGAATAATTGAATCACTTCAGGTTTAAATCTAGTCTTTTTACTATTAAAAGGAAACATTTAAATTATGAAATCAATTTCTCTTCTAAAATGTAATGAGATGTTGGTGGAAGAGGGTTTGGAGAAAAGGATAGCTGTAAAATCCACAGCAGCAAAATGAGGAGAGATGGAGGGACTGCAAAACCTTTGGAGGCCCCAGCTCTGCCTTCCTCGGTCCCACCGCAAAAAATAGGCAGTAGCAAAGTGACCTGACCCTGTGCAGTTTCTCCTGAGTTTTAGTGTGACGTTTCCTTTACTTTGTGCCTTGTGTACTTCTGTATAAACCCATGTTCTTCAAAGAGCACTCAGCACTCTCTGTCCATCCCCTCCCCCCGGGTGAGTTTCCGTCTTCATCTGCAGGACGCTACTGAACTGCTCTCAGAGCTCACCAATGGCTCCACAGAGCTCGCTTCTTAGCACTGCTGATGACCGTTCCTTTCTTGAGCCTCCTTTCCCTTGGCTTCTAGGATAAATACTTCTTCCTTGTTTTCCTCCTTTTTTGGACATTGTTTATCAACATGCTTTTCTTTTTTTTTTTTTTTAACCCCATCCCGACAACCTCCAATAGGGAGATTCTCTAAAATCTCTCTACACTTTTTAAAATAGTTTTTCATGTTTATGATTTTTCATCACCCACAGGGATCCAGTTTCAATAGCCACTTGGACATCTTGATGTGAGTATGGGTATATTCATAATATTGCAAACTCAATTTATCTGAAGCTGAATCCACCTGTTTCTTCCACCCCTTCCACTGCCACCCATGTCCCATACCTTGTTCTATTAAATCACCACGCATTACTCAAACTTGACTTTCCAAACTTTTCTGTCACTCTGTAAACCTACGTTCAGTAACAATCTGGCCAATTTAAATTCCTCATGTGCCTTTACGCCATCTTCACTTTTCTGCCCCCAACACCGCAATCCTAGTTCAATAGGGTTTCATTTGGTGATTGTCCTGCCTCTATTTCTTGGGATATAGTGCTGCCAACATTACCTTTCCAAAGTTTACACATGTGTATGCCAATCCTCTCTCCTCTCTGCCTCTGAGGCTAAAGTCTTCGATCCATCATTCATGGTCTTCTTTAACGGGTCTCCAAAGTGTCTTCTGAATATTCCCCTTTTTATTCTAATTTGTAACAGCTTTATTGAGATATAATTCACATACCATACAATTCACCAATTTAAAATGTACAACTCAAAATATTTTAGTTTATTCTCAGAGTTTTGCAACCACCACTACAATTCTAGAACATTTTCATCACCCGGAAAAGAAACCCTGAGCCCTTTAGCAGTCACTCCCATATTCCTCCCACCCCATCCCCAGCTCTAGGCCACCCCTAATCTACTTTCTGAATATTTTATGTAAATTGAATCATACAATAGAAGTGCCTGGCTTCTTTCACTTAGCATAATGTTTCCAAGGCCCAGCCATGTTGTAAAGTATATCAGAACCTCATCCCTTATTTTGTGGAACAATATTCCGTAGTATGGATATACCAGATTCATCAGTTGTTAGTCTCCTTTTTCACAATTTCTTCCTTTTGCCATATCCCGTACTTCTATTCCTTGCCTTCTAAAACTTCCTTTTCTCAGCCTCCTGGCATTCTTTGCACTTGTTGTGTTTTACAGCTGGTTATTTAAATTTCTTTATTTTTCAGTAAGCCTTAATATTGTTCTTATATTTCTAGAACTGCTTTGTACACAGATGCTCAATGCCATTCAATGGAAATGTATTATGTCTACTGTTTTCAGTATTTTGAATCATAGAAATGTTGGGGCTACAGTAACTAGACATGCAGAAATGAGTCACTAATAATTTTTATGACAATAGACAATATGTATTTGGATCTGTGATGGCAAGATGTCTAAATGTACAGATAAGTGCCATATGTTATAGAGATTGTGCCTCTATAATTCACATGGCGCCTTTTGCCTATACACGGAGCAGCGTATTTTATTGGCATAAATACAATATATTTACAATATTGGGGTTAATGACAAAATAGTTTTTAGTTTTTCCATAGTTAAAGACACTGGCTAAGCACTACTGGAGGTTTGAAGAATTATGGAAAATAATGCCTGACCATGGGCTGAGGTGGCAGGGCATGGCTTGGGCACAGCAGCAGGACATCAGATTACTCTGGGTCGAGCATCTATTTAAAGGTTTTGGCTTGGATAAGATTTGATTTGGACCATGAAGAAAAACAGACTTTAGAGAGGTAAAGATAAGAGAGAAAAGGTGTTTCAAGTGGGATCGCCTCAAACCCAACTTTGTTGGTGGGAGAAATCCTAAATCAGATCCCAGTTTTAGTGTAACCTTGGCCATTTTTGGTTAACCTAACAGTCACTCGGCCGTGCCATCTTCTCTCTTGCTTTGTGAATCTGCACAAACTGCTCTCTGCTGGGTCATTCTTCCCCTGTCCCATTAATATGGCCTATGCATGAATTCAAACTTATCTCATTCTATATCCAAGTGTGCCTCATTCCTGGAGAGTCAATTAAGTGATATAGGCTCTAGAGGCTTTGGATAATCAGGGGGGATGCAGACTGAATGTGTATTCAAACTTATATCCAGACGGAATGCGGGGGATGTGCTAATTCAAGCTTACCTGGGATGTGGGAGATATGTTAATGCAAACCCTATCTGGTACTCAGACAAACACCTAAAACTCTAAGAAATTAACAAAGAAAGTTAGCTTGCATAAAAGCACCATTTGACTCCCCACTCCTATGTCCTCTGTATAAAAGGGACCCAGAAATCCTATTCCAGGCTCAGTTTTTTGGACAGGAGTCTGTTGTGCCCGGCCAGTCATAATAAATCTTCCCTCTCAGAAATTTCTTGTGTCCTGCCTTCAATGCCACGATCACCCCCGATTTCTCTCTGCTGCAACACCATCTCATTGGCTTCCCCTTTCTTGTCAATTAAATTTATTTCAAATTGATTTCCTTTTGAAAGCCTTCCTTCTTGCCGTGGTAGGTGCTCTCTTCTCTTTGTGTCCATAACCCCCTAACTGGAACATAGCTCATGTTTCATAAACATTTGTTGATTGAATGGATTGAAAAATGAACCAGTTGGGTATAGGATATCTTATTATATATCACTGAATCCCCTCTAGTCATATAATCCCTTAACATTTATTTTCTGATTCTGGTTAATTTTTTGAAAGAACATGTGATGCAAGGCAGGGAAATATGAACAGAAGTCCGTATTTCAGCAGCTTACAGTGTTTCATTAAGAGCACCTAAGTCAGTAATTCTCGAATGATGACTCTTGAACCAGGGGCTCCAGCTTTCACCTGTGACCTTGTTAGAAATGTAAATTCTCAGACCCTGCCCCAAAACTACTGAATCAGACACTGGTGCCTGGGAGTGGAGGATGGCAACAATCTGTTTTAACAAGTCCCCCAGGCAATTATGGTGTGTCCTGACTTTGATTAAGAACATGAAAGAATCACCCAGTGATGACATAGCAGGCGTGCAGGTGATCTGATATTTACATATAGCTCAGTTCTACTGACCACGTGGGAGTGGCAAACTGAAATAAAACTTAACATTGAACATTTCATAATCTAGAAGAGCAAGTCCTACAGGAAACTTCAAGTTCTAACATTCCAGGCTTTTTAAAAAAATAAACTTTTAATTTCAGAGTAGTTTTTTAATTTAGAGAAAAGTTGTAAAGACAGATAAATAGAAACAAAGAATTCTCACACACCTCACATCTAGGTTGTTAGTGTGGTATATTTGCACAACAGATGAACCAGTTGTTGACATATAATTATTAACTAAAGTCCATCCATCCTTCAGGTTCCTTAGTTTTTATCTAATGCACCTTTTCTGTCGCAGGACCCCACCCAGGCCACCACATTCCATTTAGTTGTCATCTCCTTGGGCTCCACAATTGCTTTACTTTTGATGATCTGGATAATTTTGAGGAATACGGATCAACTACTTTTATAGAGATATGTCTGATGTTTATCTCACAATTTAGGCTGGGGATGACCAGAGAGGCAAAGTGCCATTTTTATCACACCATATCAAGGGTGCCATTTTTATCACACCATATCAAGGGTACATCCTCTCACCATGCCATATCATTGTTGATGTTGACCTTGATTACCTGGCTAAGATAGTGCTCTTTAGGGCTCTCCACTCTAAATTTACTCTTCTCCCCCTGCCCCACACCCCATTTCCCCCCCTTTCTATACTTCCCCTTTGGAAGGCAGTCCTTATGCATAGCCCACAAGTAAGAAATGGAGAATTATGTTGCACCTCCTCAAGGGTGGAAAATCTACCTAAATTACCTGGGATTCTTTTGCACAAATGATTTGTCCATTCTTCTCTATTTCTTTCTTTAATTATTTACCTCTGTATGGACTCACTGATATTTATTTTATCTTTGATTTATAATTCAATACTGCTATTTTATTTTACTTTTTTTGCTCAAATTGTCCAGCTTTGGCCATAGGGAGTTGTTTCTGTTGGTTCCTGTGCCCCCTGACATATCCCACCACGGCTGCTTTTCTTTTCTTTTTTTCTTTCTCTACTCCCTGGTACTACTAGATACTCCAGCCTCATCTTGGATACCCCCTGCCCAGCCATCGAGTCAGCCATTGCAACAAGGCACCCCCCCACCCCCCGACTCCTTTTATTGGAAAATGGCAGTTGAAATTAATGTCTGGGTGCTGACTGTGCTCCTTGCTGCTGGGGTGTGATTATTTCTAAGGCCCTTGAGCTGACAAAGCAAATCCATGTGTGTCTCCTGACCCATGTATAAAGACATACGTAAACAAATTTATGTATTTATTGGTCTGTATCTACATTAGGCTAAAGACGAGTTCATACTCATGTCCCCAAGTCTAATCCTGTACCATGGAGCATTCTGGCCTCTCCCTTCACCCCTGTTTGCAGGCAAACTCCCATTCCAACAGTGAGACAGCTGGCTGGCTCCCACTCCTGTCACCGTTTAGTTCATTGTTCAGTTCCACGTACATGTAGAGTGGTTTCACGTAATTTTAACCCCTACCCCCGTGGAAAACAACTTTACCATTGGGAGATTGATATTCTCCTACAGCTCTGTTCTACTGATTGTATGGGTGTGGCAGCCCCAAATAAAACTTAATCTTGAGCCTTTCAAAATCTAGAAGAACGAGTCCTCCGAGAAACTCTAAACTGTAACATCCAGAGCTGGTTTTTTTTTAGAAGATTCTAACTTCAGATAAAATTTGCAAAAGGATAAAGAACACAAAAAATATCAGAGGTAGACGAGAACCAGGAAAGGAGAAATATTTCCTAACAGTAATCCAGAAGTATGCAAGCAGCCCAGGAGGTCTGAGCCCTTCTTCTCACTAGAAAACTTTCGCAGGCCTGACAGTAGGTGAGGGGTTAGAGGACCCGAAAAAATGGGGAAGCTGGCCATGCCAGCAAGAGGGACTTACCTAGATTTTAGAGTGGTCCAGGCTACTTTTTTTGAAAAACAAATCAATTTTATTGACACAATTAATAAAGCATGCTATTTATCCAAAGTATACAATCTATTGTATTTGGTATAATCACATAGCTGCGCACTCATCACTTCAATCATGATTAAAGCATTTTCATTATTTCAATAATAATGATAATAAACATAAAACAGCCAAACAAACAAACAAGAAAATTCCTCACCTCTCAATCTCTCTTTTTCCCCTGCTGTATCTAGCTGCTATTTCTGGCTATTCTTACACAGCTAATATATTCACATAACCTATGATCTACCCAAAGTGAATAATCAATGGCTTTTAGTATAATCACAATGTTGGCACATTCATCACTTTAAAAATTTTAGAACAATTTCATTACTCTACAAAAAAAGACTCCACACCCCTTAGCATTCCTTCCTCAGCCTTACATAACCATTAATCTCCTTTCATCTGTATAAATTGACTTATATTTCATTTTATATAAATGGAATTATACATTATGTGGCACCCTGTGTCTTGTCTCCTTCACACAGTATTATGCGGCTTTATTGATCTGATATTAACATTTTACAGTATTAACCTATATTTGTCAGCTTCAAAGAAAAATGCAATTTTGCCCATATCTATATTTCACATAATATATTTACATTTCACACAATTTATTTAGTTCATAATAAGGCAATCATAGATTATTTATCCTTTTCTGTCTGGCTTGCTTCACTCAACATAATGTCTTCCAGATTAATCCATGTTGTTAGATGTTTCACAACTTCCTTTCTTCTTACCACTGCATACTACTCCATCATGTGTATACTGCACAGTTTGTTTATTCATCAGTTGATGGACACCTGGGTTGTTTCCAACTTTTGGCAATCATTAATAATGCCACTCTGAACATCAGTGTGCAGATGTCTGTTCATGTCTCTGCTCTCAGTTCTTCTGGGTATATGCCCTGTAATGGTATTGCAGGGTCACATGGCAAGTCTATATTCCATTTCTTTAAGTACTGCCAAACATCCAGGCTATTTATATTGGCTCTTCCGAGGAAAATGGTGCCCATTCAAAATGACTGTTTTTAGCAAATGGTATTCCATGGATGATTTCTCATTGAAAATGCATCATCTCTTCTAGGACGAAACCAAGATTACCCCTAGTCAGGAGTCATCATTATATTTTATCCATGACAATTACCTTATTGTGTTTCTTCTTTACATTCAGTGAATTATGACCTATTTTATAGTTTCTTGTTTCTAGTGCTATTTACCTTTCCTGATCCAATCTGTACTTGGGATGCTTTTCAGAGTGGGGACTTAGTAGCATAATTTGAATGCCTAACATATATTATGTGGTAACAAATGTTGAAAGGAATGCTCAATAACTGAGCATAGGAAAGAATGACTCAACATCATAGATTTTTACTCACAGATTTTTCTCATGAAAGTGAATGAATTCCTTGAGTTTATTTAGATAAGTGACTTTTTGGCATGGATATTTATACCCAAAGAAGTGAATTCTCAAGACGTAATTCCAGGAACGATACTGTCCTTTGGTCTCTGAAAGCTAAATTACGCATGCTTTTGCAAGTTTTTTTAATATCATAGGAGATCTTTATTGTATCGTTGGAACTGGTTATACTGTTCGGAAGTTATCACTTGTCTAATAATGGCCCAGCTGCTTCAGAAACAGCTTGGGGAAATTTAAAACAAAACAAAACAGGTTTTAGGGTTTCTGATGCAGCAGGTTTGGGGTAAGGCTTGGAGATCTGCATTTACAACTGCTCTGGTGTTTTTGATGGGAAGTTGGATCACATCCTGCGTCGTATTCTGCAATAGGTGGTTAAAACCTTTCAAGGCTCCATTCTTCCATTTGCAAATCGAGTGAGTACTGAGTCAATAGCCATCCTGCACGTGTGTTCCACCAGAACTCCGTCCATCGCAGACATCCCCTGGAGCATCCTGTCCTGTAACAACCCCAGATAGCATGGAAGATACAAAAGCAAATTTCTCTTTGGAAACAGTATTTTTAAAATGGGTCATAAGAGGAAGTCAGTTTCAACACAGATGAGGAACAACCTTTCCGGAGATAGGTTTATAAGGACTTCACTTTCCGATGACGAAATATCCTGGTGAACTCTCAACGGCAAATATTTTTGGCTTTTCAGCTTTTTGAGAAAGTGATTCCTAATCTCCTACACTCCTACACCTTACGGTTTGTGAAGCACAATCCAGTATTAAAGAGGTAGGCGACTCTGATCATCTTTGCACCTCAGGGAACAGCGCCATCTGCTGACAGCCCAGGATATGGCTTAGGTAAGAACCCAAGGAGGTGAGTCTTAGAGCCAGTAGTAGATGTTAATGATGTACTTCCTGGCTTTCTTACTACAGCTGCTAGAACACCTTACTCCCGAGTGCCAAGCATTCTTTTAGCTCATTGGCTGAAATGAGCCAGTATTAATTGATGGGCATGTTTGCCACCTAAGGGGAAACACTTTTCTTTGTGTGCCTTGGCTTTCGCTAATTCATATTTCAAAGTATATTTAAGACTCAGACAACTCTGCCTCATGCAGGGAAGCTCTGGAATTGCAGGACCAAAAATCAGAGCAACCAGACCCGGTATGTACTGTTGCCCCAGTGATTTTGATAGTCTGAGGCAAAAGTTGTTAGAGTCTGGATGAGGTATTGTTATATTTTTATCTCCTAAAGTTTTTGTTCTTTTTTCTTTAGGTCTCAGCAACAGTTATCCACACAGTGAGTGCCTCGGTACTCTGAAGGTCCCGTATGTGGCAATTCCTGCTAGGACAAGTCTAACAGGTCCAAGCTGACCCAGGGAAGCCCAATTTTGGTCAGGGGAAGACCTATAAGAAAAGAAGTGCTATTTTCTCCATTGGTAGTTTACTTACTTCACTGCTAGTCCATTTTCTTGCGAGGGCCGATCCTTTATTATATTTTCCCCAGGACCAGAAAAGGGAAATGCTAAGAGCTTGAAATGTGGAGAATGAAGAAATATCTTGTGTGTATGTGTGTGTGTGTGTATGTATCTGTTTTTACTAAGCCAGGCTTTTGAAAGATAAATATTTGATGTAGGGAAATGTTGAAAGTAAGAAAGCCATAAGCAGGTTTCATTACATTTTTCTAAAAATATTTGGCTTTCAAAATCAAGCCCACTTAAAGTTCCCTGACTTTTATTTTCTTTTCTTAGTCATTTTGACATATTGTAGGGGCTTTCACTGTGTCATAATAATGTTATTTTTATACAGATTTTAATAGTGAAAATAAAGCCACTGGACCCCATTGCCCTCCACACAGCAAAAAGTGCATTTCTCTGCCCAATTCTTCCCACACTCATGAAAAAAATACCAGAGTTAAAATTAAAGTTCAACACTTGAGCTCTTGTGAGGTCCTGAATTATTTGACCATCATTTACAAAAAAGAAAATCTATGGCACATATTGCAAACAATAACGGAAGTAAGTGCAGATGGGACTAATTCGAATTTTCCGGTGGATTTTATCGTTTGCAAAATTAAACTTATTTTTCTAATCTAAGTTTATTTTTTCTGTTTTCAGAGAGCATATAGTTCATTTCCACTATAGCAAGGCTAGAAGTGGCAGAAACACTGACATGCATGCTTTATTTCTAAATAGCACAACTCAGAGCCACATGATCACTGGTGCTTCAATATAAAACTTTAAATGACTCAAACTTGATATTACTGCAATAAGATTATTTTTAAAAAGCGTAATACATTAGAGCCTTGTTGGGTACATTTATGTGTACCAATTCATAGAATTCTCATACCACCACCATGAGCTGGGGATTATTACTCCCTTTGTTTTTTTTTTTAGGAGGTACCGGGGCTTGAACCCAGGGCCTCGTGCACACAAAGGTGGCACTAACCCCTGAGCTACCTTCGCTCCATACTATTACTTCTACATGAGGAGACAGAGAGGTTAAGTACATGGTCTAGGAGTGCGTTTATCTAGGAATAATGGAGCTAACAGGGAGAAAGAACAGTGGATGGGGCCAGGCGCCTGGCGCGGCCCGAGGGCCGAGAGCGTGTCCCCAAGTCCAGCCTCTGGGTCCCGCACTCACCTCCTCGGCCTCGCCCGTGTCCTGGTTGTGATTAAATACACACGTGTGTGTTGGCGGGGGGAGAGGGTATGGAGAGAGAGGGTAATGGGAAAACGTGCCGTTTGTGCAGCTCTGCCTTTTCTGCGCAGGACCTTCTCGACGACTCCCCTCCTGCGTGGTCAGACCTGGGCGCCGGGCTCCACCGTCTTTCAGCCTCTACACTAAGGTGCACAGGTGCACGCTAAGGCCTTGACAGCGCTGAGGCTTAGTGGGTTCCCTTAGTAGCGCGGAACCAAGCACCTACTTCCACCCTGGGGGGCCGGGGAAAGAGACAGAAGCATTTGGCTGGGGAGGCAGCTGGAAACGGGAGGAGGCCTTTTGCCTAGACCCACTGGACGCGAGAAATGCAGAAGGGCCTGTGGGGATTTATTTTCTCCCACTTCTCACTTTTGCCTACACATGTCTTTATGCAATTTCCTTTTTAAAATTTTTTATTTCTTTCTCTCCCCTCTACCCCCTCCCCCCCGCCCACTCTTTGCTGTCTTGTGTCCCTTGGCTGTATGTTCTTCTGTGTCTGCTTGCATTTTCATCAGGAATCTGTGTCTCTTTTTGTTGCGTCATCTTGCTGCGTCAGCTCTGTGTGTGTGCGGCGTCACTCCTGGACAGGCTGCATTTTTGTGTGGGGCGGCTCTCCTTACAGGGCACATTCCTTGGGCATGGGGCTCCCCTGTGCAGGGGACACGCCTGTGTGGCACGGCACTACCTGGAGCATGGCAGCACTGCGCATGGGCCAGCTCACCACACGGACCAGGAGGCCCTGGGTTTGAACCCTGGACATCCTTTATGGTAGGCGGACACTCTAACTGTTGAGGCACATCCGCTGCCCTGTAAACAATTACGATGATTTGCCTGTAGCTGTTCTCTTCGGTGGTTTCTCTTTTTTCTCCCCAGAAGATGTGGGTTAATCCCAATGAGACCAGTAGGAGAGCAGCATGGTTTATTGTTAAACATGGGGACAGGCTCCCGGCTTAGAGATCTGAACCTGCCACTTGCTAGCTGCTCTAATGCATGGGAAGGTAATCCACGAGAAAGGAGGCAAGGCAAGCTTTTGCAGCAAGCAGGGGGTGGGTTTCAAGAACAGGGTGGGAGGTGGGCCCTTCACATTCTGCTGCGGAGAGGACGAGAAACGGCTGGAAAAGGACCCTTGAGGTCAGCTCTATCTAACGTGCGAGCCACTCACGTAATTTAACATTTCCTAGTAGCCACATTAAAAAAAAACAGGTCAAGTTAAGTTTAAAAACACACCATCTAACCCCGTGTATAAAGAGACTCTCATTTAGCATGCAGTAATATAAAAATCAATGTTTTACATTCCTGTTTTCATACAGTCTTTAAAATCCAGGGAATTTTTTTATATTTATATACATCTCTATTTGAATGAACCTTGTTTCAAGGGCTCAGTAACTCTGTGTGACTCATGTCTACTGAATTGGCGAAGAAAGTGACGAACAATATCTTTCTTTCCAACTTTTTATATGAAGATTTTCTGATGTACAGCCAAGTTGAATGCATTTTAAAGGAATACCCACCACCTAGATACGACCATTAACATTTTACTATCTTGCTTTATCACCTATCTATCCATTTATCTATCCCTCTAAACTTCCATTAATCATGTTCCTTTTTGGGGGCATTTCAAAGTAAATGGCAGACACCAGGACACTTTCCCCTGAATACTTTAAGAGCATATCATTAACTAGACCTCAATATATGTTTACAGACATTTTCCTTTTGCAGTAAAATGTACCTTAAATGGAATGCACAAACTGTATTTGCTGAACTATGACAAATGCACACATCTGCATAATGTTACAATCATCTCAGAAAGCTCCTTGTGTCCCTTCTCAGTCCCTGCACATCCCCCTCCACCCACTCCTCAGGGGCAAACAGTCTTCTGATTTTTTCTGCCATAACTTGTTCATGATTTCCTATAGGTGGAATCACGAGGCGTGCATTCTTTCGTGGAAGGCTTCTTTCCCTGGCCTGGAGCTGAGCTCCAGCTGAGGTTTTAAGGCCAGTGCCCCCTGCTCTGCCCTTTGGGATGCTCCTGTCACCCACTCTGTGCTCCCAGGTGCTCTTGTCCCTCCTCCCCTCCAGCCCTCCCCCGCCCCCTCCCCATCTGCACCTGCAGTCTTCTTCACTAATCTATACAAAGTGCCAACACTTTAAAAAGGCCAGCAGAAACATTTCCGTAGCCTCAAGCCTGATGTTTTATTGAGGATCTTGTTCCTCTTTTATTCCAATTATTCCAAGTCCAAGGTTAAGTTTGGCGAAACTATTTGAGACATATGAGGCTATACATGTATGTGTGTTTACGCATTTTCATTTTTCTTCTGATTTGTTGGCGTGAAATCCAGGGCTACCCTAAGACCCCATCTTTCATTTGGCATAGAACAGGTGTCTTTGCTTTCTTTCTGATCTTTGTTCAGGTCAGAGTGGGTTTTACTGGAATGAAATCATAGCTTTACTAGACACTTCTTACTGTTAGGAATGGCCATAATCCTTTGAGTAGCTACAACCAGTGGAGATTATTGTAGACCATAAGCCTCAGACTTGTGGACATTTTCTCCCCCGTGTTTAAAAAGAAAACTACCGGAAAGGAAATATTTAGCCCACTAGAGCTATTTTGAGAAAATCAGTTTCCATAAATACACTTTATTGCTTGCGCTACATAAATTTATACTTCCTTTCTCTTTCTGCTTAATTGGTTTCCTGCATGCATTGTAGTTCCCTTCTCTCCATGCTCCATGTTTTCAAGCCTTCATGAGCAAACTGGGGGAAAACATGATGTCTTACAAAAATACTTGGCCAGATAGGAAATTAGACTTCACAACAAAGTAAAAAGGGAGAACAAGAAACATTTGTGCTTAAAGATGGATTTCGGGTCAGATGAGATCGTTAGTGGGCATCCCAGAATTCTGTGTCCAGAAGTGAACCCAAGAAGTAATAGAGATCAAAGGCCAGTATTGTTCCGTGATCTGCTTGCTGCTGTGGTCAGCTGTTGTCACTGAAATACTGTCACTAGCGGTGAAGGCTCCCCCTCCCTCAACTATTCTTTCCTTAAGGGTTTTGGAACCAGATGAGATGGCTGGGAAAATCCACCGCCAGCCCCTGGTGGACTTACTAGTTGTACCTGAGAGAGGCTGGAATGGGAGGAGCTTCAGTTTTTTCCCTTTTCTCCACAGAGTCTTATTTTTGCCCCTTCAGTTTGCACTCCACAGAGCACTTAGAAGGCAGCAGTGAAATTCCCAGTAAATAACCTTATTTTTCAAAATCAAAAGTTTCACAACTTAACACTCCAGGAAGTCTTATTTTATTGCTTGTTTATACTTTTTTCCCCTCACCTGAACTAAGGCTATCCTTTGCCAAATTTAAATCGAATTTGCCTCTCTCAGGGTTTCAGTGTGATTCTGAATTTAGAAGAAAGGAAGACTTTAGAAGCCAGGAAGACTTTAAATGCTATGGAATGCATCTTTTTTTTTTTTAATAGGTGTTTCATAGGCTCCAAAGCCAGATGTATGAAACAAATGGCAGTGCACTTCCTCAAGCCACCAACAGCTCATACCAAATGAAACTTAATAATTATGCTGTACACTTTTAAAACGAGCAATGAGGAATGGGCCTGAACAGTCCACTTTACAGGAAACTTTTCCAGGTACGTTTCCTACCAGTTTTTCTCAAAAGAGAATACGTTTTTAAGCATCACCATCACTGCCCTTCCCTGTTTTTCTTTCCTTCTTTCTCCCCTGTCTTTTTCGGGTGGTGGAGGCCCTGAGGAGCATTTGCATGAATTATTTCTAGATCTTCCTTACGGAACACCTGAAGAGGACATGCTCATAACTCAGAAATACTCCGGGTCTCCTCCGCTGCGGTCCGTGCCGCGCGCTCGCGGGCGCAGAGACCCCTCACTGCAGCCTGGCTCAGGGTCCGCGGGGGGCTGCCGCCGCCCCCCGCCGCAGGCCGGGCCCCCTGGCTTGCACTTCACTTGCTCACGCTCTGCAGACAGCGTGTCAGGGGCACCAGCAACTGTGTGTGCAGATCAGCCACGGTTACCTGCGCTGGGGCTTCCCGGGGCCCCGGCCCCGCAGCCCCCCGGGCCCCGCAGCCCCCCGGGCCCCGCAGCCCCCCGGGCCCCGCAGCCCCCCGGGCCCCGCAGCCCCCCGGGCCCCGCAGCCCCCCGGGCGCAATCGGGGCTTTCTCCACCTCCGGAGTCGTTCCAGGATTTCACAGTGCTGCCCTGCCATTGTCCCTCTCTGGGTCCTCACGCCCCCTAACGGCCGTGGGGACTGGGGAATTCTCCCTGAGAATTAAACCTGGTTTAATGGAGAGACGTCCCTCCACGCGCCCACCCCACCTCACCAGGGGGATTGCTAAAGAAGCCTTGGTTATCGCTTGGCTTCATTCTAAGTCTGTGATAAAGCTTTTAGGACTGCCCTTCTCCCACGGGAGAAAATGAAGAGCTTTATTATCCTGGTGGGAAAGACATCCCCCTCCCCCACCCGTGTGCGCTTCTCTTCTTTTTTCCTCGGCTATGGGTTGAAAATCACACAAGGAACTGGATAGCCATGGCTTCCACTGAATTATTAAACATAAAGTGGAAATGTTTATGGATAAAAATAAAAGAATGGGTGCAACCTCTCTAATTAAGGGACACCTAAATGATAAGATGTCTGAAAAAAATATTATTTAAAAAAGCATGAAAAAATGCTTCCTTTGAAGCATGAATAAGTTTAAGGTAGCTTTACCTACATAAGAAATATTTAACTCCCCAATTTAAAAAAAAAAAAGGCTCTTGTGTGATAGCACTTTGGTTTAAGTCTGAAGTGTGGTTTTCAAAAAGAAGAATAAACAGAGAAAAGAATTTAAAAAAACAAAACAAGACATAGCTTTGACAGAATTAGCCAGGAAACTGCTGAAAATAGAGATTCCTGGGTTCTAGCCTTGGAAGGGTTCCCATATTTAGTAACAAAACAAAACAAAAAGGGTGCCCAGTTAAATTTGAATTTCATATAAATAGCAAATAATTTTTAGTACAAGTGTGTACCATGCACTATTTGGGACATATGCTAAAAGCTGTTTCTTGTTTTCCCAAAATTCAAATTTAACTGGTGTCTTGTATTTTATCTGTCAATCTTAACTGTTGGAGGTTCCAATTCAGTGGTGGTTGAGTGGGGCCCAAGCAGCTGTACTTTCACAGGCTCTCCAGGGAATTCTGATGAGAAGTCAGGTTTGGAAGCCACTGGATTATCATTTCAAGACAGAATACACACACACACACAAGACTATAACAGAGATATAACGGTGACCCCAAAGTCTGTGTTTCGTAGATACAAACTACAATGGAGGGAATTAAAAGGTACAACTGGTCTTCTTATCCTGGCATAGATGGAAAAATATACAGGCATGTCCCAAAGTTATAGTTTAAGCTACAGTCTGAGAGAGTTATCATCATCATCATCATCATCATCATCATAGTTTTGGCCTAACGTAAATTTTGGTCAAGTTTGTTTGGTTGTGATGGGATGTTCTTTTTAACTTTTATGATTGACAGTGAGGTGCCATGAGTTATAATACCCTTTATTTACTAGCTTTTCAAAATGGAATGCAATAAAATCCACAACAATAAATCTAAATGGAATGTAAATTAATTCATTTAATTCCCTCACTAAGCATGTATAGACTACCTGGTATGTGGCGGTGCCGGGCAGTAGATGAGTAGGACGGAATCCCAGCCTCCAGGCACATTGATGAGTGCTTTAGGGTAGCAACTGTTTCTTGCAGGACTTGAAGTTCTCATGATCAGCTGGTTAGCACAGAACCTTGTAAGCAAAAGGCCAGCATAATAGAAGGTCAGGATCAACAGAGCTTGCCACATTAGAGAAAACATCCATACATTATAAAATGTTACAGCCTCAACATAAAGCTTCACAAAGGAGAATTTTCTCTTATGTACCATAGAGACAACGTTTTGGTGAGAGGATGATGGCATTGCAACCTGTTATACTCACTGGATTTATTAACCTAAGAACTAGCTGTGGCATTTTAATGCCATGTGACAGCACTTCTACTGGTCATTGTCACAGGAAACTTTTTCCAGATTATTCTTTTTCGGCTAGAGTGTCAGTTCCAACCAGCCTGGCTGTGGAGTGGCTGTGCTCTGTGATGTGCAATCATGCACTTCAGACAGGTGGGGGGCCTTTAGGCTGGGTAGCAAGAGCTCCAGGTCAGTTCCCTACTCCTCTGTGAAGTCTATTCTGACAACTGCCATCCACTTTGGGCTCTCCCTTCCCAAATGTCCACAGCATGTCCCCCGGATTACTTTCTTTATTGCTCCACCAATTTTTTCATAATGGTCAAGTCTGGTAGTCCCATAATATGGGAGGGGGGGAGCAAGAACCACATCATGGACCTATTTAGAATTTTCTACAGTGACTCCTTCACCTAGACATGACCTGGTTGATTGACCTGGTCTCCACTTTAAAGAATCAACAGCAGGAAGTGGATGTGACTCAAGTGATAAGGCCTCCCCCTACCATATGGGAGGCCTGGGTTCCATCCCTGGGACTGCCCAGTGAAAAGGAAGAAGAGAAAGTGTGCCCACGAGGTGTGCCAGTGCCCACATGGTGAGCCAAAGGCCGCATGAGTGCCTGCATGGTGAGCCAGTGCCCGCATGGTGAGCCAGTGCCCATGTGGCAAGCTGAGTGCCTGCACAGTGAGCCAGTGCCTGCGCAAATGAGTCACACAGCAAGATGATGACCCAACAAAAGAGAGATGAAGGAGAGAGTCAAGGTGAGGCATAGCAGAGACCAGGAACTGAGGTGGCACAGTTGACAGGGAACCTCTCTCCACATCAGAGTTCCCCAGGATCGAATTTTGGTGAATCCTAGAGGAAAAAAGACAAGAAGGGAAGACAAAAAGAGAAATAGATACAGAAGATCATACAGTGAATGGACACAGACAGTATAAGCAAGAGTGGAGGATGGGGAGGGGGGAAAGAAAAAAAAAGAAGTTCTAAAAAAAATAAAAGAGAGAATCAACACAGGAGCCAGCCCATTTACAGCACTGTGGGTGTGTCCTGAGAAACAGCAGAAAAAAAGTTAAACCTCAAAGAGCCAGGATGAAGGAGGCATGAGGGGCAGTTATTCTTTCTTGTTGACTGGAAAGTGTCTTTCAGAAAATAGAATCTACTGTGATAAGAACGTTGTTCTACTTAGTATTCTGGGTTGTACAAAGAAGAGTAAAGTAAAGTGCCTGCTTTCAAAGATCAGCTGAGGAGTTAGGACAAATGTGTATGAAAATTTATTTCACAGAAGAGTTAATTAGGCAGTATGGGGAGGAAATTTCTTGCCTCCAAAGGAAACAATCAAAGGTTAGCTTCTCATTCTCCAGAATAGCTTATTTTCCTGTCCTAGTAAATATAAGTTGATGAATGTAATTGGATATATTTTCTAGTGATGTATTATGTTAATAAAAATACGATAAGCCACTATGGAGTGCTCAAAACCTTCCAGACCATTGTTTAATGGATTTTTGTAATTTAACTAATTTAATTTTCCCAACAACCCTATGAGCTAGGAGTTATTACCCCCATTTTACAGAAGAGGCACAGATTGGTTAAATAACTTGTGAAATTCACCCAACCATTTGCCAGGCAAGTCAGGCCTACCCCAGCTCCTGTGCTTAACAGTTGTTCTAGTCCAACTTTTCACATTTATCACTTTTTATTATGCCTTCTAAAAAATTGAATTCCAGAAAATTTTCTCCTTCTTTTGTCTCTTTATGTCATAGTCAATTGAAGGGAAAAACATCTGTCTAGTGGATGATGCTTACAAGAGACATTTTGTTTCTAGATAATTGTGGTTTTCAAGTGAAGGGGGTATGTAGGTAAGGGCAGTTTATAAGAGGTGGAAGTTAAAAAAGAGCCACAGAAGAAGTTTTCTGGGAAAGCAGAAGGGAGTATAATTCCTTGGAGAAACACACTGCCTTACTAGGAAAGAGGCGTTTCTTGGTGAGGAGTGAAGGTGACTTGTGCGTGAGGAACTGCTCAGTTAACAACAAACAGGGGAAGCCGTGAGCTGTCGGAGGCTTTCTAACATCTGGTGTAACTGCACCTGCCTCAAAGATTTCCTGGTTTCTACTCCCCAGAGAAAGTCAGTCAGCAGGAAATGAGGCAAGTACACCATGACTTTACGGAAAAAGGTGACTTTTAGCTTCTCCTTGGGCTTAATTCCGGACAACATTACATATCCCCTTGTTGTTCATAGGACTTTACAAAGCGGCAACTTGGAAAGCGGAAGACAAGGGAGAAAACAGAGACCCATGCTTGGAAACAGCTTTTACAAGGCAGGAATGTTGCAGGTCATTTGTCACTTGGGTGACATCAGTGCATCTGGCTGATTAGTCCACTCTGAGTCAATTGTACACACATGCAAACGCGCTAGAACAATCCAAAGCCTCACTACCTTGTGTCTCCTTTCTTTCTCTAATTCAATGGATTTCAGACTCTAGAGTGAATCAGAATCACCTGCAAGGCCTGTTAAAGCACAGCTTGCTTGACCTGGTGCCTGGAGTTTCTGACTCACCATGTCTGTGGTATGTCCCGGAATCTGCATTTCTACCAGCTGCCAGGTGATGCTGGCACTAGGTCTGGGAATCACATTTGAGAATCAATGCTCTAATCAATTTAAACAGCGTTTGCCCATGCTTATGATTCTATTCTGGGGCCTCTCTCCCATTAGGATAATCCAGTGCCCAGAGATTTCCATCTTCTCTTCCTATAAAGGCCAATGAATAGACTTGCCTCTTCCTTCTTCACCCCAGTGCCAGCACCAGACCAGCATTCCTCTCCAACTTTGAAGAGATTAAGTTACTTTCCAGGGGTCCCTAGAAGAGGCTGAATGGGAGTGACCATTCAGAGCTAGTAGAATGGACCTGTATGTCCCTGAACTCCACTTGACTGATCTGGTGCTCTGGAGTAATTCTTTCTGAAGTCAGACCCCCGCAAATGAAATGCTAGCTTTCCATCATTGTTCACGTCACCTTGGGCAAGTACTTAACCTTTCTGTGCATCCTGTGAAGAGCACAGAATTGCTATGATCTGGAACTCTCTGGTACATAACATATGCAGCATCATTTTAAAGAGAAAAAATTTAGTTTAATCTCTCTGGAAAATATGGAACATATTTACTGTAATACTATATAATGATTAAAGTCTTTACTATATTCTTACATTAATATTGATATGGACAGCATTATTTTTTTAAAAGTAAAAAGTAAACTATATAAGGCATACATGATATTTTAATTATTTAACTCTTTAAAAGGTATATTTATTATGCTAATATAACACTAATATTATATATCTTATTTAGGACATCCTATCAATATATACATGTACTACATTAAATATAAGATAATAAACATTAGAATATTATAAATACATAATATAAAACATAGGCTATTAGGGATACTAATTTTATTAATATTAATATGTAAAGCCATTATACTATGAAATAGCTAGGATTAGTATTATGTATTTAACATTAACATCACTTACTGTTTCTAAACAGCTACTTGGTTTATTTATTCATTTATTTTCTACCTGGTTGCATCATCATCTTATTGGTTGTCACCTCTCCACATGTGAGCAGGTCTGGGACACCTTATTTTCCTTTTTTTACCAGGAGGTTCCGGGGCTGGAAACTGGGCCCTCCATATGGTAAATTGGAGCTCAATTGCTTGAGTCACAGCTACTTCCCTGGCTCATTATTTTGAATCTCACCCTCTTCTGCCATATTAGCATTAGTAAATTTATCACCAGCCTTACTGGAAGGACAACTTGAATAAGGAAATATCTCTAGGTGGTGAAAAACCAACCACATCTGCTCAAAGACCTTCAAGAATGGAGGCCACCATCTTGGGGCCTTGGCATATTCTCAGGGCTCTTACTTAAATTCACACTTAAAATAATGAGTAGTAACTAAAGCTACCTTTAACTTCCAGGCCTCTGAGTTAACTACACAGATCTTTGCAAAATGGGTCATGTTTTCTAGGCTCTTATTGAAGAAGCAGGTTTGGCCCTGTAGGGCCATTCATGGGATTCCAGAGGGGCTTGCCTGTCTACACAAGACCTACCCTTCCACCAGGGTGCCTGGGGTTCCATCACTCCGTCGTCACTGATGGAGTTACCGTGACCTCTTCCGAGGGGGTGACCTTCTTAAACATGCCTCCCTTTCTAAGAGGGGTCCTTTCTGGTGAGTCTGGTTTACAGGGTGATTTTCTGATAGTCTGGGACAGCTTTGGGGTATCTGGGGCTTAGAGGCACCACAAATGTGAGAATAGGGGGCCATATCCTTCCTGCCTTGGGCTGCTGTATGGGTCCCACCAAAAGAGAAAAATCAACACCAAGGGCCTCCTTGAGTCTGTCTTATTCTTTAATGTTTTGCCAAACTGAAGGCAGAGATTATCATCAGTTCTCTGGCCCCAGTGAGACTTGTGATGGCAGAAGCTAACGTAAAGGCCTGTGCTAATGAATACTGAACCAACAGTTCATCACCACACCCCGTGGAAAAAGCCATATGCACAGAGAACTTAGTGAGCTGTGAATGGTGACTGGTTTAAATTTGGCTCTCTTTAACTCTCTGAGTATTCTAAGTGGGCCACCACTTAAAATCAAATACGCAGTGATAATTAAAATAATCCCTTCCATTTGTTCAAAGCCTGACAGTGCACAAAGGCTTACAAGGGCTTTTTCAGATTTTATTGAGGATGTTCTCTCATTTAAGACTCAGCCGAGACCAACCCTATCTTGTGGCAGGTCATTAATAGCCTTATTTTACCCAGGAAGAAGGCAAGACTTAGAAAAGTTCATTGAATAATACCAGGTCTCACAGCTAATAGGCAGTGGATCCAAGACTAAAATCTACCCCTTGGCAGCCAGTGACTTTCTGCCCCACTGGGCTAACTTCGAAGATGTTTGGGGGTGTGGGGTAAATATTATGCACCGCCTGTGTTCTGCAGAGTCATTACCTGGGGGTTCTACATGGGAGAAAAAGTGGGACTGAGTAATTAGGTCCAGGTGTTCTCTGTAGAGGAGCCAGATACCCTCTGTCTAAGCACAGTCTCTTTAAACACCTCCACCTGGACGACACAGCTTTTGAAAACATCTATGCAAAGTGAAGCCGTTCATTACAATGTTAAGTCCTGGAAAACATGGCTTGCTGGTTGTTTAAAACATGGTAGGTTGTGTCCACCCGTCATGCCAGATCCAAGTGTGCTTCTAACCAGCTGCAGGTGCCACATGCTGTGAATTTCTACTCTCCACTGACAGGCTCCAGCTAAGTTTCCCCTGCCCTTCAGCATATGTTCCTCCTTTCTCCTCCCTCCCCTCCTCTCTCCTTCTCCACCTTCCTTCCTCCCCCTTCCTCTCTTCCTCCCTCCCTCTCTCTCTTCTCCCTCCTCTCTCCCTTCTCTCAGAGTCCTTCCATCTTCTTTCCCAGTCCTGAATTTTCTTCCCGTCCCTCTCCCCATCTCTTCTCCTCTCTTCTGTCTCCTCTCTCCCTCCCACTCACCTCTCCTGTCAAATCAGTTTCTTAAAATGGGATGTATTTTCCATCCTTTTCACCTTAGTGCAAACATTCTTCAATATAAAATACCCCAAGGGGTGTTTCCTTTGAAATCAACGGGCATATAAACGGGAAAAAAAGACTTAACTCCTTTCAGAATGGCAGGCACCGGAGAAAATGTGTGGAGGCATTTCTTGGTTGACATAAGACTCTCCAGTTCCCCAAATTCATACTACCAGGCAGCCATCAACTCAGTCTATTCAGAAGTCTTCCTGCAGCAAGTTTTGAGCTAAAAGTTCCTTGAGTGCCTAGATTGTTTCAGATATATTTAAATAGTCAAATTCCATAAATGTGGGAAGGAGAAGGCTGCATGGGTTGACTGGCTGATTGACTTCAATGAACAGTGATTTCTGTTTATTACCTACTGGTGACATTCAGGCCAGAATTTGAAGGTCACAGCACAGGTTGTCAGCTTACATCAAATCTTAGGTGCATGTTCATCTCCTCCAAAACATTTTTTTTTTTTGCCATATTAATGTAAGCATTCCAAAATGGAAGTCTCTCAACACTGAAATCAATATTGCAGATTCGGCTATGCTCCTTAGCTGTTTTTCCATAGGAAGCAAATGAAGAAGAATCTCTCAGCTTGCCTCAAAATTTAGCATTCTCAATTCTTCACTCCAGCTTTTTGGATTTCATACTATGTACAGAATAACATACTTGAAATCCATGAAAAGAATTCTTAAATTACAGAAGAAATACAACTTAACACTTCTCTTCTGGCCCAAAGAAAATAATTGGTATCCCAATAAAGTCGTTATTAAAAGTAATGGATGGGGCGAAGCCTGGAAAAATCATTTTTGAAAATTTCAAAACAGGACGAAACAGGAAAATGTCTGGGTTCCACAGTGTTATTTAACAAACACACACTGTCTGCTTAGGGGACCTGTACCACCTCCCTAGTCATGAATTAAACATCGTCTGGTCATGCCCCTTCTTGTCATCATGGTAATATCCATGACTTCCACGTGTAGTTTCTGAAAGGAAAATGAAAACAAAAGAAAGAATGAAGGGAAGAAAGGAAAAAGGAAGGAAGGGAGGGAGGGAGGGAGGAAGGAAGGAAGGAAGGAAGGAAGGAAGGAAGGAAGGAAGGAAGGAAGGAAGGAAGGAAGGAAGGAAGGAAGGAAGAAGAAGAAGTTAGTGAAGAGTTCTACTGTTTTAAATGCTGCAGGCATTAATTATCTGGTTTATCTTGAATGACAGAGATGGCATGGAAGAATAAATCAGAAGGTACCATTGCTGAAGGCAAGCAACAAGAATACTTCTATCTGGATGGACAGACATCGGTGCTTTCTCATAAAAATTGTTCAAAGGGTCAGGGAATACCTTCAGTTAAATTTTAGATTCATGGAAATGGACAATCATTATTTTCCAGCTGGACCTTTCCCTGTTTCCCTTTAGATTTCATGGTCCTTTCTCCTTCTCTCTTTTCTTATTCACCTTATATAAATTTGTTCTCATGAGTATTGGCATTTTCTATCTAAAGATGGAATTCCAGGCACCAATCCAGGGAGGGTTAATTTTGATATCTTCACTATCTAGTAATTACGGAGATTGTACTTGTCAGCCATTCCCAAGAGTCCAGAAAACACCATCTATATCATTGAAATGCCCACATTCCATAGAGTGTCTATATTCACAACTATTGCATGAGTTTATTGAAATGGGCTCGGTAAAGGAGATATCAGAAGCTTCACTTTTATTCTAGCCATAGCTAATGTCTGACTGCTTGTTGAATAAAGAAAGAAATTAAAGGGGAAATGAACCATAATTATGTGGCCTGCTGAGGTATTAAAATTAAAACAGCTGCTTATGTAATAACTAAAAAATTAGAATTTATATATTTATATCTGTATCAAATTATATAAAATATGAAGGTCAACTTTGGGAAGTTTGGAAATATGAGCAAAAGATTTCTGAAGAACTATGAATTTGACTAAGATATATGTTGAATGATTTTGAGACCACCCAGTTCAAACATCTGGCTCATTGTTGTTCTAAGTACATTTGCTATTGTCTACCATTTGTCTTGCTTCAATTCTAAATGTTTTGATGAAAAAGGATCGCTGACTAAACTAGAGAGATGTACAAGAATTATGTTCTCCTGGATATCCATATTCAAAAGAATACAAGAGGATCACCATTTCATGCTCTATACAAAAGTTTATCAAAGGTCTCAATTTAAGAGCCAAGACCATAAAGCTCCTAAAGATAATCTGGAAGGAAACATCTACAAGATCTTGTAGTAGGAAATGGTTTCATAAACTTTACACCCAAAGCACAAGCAACAAAAGAAAAAATAGATAAATGGGACCTCCTCAAAATAAAAAACTTTTGTGCTTTACAGGAGTTTGTCAAGAAAGTCCAAAGGCATCCTACTAAATGGTAGAAAATATTTGGGAACTACTTATCTGATAAGGGCCTAATATCTAGCATACATAAAGAAAACTTAAATCTTGAAAATAAAAACAACCCATCTAAAGTATGGGCAAGATATGTGAATAGATACTTTTCCAAAGAGGAAATACAAATGGCTGAAAAACTCACGATAAGATGCTCAACATCACTAGCTATTGGGGAAATGCAAATCAAAACTACAATCAGATATCATCTTACACATATTAGACTGGCTGCTATTAAAAAAAACCAGAAAACTACAAGTGTTGGAAAGGATGTGGAGGAATATAAACACTTATCCACTGCTGTTGGGAATATAGAATGGTGCAGCCATTGTGAAAAACAGTTTGGAGGTTCCTCAGGGAGCTAAGTATAGAATTGTCATATGATCCAGCAATCCCACTACTAGTAGAATTATACCCAGAGAAATTGAAAGTAGGGACCCAAACAGATATATGCACATTGATGTTCATCATGGCATTATTCATAATTGCCAAAAGTTTGGAGCAACCCAAGTGTCCATCAACAGATGAATGGATAAACAAAATTTGGTGTATACACACAATGGAATATTACTCAGCTGTAAGAATGAATGAAACATTGATACATGCAACAACATGGATGAACCTCAAAGAACTTTTGTTATGTGAAGTAAGCCAGTCACTAAAAGACAAATGTTGCATGATTTCACTGATATGAATTAATGATATTGAGCAGACTCACAGAAGTAGAGTCTGGGAGATAGGTTACCAGGAGACTGAAAGGGAGTAGAGTGGTGACTCAATGCTCAATCTGGGCAGAATCTATGATAATGTGGATGGGAGGGGTTTGGAGGTGGACAGGGTGATGGTGGTACAGGGATGTGAGTGGGATTGATGATGCTGGATTGTGAGTGTGAGTGGATTTGGGGGTTGGTTGGGCTATCCATGGAACTGGGGGGAGGGATGGAGGAAGGAACAGGTGAACTCTGGGAAGGTGGAGGTCTGTGGTCGAGAATACAGTTGTGGGAGTGTTCTTTTGGTAACTATGGCAGGGAAGGGTCACTGGTGCAGTGTTAGTTATGGGGGATGTGTGGGGAAGGGTGCACCTGGGGCATGCCTCTATGTAATATGAATGTGCTAATGTGGCCGGGATGTTATCTCAGTTGGTTGAGTTCCACACAGTAACCAACAAATGGAGAAATGGATGTGACTCAGGTGACTGAGCTCCTGCCAACCACATGGGAGGCCTGGGTTCAATTCCTGGTGCCTCCTGGAGAATACAAGCAAGACAGCAATTTGATGCTATGGGCTGGCATGGTGAGCTGATGCAACAAGATGACTCAGTGAGATGATGCAACCAAGAGACAGTGAGGAAACATAATGAGAGATGCAACAAAGCAGGGGGCAGAGGTGGCTTAGGTAATTAGGCACCTCCCTCCCACATAGGAGGTCCCCAGTTTCAGTCCCAAGTGCCTCCTAGAAAGAGGATACCAGAACACAACAAGTGAACACAACAAATGCAAACAATGGGGGGGGGGGGGAGAAATAAATAAAATAAATCTTTTTAAAAAACCCAACAAAATACTAAATTTCCATTCTGGGGAGTCCTGCTACAATCTCAAATAGAGTGGCAAGGATCTCTAGAGTATATAGGTAGTACCTAATAAAAGAAAACAGACAAAAATACCAAGCCCTCAATATTAATGCTTGTACTTATGAATCTTATTCTTGTAAAATTGAAACTTACCAAAAAATATCTATTGCCTAAGAGTTACCTCCTGAACATCTCCTTGTTACTCAAATACAGCCTCTTTCTAAGTCAAACTCAGCAAATAAATTCACTAACTCCACCTGCCTGCCCCAGTGTAGGACATGACTCCCAGGGATGAGCCTCCCTGGTACTGAGGGATTACCACCAAGCAGCAACCAGTGATGCATCTGGAAATAGACATTGACCAAAATAGGGACACATTTAATACAAAAGAGTTTTTATGGCTAAGAGATTTCAAAGTGAGTCAGGAGGTGGTTTCAGGGGTTATGTTTATGCACATCTCAGGCAAATGTCACTAACTGCCACAATAAACAAAGCCTCAAACAGTGATGATTTCAAAGGCTCTAGAGACAGCCTGACACTATAGGCAAGGCACACAACCCCATGATATCAGCACCTCATCCACGGGCCTTACCTTGGAATATATGATAACCTATTTCCTCAAAGTAACAGAATAAGACTCATTATAATTTCCCTACACTTAATTCTTCTACCTCTTTTATTTGAAACCATAATTAACACTCTACCAGTTAAATATATGTTCCAAAGACTTAAATCTTCAATCTGTTCATATGCCAGTTGAGCCCTGAATCTCAGTAGAGTTGTGCTCAACTCCCATCTCTAATTCATCATACTTGCCCAGGACAACTAACAAAATGATGTTGATGGACAACCCTCATCCCCCAGAACAGAGGATATCTACAAGTGCAAGCAAAACAGTCCCTTCCATCTGCTCCATAAAATCTAATCCCCCTCTCAAAGTGAAGCAGAGTAGGCATCACCATCCCAAAATCCTCAAGATTGAGGAATGAACAAACATAAGGGAGGAATGCAACCATGGACTAAAGTAGACTGATTTTTATTGTAGTAATGGAAGAATGTGTAACATTGATATTAAGATTTTGGTTACCAGAGGTTCTGAGGGGGAGAGGGAGGGAAGAATAGGTGGAACATAGGACATTTTTAGGGCATTAGAATTGTTCTGAATGATACTTGTAAGGATGGATACAAGCTGTTTTAAATTTTATCAAAACCTATAAAAGTGTATGTTGCAAAATGTAAACAGTAATGTAAACTATAGACTTTGGTTAATAGCAATGCTTCATTATTTGTTCATCAAATGTATCATACTAATGTAAGATGTTATTAATAGGGGAAAATGTGAGGGAGGAAAGGGTGAGGTATATGGAAATTACCTATACCTTCGATGTTACTTTTAGGTAATCTAAAACTTCTTTAAAAATAAAGTTTTTTGTGAGAAGAAAAAGAATTATATTTGCACTACTATTTCAATGGTATACACATTTCTTTACTCATAAATACAACATCATTGAGCTTTCATTCTGTAGCATCTATAGTGACAAGTCATATTTGGCAGGTTTAATAGAAAATACTTCTTTTTCAAAAACTTGCTTCAAATCCTAACTCCTTTCATATGGTTCAAACCCTCTGTGCCTCAGTTTACTGTTTTGTCAAATGGCCATATAAGACTGGATGATATCTAATTTCCCTTACAACTATAATTTTGTGAAACTGATTTGGATCAATCTTATTCTACACTATCCCTGATATCAAGAGAAGGTAAGAAGCCCAAACGAGATGACAAAAAGAACAAGAATTTACTTATATCTCATTTCCTGGTTGCACTGCTATGAAGATTTAGATTTTCCTCTTTGGGACATGGGACAGAAAGAAAAGGCAGAAAAAAAGGGTGAAGATAGCACAAATCTTGGGTTTTATATGTTCGTAATCCCAAAAGATAGAAAAGAGAAGTGAGAGATAATGGCATACTGTATTTATACCTATGGCTTCTGGTTAACAGCCCCTACAACTATTATTGGAAGTGGTTCTGTGAAAGCAAAAAAACCATCAGATAATCCTTAAAGCTGCATCTGTGTATTTACTCCAACAATTTCCCTGGATAAGGATTAGGAATCATCATATTCCAAATGACTAAATGATCAAAAGCATGGTAGAGAAGGTTGAAAAAAAGAGGGGGGCAGGCCTTGGAAAATATTTACCTGGAAAGCACAAAACATGAACAATAAATTCCTGTCAAGTGCCATTAAGTTGAATAAGCTGTTATTTGTATTCACCTTGAAAATGATTGAAAAAAGTTCAAAATGTCTGCTAGTACAAAGTCAGTATACACTTTGTGCTATCACTTTGTACTATCCTATTCCTAGTTGGTTGAGTGTTTTTATCATGAAAAGTTGTTGGGTTGTGTAAAATACTTTTTCTGCGTTAGCTGAAATGATCAATGTAAATTTTTTGCTCTGTAATGCATGTTAGGTCTAGTTGGTTTACAGTGTTTTTAAAGTCCTCTATTTCCTTGTAGATCTTCTGCCTCATTGTTCTCTCCAATGGTAAAAGTAGGGTATTGAAGTTTCCAACTACTAATGTTGAATTGTCTATTTCTTCCCTCATTTATGTTAGTTTTCACTTAAGATATTTTGGTCTTCTGTTATTAGGTGCATATATGTTTATAATTATTATGTCTTCCTGATGATTTGACACTTTTATCAGTTAAAATGTCTATTTTTATCACTTGTAACGTTTTCTTTTGCCTTAAATCCTATATTGTCTGATATGCATTTAGCCGCACCAGCTTTTGTTTTGATTGCTGTTTGCATGACATAGTTTTGTTCATCCTTTCACACGCAATCAGTTTGTACCTTTGAATCTAAAGTATGCCTCTTGTACACAACATATAGCTGCATCTTGTTTTATAATCTGTGTGACAATTTCTGCCTCTTCATTGGATTGTTTAATCCATTCACACTTACTATCAGAACTGATATAATTGGAAATATGTCTATCATGTTACTTTTTATTTTCTCTAGATCTCATGTCTTTTTTGTTCCTGTATTTCTCCTTTCTGCTTTCTTTTGCCTTGAGTAAGTATTTTCTAACAAAGCATTTAAATTTCCTTAATTGTTATTTCACTGCATTTTTTTGAGTTTTTTAGCGGTATCTGTAGTATTTACTATATTTACCCTAATTTAATAGAATTGGCTTCAGCTTTATACTAGCATTATTTCAGTGAGATATAGCATCATGATTTAGGTCCATTTACTTTTACCCCTTTTCATGGCATTGCTATATATGTTTCATCTATTAATGTTATTAGTTCAACAACACATTGTTATAATTATTACTTTACCTACTTTATCACTGTAGTCATTTCCTTACCCCAATAAAAATTTGTTCCCAGCCATCTGCTTTGTGTTGTTTTGACAAATATGCTATATTTCTATATATTTTGGGTCCAACAATACATTATATACATGTTATTTATACAGTTGCATTTTAAATCAGCTAAGAGGAGAAAGGAGAAAAAATTTTGATGTCAGTTTGAATTACCATGTGCAGTCACTTGTTTTCAGCTGAAAGGATTTCCTCTGGTAGTTCTTACAGAGTGGGTCTGACAACAACAAACTCTCTCAGTGTTTATTTACCTGGGCATGTCTTTATTTCAACTCTATTTTTGAAAGTTAGTTTTGCTGGATCTAAAATTCTTTAGAGACAATTTTGTTTTTTCTTTGAGCACTTTGAATATGTTATCCCACTGCCTTCTGGTCTCCATTGTTTCAGATTTTAAAAATCAGCTGTTAATCTTATTGGGTTTCATTGTAGGTGACAAATTATTTATCCCTCATTGCTTCTGAGATTTTCACCACGGCTTTTGCTTTCTGCCTATTTACTGTGATTTTATTGTTTGTGGATCTCTGTTTTTTATCCTACTTGGAGCTCTTTGAGCTTTCTAGATGTGCAGGTTAGTGCTTTATGTTTGTTTGTTTGTTTTAAATGAGATGTTTGCTGCCATCATTTCTTCAAATATTTTTTCCGTTTGTCTCTTCTCTCTCCTCCTACTACCCCAATTACATTTTTGTTGCTGTTATTACTGATGTCCCACATTTCTCTGATGCTCTATTCATTTTTTAAAAAATTTTCTCTCTTCTTCTGATTTCATAATCTCTACTGCTCTATTTTCAAGTTCACTAATCCTTTCTTCTGCCCATTTGTGTCTACTCTCAAGACTGTCTAGTAAATTTTGTATTTCAGTTATTGTACTTTTTAACTATAAATTTTCCATTTTTTCATAATTGCTACTCCTTTATGCATATCTTCCATCTGATGTAACATTGTTAGCATAACTTTCTTTACTTCTTTTTTTCCTTTTCTTATTTAATTATGGGTTCTATTAGTTCCTTCAACATATTTATAATGACAAATTTCAAGTATTTTACTGTTAAATGACATCTGCTTGCTCTCCCAGGCAGTTTCTGTTGCCTGCTTTTTTCCCCAGTGTATGGAGCATATTTTCTTGTTTCTTTGCTTGTCTTACATTTTTTTCCCTGGAAACTGCACATTTTAGATAATATATTATATATAGATGGTACATTGTACCAGTCCCCTAGTGTAGATTCCAGTGTTTGTTATTATTATTTGCTTATTTATCAGATTAGTGACTGGCTGGATTTTTTAAATGAAGCTTATCCTTCCATACAATATGAAGCTTCTGATGTTGCTTTATAGGGAGGCACAGCTTTGGGTATGCCCATAGTCCCCATGAGATGACAGTCCATTTTCTGACCACACCCAGCTGAAATTTTACTAATTTCTGTCTAATTGCTCTCTGTTCAACAATACATGGGGCATAAATTGTTCTGTAGACTAATCCAAGCAAAATAGGCTCACTTGAAAGAACTAGTTCCCAAAATCAGTATTTGCTATTTGCTTTGACTCTAGGAAAGATCATTTAACAATCTCTTTCCCCACTTTACTTCTGCAGATTAACCTGCCTATAGTTTAGCCTGTTCCTACTTGAATCTATGAATCTCTTCCCAATTACCTTTCACTATAAATTCTAGTGTTATTGAGAATGTTCTTTAGCCTGCACTGTTTCAGATAAAGTCAATTCCTCTGGGAAGGGTTAGAAAAACTAGCTATTTTATGGTCTGCCTTGCCTCCCAGATAAAATTTGTGAAGCTGGAGCTGGGGTTGGGGACAAAGGCAAATGTTTCTGAGTGACACCTCTACTTTATGAGCTGAGCACTCTTGGTTGAAGAGGGTGGTAAAAGTTCTTAGTCTGCCTCTCCTGGTGTAGATGAACTTGGGTAAAGTTAATCATTACCCCAGTTTTCTCAGTGTTACCATTTCATGGGCCTGGGCAGAAGAAGGGAGTTCCTGCCTTTTGACTGTACTCATCCAGAACTTAATCTAAGTAGCAGGGATGTTGGGGCAAGCCTTCTAAAATAAAGGAGTAAGAAACCCAGATACAGATTATGGATTTGGAAACAAGAATGGGGTAAGACAGGAAAGAAGTTTAGTCTTGATGCAGCAGAAATTAGGAGTTAAATAAGATTTTTTAAAAACTTGAAAAACCCCACCTCACCTACTTACTGACCATCCAGGGTCAGTAAAAGCTTCCAAGAGATGGAATCAGGTTCAGAAAAATCCATAAACAATCCTAGTGAAACGAACTTCCTACAAAGTAGAAACAATTACCTATAACTTTAAGATCAACCTATCCTATTCCCAAATAACTATCTCCTTAACTTACACATAGACAAAAGCATATAGTCTAAAAGGTCAGTTAATGAGAAGAAAGCTGGGAAGTGATGGTATGGAAGCAGAAAACCATCAGATTGTCCCTCAACCTCCATCTGTGGGTTTACTTCAACAGTTTCTCAGGTCTTTTGGGGCAAGACGAGAAAGGCTAACGTCCTGTTTCTCTTGAGAAAAATGCCCTCCACCTGGGAACCTGGGGAGGGAGCCCTGTGTACTCGGCTGCACCCATCCAGATGGGATTCCCTGCCTTGATGAGCTGGGGGGGGGGGGGGGGGGCGGGTCGATAAGGGAGCATTCTTGGTTTAAATACTACAGATTCTCTTTTCGTATTCTATTTTCATAGATTTTCTGGAATAGATGTTTCCTCATTTGCTGTATTCCCTTATGACCATTTCCAGAGGTTTTACCTAGTTTTTTATTTAATAGCTTTTATCACTTTTACCAAGGAGCAGATCTGCAGAGCTACTCTCACTGTCATGCCAGAAGTCAATCACTTCAAACTAATTTATACTATCTCACATATAGTGTATAAGAATATTATAATAGTTTCCTTCTTTTCAACTTTTATTGATTTATTTATACAGATGTTATAAACTCTACAATATATTGTATTTTAGTTAAAACAGTGAATTATCTTTAAAGAGACTTAAATAATAAGAAAATATCTGTTATGGGTTGAATTTGGCCCCCAAAATATATCTTGAAGTCTTAGCCTACAGAGAAGGGCATCCTGTAAAGACAGAGGCCCAAGAGGAGAAGAGGGTCATATGAAAAGGAAGGCAGGATATGGACTTACAGCGCCACAGGCAAAGGACTACCCAAGGCCACGTGAAGCTGGAAAAAGAAGGGAAGGTCCTTCTCTGGACCCCCTAGAGGGGCGTGGCTCTGCCAACACCTTGTTGTGGATTTGTAGCCTCCAGAATTGTGAGGCAATGGCTTTCCCCACCACCTTTAAGGCACACCTCATTTGAATCTCCACACAGATGTGGGTTCTATCACCAACTGTATGCTTATTTTCAAGGATTGCTTTGGCTGTTCTATTTCCTTAGATTTCCCATGTGAATTTTAGTACTAGCTTGTTGATATTTACCCAAAAAAGTTTCCTGGAATTTTGATTGGCATTTTCTTGAATTTATAGATCGAATGGCGTAATTAAAATCTTAACAATAGATTGTCAAGATTATTTCAAATACATCAATTCAGTTAAGTAATTCGCTTGTTAACTCTCATCTACAAATTTTCTAAACATACCATCCATTATTACAGTTATTGAGAGAATTGTGTAGAATATGATTAAGGCAGAGTCCCAGAGATTTCCATCGATATGGGCATAGAGCCATTAATCAATTCCCTGTGCATAGTTATTTACCTTTTATGATTCTATAAATAATAATTGAAACAAAATCAATTTTATGATATCTACTAATGTATCCTGGAAGCTGTTGGATACTTCTTTGATATAATTTTTAAAATTTAAAATAAAAAATGTACCTCTATGCTTTCATAACCCTAAGATTTGTTCTTAGCAAATAAATATTTGACTTCAGGCTGATTAAAATAATCTTTTGAAATGTGTCTGGGATCCACAATTTTCTCCCTTCTTCGCTCTCTTCTTTCTTCTTTCTTTTTATCGAACATTGAATTGAATATTATTTAACAATGAATGAAACCTTTAAGTAAATACTATTAAATATTTACCATTGTCTGGATTATTGGCAACTTTGCTATTATCTAATAGTTCTGAGACATTAACAAGGGTTCTGAGATGACATCTGTCAGGACTCCAAACTAAAATGTCTCTCCTTTTTAACAGTACCTAGATACATATTTGGTAGTTAGAATTTATTAATATTTTTACCGTGGGGTTTTAATTTTCTCATTTATCTCATAATTTTTTATTTGAATTTGAAAGTCAATTTATTTGATGGAGTATTTGGGAGGCTAAAGCAAATTTTATTTATTTAGTTTTTCTTTGTTAAAAATAAGAATTATTTCAGGAGCAATTTGAATTTCTAAAGACACATATGATTTGCACAATAATGATTAAAGGTTCTACCTTTTGTCCTAGTTTGGTGTTTTCCTTTCTGCTAATGAGTAACAATTAAGCACATATAGAAAATATAATGGGGGATTAACCTGCAATTGTAAAAACTGCTCAGTAACCAAAATTGATAGTTATTACATATATTCTCAGAGCTTTTCTACTAAACTTAGTATAGTCTAGTGGCAGATTTACAGGAATTTTTAGTCCAAATCACAATTTAGAGTGAAAATTATCCTATTTTTAAACAGCATCTTTAGTGGAGGATATCTAAGCACAGTACCAGCAAAATGTGATCACAAGCCTTACCTCCAGTTTGCCCTGGGAGGTATAGATAATATAACAATGACCAGTCTATGAACCTAGAGAAGATTAGAGAGATGGCTCTGTGATGAATTTACAATTTTATTTAGGAATGAACCTATGAATGCTTAATGCAGTGTAACAAAGCCAATAGGTGTTTGAGTTACAGATGCTTAGGAAATTGTAATCTTATGTTCATATTTACATTTAGACCTTGAAGCATCACCATAGTATTGCTTTGTTCATTGAAATTGGTAACATATGTTTAACATGAGATAGATTTTTCAAGATATTTATAGATTCATACGCACGTATTAATTGAAGACATGGAACACAGACTTTTCCTTCCGTCCTTTCCTCCTTACTTCCTTTATTCTTTCCTTCTTTCTTTTCTTTGTTTCATTTTGAAATTTCTGATTCAAAACCATCTAGCACCCTAAATAGTCTGTTTCTGTGTTCAGTGGAAGAGGTTGCATCTGAGACCCACATTTGCAAGGCTGCACGGTCCTCATTTTATCATCTTCAAGAGAGTTGAAACCCTTTTAACTTCTCATCTATTGTACTTGGTCTCTCCTAGTTTCTCTCCTGTCTCCCTGACTCTGCCTCTGCTTCCTCACCTGGCCCCGCCTCCCACCTCTGTTTCCTCACCTGGCCCCACCTCTGCTTCCTCACCTGACTCCTTTCCTTCGTCCTCCTGGGTGACCTCATCCATCCTTCTTACCCTCGTATAATAGATTCCTCCCTGATAATCTCAAGCATCCTGAGTTCCAGACCCATTTCCAAAATTTGCAGATACCTTCTGGATGCTTTCAGCTCTGTAGCTTATATCCATTTATTCCCTTCATCATTCATTTAACGAAGATTTGTTGAGTCCTAGACTGCGCTGGATTTGTTGTAATTGCTTGACATACCTGGGGAAACAAACATACAAAGATTCTGCCCTCATCAAGGTTATACCCTGTGTGTGTGGCAGTCAATAAATAAGAAAATTAAACATTCTGCTCTAAGATGGTGAGGGTTATGAAAAACTCTCTTTCTACGGTAAGGTGATCAGGAACTCCTGGGAAGACTCTGGGGTTTGCAGCTCTCAGTAGAGTTCTCAGGCTGTGTGAGCACCAAGTGACAGGGGCAGCACGGGCCACGCCTTGCACGTCTGTAGATGCTGGTACGAGGACTTTGGCTTTTACTCTCAATGAAAGGGCAACCTATCTGAAACTGAAATAAGTCATTTCATATGTTTAATCCCCAGCCCAAACCTGTTCTTTGCCTTCTCATGAAAGTCATCCTGTTTTCCAAGCCAGAAATAAAACAGAAGTTTCTTGCTCATTCAATAGTCCAAAGCTGGTGCTTCTTGACAGCAGGTGACTCTCCTCCACACAGTGATTCAAAAGCCAAGATCTCTTGCATCCTGTGACTTTGCTGTCCTCTAGGGCCCCATTGTCCCTCATCTCCAGCCGACAAAAAGGGGGAAAAATGATGGAGGAACCGCTTTCCTCCAGAGGGAGCACACCTTACTTTTGCCATATTCCACTGGCGAGAACTCAGGCACGCAGCAGCACATCAGGGTAACGGGATGCTCAGAAATGGGATCCAGTTGGATGCTGTGGTAGTTTGAGGTTATTTATGAATCCCCAAAAGAGGACAATTATGTTTGTAAACTGGTCTGTTCCTCTGGGTATAGTGCCTTTTGATTGTAGTAGATTCAGTGAGGAGCTGCTGATTAAATTTATCTGATAATCACTTCAGGACTTCTGATTGGGCTCCATCAGTAAGGTGTAGCTTAGGATGAGTCCCCACCCCCTTTGGCCTGTATAAATGGACGTGCACTCAAGAGGACCCAGAAAGAAAAGACTCAGGAAAGAGGGAGCATTCTTTGCCTCGTCTAAAAATCATTAAATCTGAATGCTTCTACCAAATGAGTATCTCTGATAAATATGTATCTTTCTTATCCATCAAAATGTCTGCCTTGGGAAGCATACTTGGTGCAGTGGTTAGGGCATCCGTCTACCACATGGGAGGTCTGCAGTTCAAACCCCGGGCCTCCTTGACCCGTGTGGAGCTGGCCCATGCACAGTGCTGATGCGCGCAAGGAGTGCCCTGCCATGCAGGGGTGTCCCTGCATAGGGCAGCCCCACATGCAAGGAGTGAACTCTGTAAGGAGAGGCGCCCAGAGCGAAAGAAATTGCAGCCTGCCCAGGAATAGTGCAGCACACACGGAGAGCTGACACAACAAGATGATGCAACAAAAAGAAACACAGATTCCCGTGCCGCCGACAACAACAGGAGTGGACAAAGAAGAACACGCGGCAAATAGACACAGAGAACAGACAACTGGGGTTGGGGGGAGAGGAGAGAAATAAAACAAATAAAGAAATCTTTAAAAAAATATCTGCCTTATAACAACAGTTGTTGCCAGGGATTCAGAAGGGAGGGGGAAGGAGTGGGTGGGGCACAAGGCATTTTTGGGGTGGTGAGAGTCTTCTGTATGATACTGACACATGACATCATGCAGTTGTCAAGGCCCATGGACCTGTACAGCACAACATGTAAACCATAATGGTTAGGAGCAATGCTTCAATATTGGCTCATCAATTGTAACAAATGTACGACACTAATCCAAGGTGCTAATATGTGTGTGGGTGAGTGGTGGGTATAGGGGGTTATGTGGGAATTCCTTGTATTACTTTTGGTGTAGTTTTCTATAATGTAAATCTAAAACTTCTCAAAAAAAGTTTAATATTTCAAAAAATCTTTTCTGCCTAATTCATGTCTCATCTTCTCTATCTGAATTTATGGAAAAATCTCCTAAATACCCTCTAAATTTCCAAGCTTTTCCTAGTCCAGTTCATCTCCAAAGTGACATAGCTATAACCATTCTGTTTCTAACATACTAATTTGGTCATTTTCATATTTTTCCAGCAATTCTTGATATGTCCTTACACTGGCATGCAATACTGCCCGTAATCAGGTATAAAATGCTAGTTGGAGCTGAGCCTCCGCTGCCCCACTGAGGCGGTTTCCATGGTGCATGCTTTAGGCTGCTCCCACATTCTTTGTCGTGTCATGTACTGCAGGTGCCTAAGTCTCACCACTGCCATAGACATGTGGCAAACTCTCTTTCTTCAAGCAGCTGTTCTGTCCTCTGTAAGACCATCTCTAGACTTAGCACAAGACCCCAAAGCGTGAGTGGTGTATCTGCTGCAACACAGTGGGCAAGTTACTGGCTGACATGGGTATGTGACTCCTGCCTGCCAGTCGGCATTGGGTGTGTGTCAGAAAACAGACCTTTCATTCCCCACCCAAGATTGATTTAATCAGCAGTATTTCTTTTCCTTCTCCTCTTTCCACTTTTACTTCCTTCTTTTCTCTGCTCTTTTCCTTCTTTCAGTCATTCCTTCATTTCTTTTTTTTTTCTTTTAGACAGTGTTTTATCATGTTTGAGACAGAGCACCTCATCTGTTCAAAGTGTGGGTTGAATAAAATAACATTCAAGATTTCTTCTACCACCAGAAAATGATGGCTTCTAAATGTCCTGTCTGTGAGGCTCATTTTTTGTAGCACCTGCCTCAGGGTGTCTGGATTGAGTTTGGGAGAACAGTGTTTCCTACAGATTCAAGAAACCACGATCTACTCATACCACATTGTGGGGGCACAAACCATCTGATCAATGTTAGATTTCCAGGGGGTAAGGAATTCAGATGCTCTGTACAGCATGAGTCTCTCAGGTCAAAGTATGTCTTCTCCTATCTCACTCTCCAGTCCATCTGAAATCTATTTTGAAACTAAGCAGGTGGGCTACATATGAGTTTTCTTCAGGATGGAATTTCATACTCCTTTGGGTTCTGAGTGCCAACAGCATTTTTGCAATTAATTTAACAGATGGATATGAAGTAACATATTTCTCATCTCTGCAGGGGACTGTACAAGATAATTGGGGGCAGATTACTCTTGTATTGGAAATTGGAAATATTTTTCATGTCTTGTTTTGTTTTGTAATATGCTGAAGGAAGAATGGAAATGTGTGCCTGTACTTATCTGATATCTAACATTGATGCTTTCCCAGAAGTGGTTCAAAGTATATTTGTCAGTATCTTGATTTACTTATTCTCCTTTAGAAAAAATAAAGACAATAAATTTTAAGTATAACATAAACACAATAAAGACTAGGGCATATTAGTCACTCAATAAATAATTAACGGGGCTCTTTCCCTATATTTTCATATATAAAATAAGATCAAACAAAACTCATTAAAATATAAATTTAAAAAATAAAATAAAACTAATAAGTTTTAACTAAAAAGTGCCTAGGTAAAATAGGAACAACTTTTTTTTGCCACATTTGATATAATCAGTGTTTTTGAAAAAATTTAACTTAGATTTTTTTCCTTCATTAAAGAAAGCCACAAAACAAAAATATTAACTCTATTGTAAAATTATGCATTATCTATATGAGCTCTTAGGAGTTGGGGGTAATCTGCCACAAATTCATGGTTTAGTTTTAATTATGCTGATGTCATGCAAATATTCAGTTAAGACAGAAATACTAAAGATAAAGTTGGAATTCCTTAGTTTCATTTTCCTAATCACATATCCTTGAATAAATGGCTTCATTAGTTAAACACTTGTTTAAAGCAAGCAACAACAAACAATAAACAAACACAAAGCAAAAAGCAAAGGAAGAAAAAGAACCCAGTTCCTTGACCATGCCATCTCCCTCACACCCACATTCAATCCAAGTCCTACTAATTTTATCTCCAGATATACCTCGGATATGCCCACAGTCTTACATCACCACTTCAACAAGCCGGACCAAGCTACCATTTTAAAATTCCTAGACTGTCATAGATATCCTTTAATAAATTCTCCACTTTCACTGTTGTCCTCTCCAATATACTCTCTACAGAATGTATTCAAAGTGATCTTTTTTTTTTCTCTCCCCTTCCTTCGCCCCCCAGTTGTCTGCTCTCTGTATCCATTCGCTGTGTACTCTTCTGTGACCGCTTCTATCCTTATCAGTGGCACGGGAATCTGTGTTTCTCTTTGTTGCGTCATCTTGTTGTGTCAGCTCTCCGTGTGTGCGGTGCCATTCCTGGGCAGGCTGCAATTTCTTTCACGCTGGGCGGCTCTCCTTACAGGGCTCACTCCTTGTGCGTGGGGCTCCCCTACGCGGGGAACACCCCTGCGTGGCAGGGCACTCCTTGCGTGCATCAGCACTGCGCATGGGCCAGCTCCACACGGGTCAAGGAGGCCCGGGATTTGAACCGTGGATCTCCCATGTGGTAGACAGACGCCCTAACCACTGGGCCAAGTCTGCGTCCCCGAAGTAATCTTTTTAAAGTCCAAAATAAGGTATGCTGTGCTGTGACCTAAAAGCCTGCAAGGACTTTTCATTGCACTGACAGCAAGTCCAAGTGTCTCGTCCCACCACGGCACCTCCCTGCCTGCTCCGGCCCCTGCTTACGCCTCCCGAAAGCCCCTGCTTTCCTGTGCTCATGAAGCTGAGGTTTTTCCTGCTTTGTTCAGGCTACTCTCTCCACCCGGCCACCCTTCCTCGGGCTCTTGCGAATGCTATTGCCTTCTTGAAATCCAGTTGTCACCTGTGATGTCAGCTCTTTAGAGAGCACTTCTGTGATCATCTAACTATATGACTGCTCACAACCCACTAGTCTCCTTCCCACCATCCTGCATTTTTCTTTACTATTGCACAGCACTTACCACACATCGTATTTCAGTAGAAGTCTTATTTTGTATGATTGGAACCCAGAGCTATTCGATAATTACAATCACAATAAAAACAGTGAAGGACTAGAATTAATAATATGATGCATCAACAAATTAGCATTTTACTTTAACTTCAAACATCAATATACGTTTTTCTGTATTGATCTTTTATGAAAAGGTCAAGCACTGCTCTTGAAGTATGGCACTGAATGATTGGAGTTACTCTAGATATTTCTGGCAGTAACATAACCCTTGATCTTTGGCTGTGATTTCTAGTTTCACTTGCTCACATAAAGTCCAAATAAAAAACTAAAGACAGTTGTGAGACAATCAGAATGTCAATTCCTTCTAGATTTTGCACTTCACAAATTATTTGCAGGTATGACTCCCACATCTAATTTGACTTTGTGTGGGGGGTGGTGTTTGAAGCATTCTTACTGAGCTTTTCTGAAGATTTTACCCATTTTTTCTGGTAACACCCACAGAGAGACTCGCACTTCTTCCAGTCTCTCTTTTGTCCTCTTGCAGTGTCAAGTTTTCCTCCTCCAGACCTAGAAGCAACAGAGGTTACTTGCACTCATGGTCTATTGGCTAGCCTGGAGTCACAAGACCATGCCTCCCTGTGGGGGGCAGAGAGGGAGCAGGAAATACAGTCTGTCTGCTCAGGAGATAGAGGAAATGGATATGGTTAGCAGCAAGGCAGTCTCGACAAAAACCGGGCCTTATTTAATCTGAAGATCCAAAAAGATTAAATTTTGTAAGCATTGTTTGTTCTGGAATTCCTCATACCTCATTCTGTCCTTCTTACATATCCAAACTCCCTGCCAGGTATTGCCTGCCATGGAAAGTCAACAGGAGATGCTTTATCCCCTTAATGATGTCCCCCTTGTAGAAATTATTCAGGACTTGGCAGACAGGGTCAGACAGTACTATCAAAAAAAAATCAAATGTCATGATTACCATAATATAAGTTGGCATTACAAGTAGGATGATGTTATAGACATTCATATGTTAAAATAGTCTCTATTGCTGCACAGACTACCAGTCTGTGCTCTAAGTTCTCACTTACCAACTAGGTATCTGTAAAAATTTGAGTTTGAAACGTATGTCATCAGTGGCTGTATCAGGCTGGTTTCTTGGACAGGAATGGCTCCCACACATTGGATTAAGCCTGAGTAGAAATTATAGAAGTGATCACTGCCAGGTAGACCCCATTATGCGCCAATGAGAGCTAAGATCCACTCTTAAAGGAACCCTGAGAGATTAATCACTAACTTCACTGGAGTCTCAACAAAATACTAACATCTTCAGTGGCAAGAGTAACAAATTAACCCCAACATTGCGTTATTTCTTCATGAATTAGTGTGTTAAATTACTTGAGTCTATAAAAATGACTGAAGGCATGTGACAGAGGCCAGGTAACAAAGGTGACAAAGTTGGGGAGAAGAGAAAGCTCTGGCTATGGATACTGATTTGGGGGCTTCTGGCAACTAGGGGCAGGCTTGGGCACTTGGGGAGTGGGAGCACGGTGTCGACTTGAGATACCTCCATCCCGGGACACAGGCATGGCTTCTTGCTTAGGTTCTGCTTGCTTAAGTGATTCACCGTTGTTTATTCTCTTGTAACATTTCCTTAGAGCATACAACAGCCACTCCCATTCAGCATACAATGATATGCTTTCCCAACCATATGTCAATCGAGAAGGACTCAGGATAGTTATACCCGACAGGTCCCAGAGCTGCAGGGAGGGGCATGCAGAACCTGATATCATATTATCTGGGTGCAAATCCTAGTCTGGCTCTTACAAACTCTGCAATCTTGGTAAGGTTACTCCCATTCTTTGAGTCCAATTAAAAATAGTTAAAAAGAAACTCTTTTATCTTACAGATAGGAAGCAAAATTAATGTAATGATTTATTAAATTAGGGAAAAAATTGGCAATATCTCCTAAATTGAAAATTTCCATGCTCTATGACCAAACATTTCTACAGAATAAAGGAAGAAAACCTCACCTATGTGCATCAGGAGATGTGTACATGGATATTGCAGCTGCAGTGTTAGTAATAGCAAAAAAGTGGAAACAAATGTTTATCATAGGGAAATGAAGAAAAAATAGTGTTGGAGCATTTGTAGTGAATGAAAAAATGTTATTCAAGATGTAAACATTTTGATAAAATCTATGTAAATCTTGATAATATCCAAACCCATACATGTTAGCTGTGGCTAAATGTGTAATCAAAGATCTTTAAAGCAAAATGAAGACATCTAATCAATTAAAACAAACCAAAACAAATGCGGCAGTTTCTCTTAAGTTAAACATGCACTTACCCTATGACCCAGCAGTTTCATTTCTAGGTATTTACCCAATAGAAGTGGATGTTTATGTCCACTAAAAGACATGATTAAGAATCCTCACATCAAGCTTGTTTATAATAGTCAGATACTGGAAATAACCCTAATGCCCATTAAAAGGATAACGGCTAAACTCTCTGTGATACATTCATATAATAGAAGGCTGTGCAGCAATAAAAATAAATAATTATTGGTACACACAAACTTGAATAAATCTAAAAATAAATTATGTCATGCAATCATGTATTATGCTATTTATGCAAAAATCTAAGGAAAAGTGAAATAACTCGGTGGTGATAGAGGTCAGCATAGTGGTTTTCTTGGAGTTTGGGTGAGTATTGATTGGAAAGAGGCACAAAGGAATTTCTGAGGCAATGAAAATGTCCTGTATCTTCATCGTGTAGACAGTTTCATGGTTGAATGCATCTGTCAAAGGCCATATAAATTCACATTTAAGATCTGAGCATTTTAATGTACATAAATTATACTGAATGTTGATAGACTAAAAAATTGTATTGCTTTTGCAGTTACTGGAAAATTCAAGCATAAAATTGCTCAATAAAGATAGTGAAATCCAAATTTAATCAGAATTCTTTGCTATGTGACGTCTGCTTCTAATAGATCCCCAGAGAAGAAAGAACGAAAGAACAAAACACCGAGTGAGAATATTTTCAAGTCCATGCATGCAATAGGAATCTAAATAGAAACACCAAAGACATGAGAAATAAAATTAATAACAGTGGGAAATTCAGCAATACTGGGGAGTTTGAAGCAGTGCCCTCATGAAGAGTCACCTATGGTAACTGTGGATGTAGCACCTTTTACATGATTCTGGAAAACATGTACACTTCGGGCTTTCTGCTACTGGGTATGAGTTAAAACATTTTGGCCCAGATATTTAAACCAATGCACTTAAATCCAAGAGATTAAGGGTAAAAATTCAGAATTCACACTGGCCCCTTGGTTCTCTCTTCACTGTGTAATATTCTAGTGAACTAAAGTGGAAGGTTTGACTTAGCTTTCAGAGAACTTTAGTCATAGATGTAATGGACTTAAATGAGTCTCTTAGCATACATTTGTCAAGTTCAGGAAAGTCAGCCGAGTTAAGACTTGAGGTATACCTGCAACAGATGTCTCTGTCCCTCACAGACATATAGGAATTGGGAGGGTATTTCTATTAAAAATACATGAATAGGAGAACCAGCAAGATGGTGGCAGAGTAAGGAGCTCCTAGAGTCAGCTCCTGCTACAGGGCACTTAGCAAACACCCAGAGCCCTTTGGAGCTGGCTGAAGCACCTGTTTGGGGGCTCCAGGAGGCCAGAAGAGCATCCTGCAACATTTTTGGGGGTGTGGAAAGAGGAAACTGCCCATCTGCCGAGAAGACTTGTAAGTAGAGGCTCCACGCTGCGGAGGCCTGTGCCCATCCTCCGCTGCAGGCACAAGCCGCCTCGGGAGCTGTTCTGCGGCTGGAATTGAAAGCTCCACTTCCCCAAAATGGGGAAGGAAGAGATGGCTGGGCACCAACTTCAGCTACTGAGGAGTAAATTCAGCGGGCTGCAGTATAATCCTGAGAACAGCCGAAGTTTGAGCCTATCCAGGTCAGAAAGAGACCAGGAGCCCCTATCTTAATGTCATGACTGGTATGAGTGGAAGCGGGGCGGATTGAAAATCCCAGTGCTGGTGGGAACTGGCTTCTTCCCATCCAGGTCAGATTGCAGGTCTTGCCTAGGCCCCAGTGCCACCTCTGACAAGGAAGAAGCTGTGGGGACCTGCGCCAGCCTTTCTGGGAAATTACTGGCCAAGTCACAGAGGCCAGTAATTGTCCTACTCTGGCAGCACAAGCCACCCCAGGAGCTGCTCTGTGACAGGTTTTGGAAGCTCCATTTCCCAAAAACAAGGCAGGAAGAGACAGTTGACTGCCAATTTCAGGTACTGATTGGTAGAATTGACTGGCTAAGAGATAACCCTGGGAACAGTGGGGTGAGAACCAGCCCAAGTCAGAAAGAGGCCAGTAGCCACCATTCTGACTCTGCCCCCAGCCTGAGAGGAAGCCGGGCTAACAGTTTCTTTCACTCAGATCAACCTGCAGCCCGCCTAGGCTTCAGCCCTACCTCTGGCAGGGAAGAGGCTGAGGAGCCCTGTACCAGCCTATACAGGTAACTGCAGGGAACTTTGACTGGCATAGACTGAAAATCAGAAGTCTACCAGGGCTACTGCTGTCTTCTTAGGACCCGCACTGCATTGATTTCTGTCCACACCTGCAGCTCCATCTCTGCCCCAGATAGGGGAGAAAGGGGTGTGAAGCTTCATCAGTCTCTCTGGGCAACTACAGTCTAGGCCTGCATGTGGGTTATTCCACATAGCTGTGACTATCCCTACTCCTGACAAAGGAGAAAGTTGGAAGAAGCTTCATTGGTCCCTGGTGCAATGAGGGCAGCTTGATGCCACAGCTTACAGCACCAACTACATACTTGGCTCCTACTGCATAACCAGCAAGGGAGAAACAAAAGGAAGCCCTAAACTAGAGAGAAAAACTGCACCCAGAAAAAATACTCTAGTGAGTAGATGTGAAGACACCAACAAAAAATTACAATCCACACCAAGAAACAGGAAGTGATGGCCTAGTTAAAGGAACAAGATAAGCCTCCAGAAGACATAAAGGGGTTGAGAAAACTAATTATAGATGTTCAAACAAATCTCCTTAATAAATTCAATGAGATGGCTAAAGAGATTAAGGATATTAGGAAGATATTGGATGAGTAAAAGAAGAATTGGAAAGCATACATAGAAAAATAGGGCCTCCTCTTGACATAGAGGTGCAATGGACACAACCAATCCAATGTCCACATAGAAGAGGTGGCATTGGATTGGGAAAAGTGGACATGGTGGACGATGGGTATGGGGAAGGGCAGGAAGAGATGAGAGGTGGGGGCATATTTGGGACGTGGAGCTGCCCTGGATGGCGCCTCGGGGGTGATCACCGGACATCGTGGATCCTCACAGGGCCCACTGGATGGAATAGAGGAGAGTATGGGCCATGATGTGGACCATTGTCTATGAGGTGCAGAGGTGCCCAAAGATGTACTTACCAAATCCAATGGATGTGTCATGATGATGGGAACGAGTGTTGTTGGGGGGGGAGAGGGGGGGTGGGGGGGTGGGGTTGAATGGGACCTCACATATATATTTTTAATGTAATATTATTACAAAGTCAATAAAATAAATAAATAAAAAAAAATAGGAGATCTTATGGGAATGAAAGGTGCAATGAATGAAATTTAAAAAACATTAGAATCATATAACAGCAGATTTGAGGAGGCAGAAGAAAGGATTGGTAAGCTTGAAGAAATGGCCTCTGAAAGTAAACATACAAAAGAATAGATGAAGAAAAGAATGGAAGAAATTGAACAAGGTCTCAGGGAACTAAATAACAGCAAAAGGCATGCGAACATACATGTCATAGGTGTCCCAAGAGGAGAAGAGAAGGGAAAAAGAGTAGAAGGAATATTTAAAGAAATAATGGTAGAAAACTTCCCAACACTATTGAAGGACATAGATATCCCTGTCCAAGAAGCACAACATACTCCCATCCAAAAAAAATCCAAATAGACCAACTCCAAGACACATACTCATCAGAATGTCAAAAGCCAAAGACAGAGAATTCTGAGGGCGCAAGAGAAAAGCAATGCATAACATATAAGGGATATCCAATAAGATGAAGTGCTGATTACTCACCAGAAACCATGGAGGCAAGAAGACAGTGGTCTGATATATTTAAGATTCTCCAAGAATTCCAGCCAAGAATCTTATATCCAGCAAGACTGTCTTTCAAAAATGAGGGTGAAATTAGAATATTCACAGATAAACAGAAACTGAGAGAATTTCTAAGCAAGAGACCAGATTTTCAGGAAATATTAAAGGGTGTGCTAGAGCCTGAAAAGAAAAGACAGGAGAGAAGGGCCTGGAAAAGAGTCTAGAAATGAAGATTATATCAATAAAAGTTACTGAAATTGTCAAAAGAGTGGTGAAAATAAAATATGACAGATGAAACTCAGATAGTCAGGAATAAGCTTAACTAAAGATATAAAGCACTTCTATTCAGAAAACAGCAACTCAATGTTAAAACAAATCAAAAAAGCCCTGAGTAACTGGAAGAACATTCCATGCTCATGGATTGGAAGACTAAATAGCATTAAGGTGTCAGTTCTACTCAAATTGATATACAGATTTAATGCAATCCTGATAAAAATTCCACCAGCATTAAAGAAGAAATTGAAAACATGATCATTAAATTATTTGGAATAAGGAGTCCTGAATAGCCAGAAACATCATAAAAGGAAAAGTGAACCCTCATTTCCAGACTTCAAATCATAATACCTACCTATAGTGGCAAGAACAATATGGTACTGGCCTAAAGACAGACACAATAGACCAATGGAACCAAATTTATGTTTCAGAAACAGATCCTCATGGGTATGGTTAGGTGATTCTTGACTAGTCCTGTCAAACTCCCACAGCTCAGGCAGAACAATCCATTCAACAAATGGTGCTGACAGAATTGGACATTCATAGCTGAAAGAAGGGTAGAGGACCCCTACCTCACACCTTAGCCAAAAACTAACTCAAAATGGATCAAAAAACTAAAAATAAAAGCAAGAACCAAAAAACTTCTAGAAGAAATTATTGGAAAATATCTTCAAGACCTGGTGGTAGGTGGTGGATTCTTAAAGGTGATAAGAGAAGAACTGAGTGGACTACTGATGTTTAATGCATGTAGAAGTTTTAATTAACTTTACTATAAAATTGTGGAAATGTATAGAGTGGATGGTAACACACAATGAGTAACAGCTACTTTATAAATGGGGATGTGACTGAAAATGATAGTCTAGTTACGTAAATGCCAATTGACAGAATGCTTGAGAATAATCTAGGAACTGAATAGCACAGTAAAACAAGAGGTATGTTCATATATAAATGATAGAAAGATAATAATAATTGGATTGGTTAGGGGAAAAATACTTTGTGTAGTAGTAATATATTGACAGTGCTCTTTTTTCATTAGTTAAGAAGGTTTAAAAACAATGCAAGTTATTGGTGGTAGGGTGAGATGTTATATATGTTTGTTTGATGTTATATATGTTTGTTATGTAAGTTCACAACTATTATACATTTATTGTTTGTGTATGTTTATGTATGAGTGACATATTTCAATAAAATAAAAAAATTCAAAACAAACAAACATACATGAGTAGCAGTATGTCATTTATTATGGCATATAAATAGAAGAACTTTAAATGGGGTGATCCAAACCAGAAGTTCAAAGGAGGTCAATTTATTTATTTGTTTGTTTCTTTCTTTCTTTCTTTATCTGAATAGTTTCAGTTCATTCTAGCTCAGCCAAGCACTGCCCTATTCCATCTAGATCCATGAAACATTTTCTTTCTGAATGTCAAAAGCAGGTGTTTACCTGAACCTTGTCAGAATTTCCAACTGACAGCTTTCCTTTCCCAGATGGAAATTCTTCTAGCTTAAGTAATCTTTCAAGGAGAAAAATTTCTACTATGAAATTTCTAAGGGTTGGGCGCTTTATTTCAGTATGAAAATATTTGTGTCTGAGCGGAGGAGGCTGGGTAATGAAAGGAGATAACTCATGGGTGTTAATGGCCTGGGCATCCGTCTGGGGCCTGTTATTATATTTTAAAGTTGTTTTACCTAGATGAATTCATTTCTTGGTGCTTAGCATTCCTGGGCATCTGGCTTGTTCAAATGAAATCCTAGAAGAAATATACCTCTTTTAATGAAAAAAACAATCATAGCACTTTTTATTTTTTTATATTTGAAAGTCTTTAACATAGAAAACCTTGAAGTATTTAACCACAGGAGAAGACCTGAAGTTTCTTTATTCATGAATATATTTTACTTATAAATAAATGTATTAAAAACTTTACTTCATATCTCCTTGTTTTCTTTTCTTTGCTGAATTTTTAAGGGAGAGTTGGTAGGAGGTAGAAGTGGGTTGCCAACTGAACCTTATCTTTGGGATATTATTCTATACTTTGCTTCTTTGAAAGGGAGGAAAGTGAGTCTATATATTACTATATACCTTAGAGCTGTCCAATAAACTTTTTTGTGGTCATAGAAACATACACTCATACCTCAGAGATATTGCAGGTTTGATTCTAGACCACTGCAACAAAGTGAATATTGCAATAAAGTGAGTTGCAAACTTGTTTGTTTTCCTAGTGAATATTAAAGTTATGTTTACACCATACTGTAGCCTCTTATGTGTGCAATAGCATTATGTCTAAAAAACAAGGTGCATACCTTAATTAAAACGTGACACAGAGACACAAAGCGATCACATGCTGTTGGAAAAACGGCACTGATAGACTTGCTTGATACAGGTTGTTGCCACAAAACTTCAATAATTAAAAATAATAATAATAATCCATCACAATGTCTGTGAAGTGCAATAAAAGTGAGGCACAATCAAGTGAAGTATGCCCATATAATTTTCTACAATATGTCCTGCCCAATATAGTGGCCACTAATTCCAATGCAACTGTTGAATAATAAAATGTGGCTAATATGATGAGGAAATGGATATTTAATTTTATTTACTTTAAATTTAGTATGTGTGACGAGTGGCTATTGTATTATATAGCATAACCTTATAGTTTAAAATTGAAACTTGAGAAAAAAAATGGTTCATGGAATAATTTTAGAAGAAAATTTTGCTTTCAACTTTTAAGGCTTGTAACACGTTCAGTAATCATATTATTGGTTTTCAGCAAGGATTTGGTATTTTAAAATTGTCTTCAATTATCTTTTAAATGTCAATGTATTTTGCAAAAAGCACTCAACAAATAGTTAATTTATGTTACAAAAAAAAGAATCTGATCAGCAAGAAAACTACAGATGCTAATGTTTAAAATACAGGTTCTCAGGCTGCAAATCATTATAACAGAAAAATTATAGATTTAATTCACCTGGACTGAGCATGTGACCCTCTAAAAAACAACTGATCATTGAGGGAAAGCCAGCCATAATTTCAGTGAACTTTTACTGTGTACAATGCAGGAAAGCGCTAGACACAGAATCATGTGAGTTTAAGACGTCACTTCTTATTCAAACTAAAAATCTTAGCAGCAACCTGTCACAATTGCTGAATAAATAGTTTATCAAAGGTCTTGATGGAAAAGTTTTGATAATGGATTGTGGTGATGGTGGCACCACCTTGTGAATGTAATTAACACCACTCAACCGTATATTTGAAAGTCATTAAAAAGGGAAATTTCTGGTCTTATATATAACACCAGAATGAAAACATTAAAAACCATAGAACTGTACAATATAAACAGTGAACATTTATGTAAACTATGGACTACAATTGATAATATAATTATTGTAATACTGTTTCATCAATTTAACAAAAAAATCAATAGTGCCACACTAATGAGAAGTGTTAATAATAGGGGAAACTGTGTGTGAGTGGAGGCAGGTAGCTGGGAACTCCGTACCTTCTGCGTGATGTTTCTGTAAACCTGCAACTTCCCTAATTTAAAAAAAAAAGTCTTGCTTTTTGAAACTACTGAATTCTGTTAAATGCTCTGTCAGTTTTGTCCTTTCAAATGCCTAATTTCAATGTAGTGACTAATTTGCCCATCACCTTTCTCCCAGCCAGCAATAAGGAGCTTATAACATATGCTCAGTATCCTCAGGTGCCTGGGGCCGGGGGGCGGGAGAGGGGGGGGTCGCTGTCCAGTACTGAGCTTGCCACATATGTGTAATTCTCTGTTTCCTTTTCTGTCTGAAGACAAGACTTCGCTCGCTTGTCTTTTGCATCCAGCCCCTCAGTCCTCTGCTCACGTATTACAGTATTTCACGGGCATTCTTATTTCATGGGCATTGCTTGAGATGGTTTAGGTTCCTTAACCCAAGCCTAATGTTGCATGGAGCATGGGATGAATGACTTTTTGGTGAATGCATGAGTCTATCAATGGAAAAATCACACATTTTTTAAAAATCAGAGATAACTGCATTGGAATTCTAATCTTCTCTATTACTGTGAAAACTAGAGAACTTCATTTAGTTAACTTCTTTGAGGCTAGGTTCCCTCACATTTGAAATAGGTTTGTCACATCTCTGTCCCAGTTATGAATGGGACAATTGGGCATGTCTTCAACAACCCTGCAGGGTAGACAGGTCAAGGAACACCTGCTACAGGGATCAGAGTTGAGCCATGTTCCCAGCAGCTCCATTGAACTCAGGGCTGTGGAGAAGAGATGACACAGTGATATACCTATTGGTCCGCAACATAACACTGTTCACAAAAAACTTGACGCTTTCAAAAATGAAATATTCCTAACCAAAATGTATGGGGATCAATGTGGCAACAGCTCATCTCTTCACCAGAATGGTCATGTTGACATTTGACATATTTTCTCCAGATCTTGTTCTCTTTTATTTTGAGAAAGTAAAACAAAGTGGATACAGACGAAGTCTTCTACCTGACCTTCTTCCCCAGAATCATTTCCCAGAGCTGTAGCACAAGGATGTGCAGCTAAGAAGGGGGGGGGGGGGGTCAGGGTTTGAAATCTGGCCATACACACTGGTGGGGGCTGCATCTGCACCAAGGCATTGGTTTACCTTCGAAAATATTGTACAAATTTTGTATATAAGCTAACAAAAGCCCAGACACGCCTCTCTCTTCCAAACCTCCCCCAAAATGTCCTTATTCCTGTTTCTATATTTTCACTATTTATATGTATCCATAATCAAAACATATTGTCATATATTTAAAATTTTTCATAGATAATATTATACTGTGGGTGCAATTTTCCAACTTTCTTTTTAAATTAAACACTCTGATTTTGAGATTCATTCAAATTGATACATACAGATCAAATTCCATCATTCAACACTAGTAGGATGACATAATATACAAATAGGTACTGCGTCGTTATTCCTCACCCTATTGATCGTCTCTTGAATTGGTTTCTAATTTTCAATACTGCCATAAACGCTGAAACTAGGGCAAGAATGTCGGAGTCATCCTCGAGAATTTCCTTTCCATCCTTGACTCCTCTCCTTACATTTCCTCTTCTAACCGTTGGGACGTTCTATAGGCTCTACCTTCAGAATATATCCGAGCTAATCTAAGCCACCGCCCCTTCTCACCTGGATTAATGTCAAGAGCCTCTGGTGCACTCCCTGCTTCTACTCACCCCCTGCAAATGTTTTCTACACACAGCGAGACAGGGCGGCCCGTAAGACAAACCATGCCATTTTTCTGCTAAATACTTCCCTCAAATTTCCCATGCCATTAAGAATAAACTCCAAAGTCTTTATCATGGTTTACAAGGCCTTTCAATTCCCTTTCTGATCTCTTATCACTTCCTCCCTCATGCATTCTGCTCCAGCCTTCCTGTTCTCCTCTCTCTTCTAGAATGGCATTTGCATCTCAGCCTTCGTTTCCATCCCCACTCCCTGCCAAATGTCTGTCCTCACTTGTCTCCTCACTTTGTTGGACATATTTTCAAATGTCCCTATAGTGGAAAGTTCTCTTCTTGCCACACCTTCTATCGTATCTGACTTGTAATAGGTGCTCAATTCATAAATCAGTATTTTTGTACATGCTTCCTTTTGTATATGTGCAAAAGTTGAGTTCTTCTAGCTATGATCTATATTAAAAATTGAGATTTTTTTTTTGCATCGTACAACATGAAAAGCCTCTACCAGATAGTTCTAAACTGGTCTCTAAAACGGTATCAGTTTTAACTCTCATCAGCCTACCTTTGTTGGACATTTCAAGTTTGGCCAATCTTACAGGTGGAAATAGTATCTAATTGTTGCTTTCTCATTTCTCCAGTTACTAGAAAGTTTCAGCATTTATTCATATTGTCTGATGTGGTTTCCTCTACTCTGACTTGCCTGCTTATAACCTGTAGCCTTTTTTTCTTATTTATCTCTAGCGCTTTTTTTGTATTCCAGTTATTAATTATTAGCACTGCATAGATACTTTCTCAGCATGGTTCATATCTGCTAACTGTATTTATGGTACCTGTTGTATAATTTTAAAAATTACCCCCCCAAAAATACATCTTAAAACAACAAACACTGCTTACCTCACACTTTCTGAGGGTTAGAAATCTGGTGGCTTGTCTGTGTGGTTCTCACATAGCATCTATTATAAAGCGCAGTCAAGCTCTGGCATGCGCCAGGGAGACTGGGGCTCACCTGGGCTAGAGAATCTGCTTCTATGCTCAGTTACATGGTTGCCCCTTCTGATCCTAAGCTCATGAGAGCAAGGGCCTTGTGCTTTTATCACCAACGTATTCCAAATTCTAAACCAATGCCTTGAGCATGGTCGGTGCCAGTGAATGAGTGAACATTCTGAAAGGCAGGGATTTCCTGTTAACCCTGCTCACGGCATGCTTCACAGGACTGTACATATCCACACACTAAGATAGTCTTCAATTCAGATACTGTTTTGTGCATTTTAATAGAAGTAATTTTTATGCTACCTTTATATAGAACACTTTCCCAATCATTGTGGGTGCTAAGTAAAGTGCAAACAAATAGCATTTTTAAAAAAATGGAAGTCTTAATTAGGGGTACCAAGTTTCCATTGGAAGAAGGGTCTAGTTAACATATTCTAGAAGGTCAAATTTCTCTGTGCAGATGAGCTACTCTTCCTGTTCAAGGGGAAAAATTCAAGAGACTTTTATCAGATATTCCAAGTCTTATTTTCCACAAGAAGGGTGGGAAGGAAGCCAACAATTATGAGAACTTGCAATTGTCTAGGCTCCTTAGGCATTAGTTCTCACAAAAGCTCTGGAAAGCTGGTATTTATTATTAGTTTATTCTAAGCAATGAGAAGGAGGAGGCTTAGAGATGTTATATAGCCAGCTCTTCCCAGGTCCCTAGGCCATCTAGTAATAGAGAGGAGCATCAGAAACCAAGCCTGTTGGCCCGAAGCCCAATCCCATCCCAGCTGGTAGAATGGGAGGGATGACACACCACTGCGTTGTCATTCGAATAGTCCCGTTTGGGTCAGAGAGCCTAGAGCAGCTAGAGAAAAGTGATCAAGGAGGGCTGTGGCCAGACGGAGTGAGAATCAGATCCATTAATAACACTATATTGCTTGAAAGTACGTTCATCTTACAAATTAGGGAATAAAATTTGGGAATACGTAGAAATGAGCCTGTGCTCTTTTTGGAACCAACCCTAGGCCAGGTTGTCTCTGAACTGGCGTAGCGTGGTGCCGACAGTCCCCTCGCCCTTTTTGTGTCCCTCTGTCTCTTGCTCTTTCCCTCTCTTGACCTTTCCTATCAGGGCTCAACCTTAGCTTCGGAAGTAGCAGGAAGGTTTTCTTCTGGCTCCTCTCCACCACAGTATGTATTTGTTAAGTTGTTGAACTAAACAGGCAGGTAGAATTAATTGCAAGTCATCACTTCGTTAGGGACCAAAAATGTTTATTTCATGACAAGAGAAGAGCAAAAGAAACACCTGGATTTTCAGACCCCACCTCTCAGAATGTTGGTGAACTGCAATAAAAAACACAAGCACCGGAACAAATGAGATGATTGTGGAATCAGGTCAGGAGAAAGAAACGTGTCTAAAATACATGTCAGAATGTAAAGGTGACATAAGGGATCAAAGAGGGGGAAAGTGAGAGGTCAGAGGAGAAACTCTCAATGTATAGGTACTGAAATATTTCCACGAGATGAACCACATTCCAAAGTGGTGGCAGGGCTGGATGGGGAGCTTGTGGAGACATGCCCTACAGCCTAAGAGAGAGCCTTTGAAGACTTGTGACCACTGTCATTTTCTTGAGATTTATGAGGCTTTTCAGACTCTGTCTTGCCAGTGCTACATCAAAAACGTGTATCCTTTTCTTGTAAGAAGGAATAGATACCATAATATTAAGGTTTGGATATACGTTGAGCAGATTTCACTCCTCTTTATGGAAAGATTAATGTGGTAATTCTAAAGGAAGGGGACAGGATTAATCCATCTTTAATGCCAATTGTGGGCCAGAGCCTAAAAGTAGCAAAGTCATTTTTATTCCATGTGGTTTCCTCCCCCTGCTTTTCTTCCCTCCCCCTTTCCTTTCCTTTTTCCTCCCTATCTCTTCTTACCTCCCTCCCTTCCTTCCCACCTCCATTCAACAGGTTTTTATTGATGCCTACTCGGCCAGCTGCTGCCCTAGTTGCTGGGAATGCATTAGTGAACAATAGAGATAGAATTCTTGGCATTGTAGAACTTACCAAGAGTAAAAGGAAAGATGATGTGAAGGATTTCTTTGAAACTCCTATGTGTTCATTTGTGTAGGAATGATCCAGGAGTTTGCAGACAAGCATACAGAGAAGATAAAATATTCCATAATTAGGAATATGTGTCAAAATTGGAGTCTATTTGATTTGAAGACGACTGAGTACAGCAAGTGATTGGAAGAAGTTTCAGCAGCAGGAAGCATTGGAAAAATCCAGATGGGTGTGTCTTCAGTTTCTGGATGGTGCTGTGGTATAGGAGAGGTGAAATGTCTGCCCAGAGATGCAGCAAGTGCCTGGGGAGTTTGGCAGCTTCAACTCATCAGGAAGTCTGGCATGTGGCAGGAGATGCATGGAAAGTTCAAAGAAGCTAAAGAAAAGCCTACAGTGGCTTGAAGGCAGAGAATGAGGGAATATGTGTGAAATGTGGTATAAAAATAGGTGGTGACCAGACTGTACATTCCCTTGAGGGCCATCTCAAGGATTTTGGTCTTTACTCCAAGTGAAAGGAAAAGTCAGATGTGCTTTAATATGGCTGTGTATGAGAGAGACAAAGATAGAGATAGAGATAGAAAGGAGAGATGAAAATTAAGAGGAAGAGGGAGGGGGGAAGAGAATGAGCAATTTTTGGACATTCCAAGTCCACTTGGATGACAGTGCATCTCCTGTGAGTCAGCAATCTAGATGGAAGATGGTAATAGCTTGGTTATCTGAGAGAAAGAGTGTAATGTGCCAGGATGGAGTGATGTGAAGAAGATAAAATCCACAGAAATTGGGGTTGGCTGTATTTGATAGGTTTTAAAGGATAGCTCCTAGATTTCTGACTCTTATAGCAGTGTGGATAATGGTCTCATTCCCTGAGAGTTAACACTAAAGGTGGATTCAATTTGGGGGCAAGATTATGAACTTTATTTTGATACTGTTGAATTTAAGGTAACTTTCAGATACCTAAATGGAGAGAGCAAGTTGCTAACTGGATGGATGAATTTGGAACTCAGAGACCAGGTCTATGATGTATGAATAATTTATGAGTCATCTGCAGTGATGAGATCATTGAAGCCATTGGGTCAAAGGAGATGCCTTTGTTTGAATGTAGGATATAAGAAGGGTGCCTAGGAACATACCTTGAAAACAACATTTCTTGACCAGATAAATGAAATTAAATTTGAAGTGGAGGCAAAGGAGAAGTAAACAGATGTAAGAAGAAAATCAAAACAGTCTTGTGTCATAGAAATAATAGATGTTTTGAGAATCAAGGAATGGTTGCCCATACTGGGAGCTTCTGTGAAGTAAATTAAGATGGAAATTGAAGAATATTTGATTTAAAGGTCATTGGTAAACCCAAAGGAAACCTTTTTACAAGTAGGGAGGAGGCCAAAGACCAGATTGGAATGAGTTTAGGGGCGAATATGTCATGCTGAGAAGAAGGCTGAACATACAAGAGGTAGAAGGGATAGTGATGGGAAGGGATTGGATCTAAAGTACATGTTTCATGGACAGCAAGAGGGTCAGCTCTCTACTGAGATTAGAGAGACAAAGGATAGGATAATATGGATGCTGGTAAATTTTCAGATTTCATGGAAGAAAGTTGAAGAAGTTAGTATCAAATGGACTCAATTATCTCTGAAAGCATTTGATTTTTTTTTTTTAATTCAGGAGGAGATGAAAAAATTGCTTTGGGAATCAGAAGCAAGACTATTTAAGACGTGAGTAAGGCAGTTAAAATATAAACTGGCTGATAAGACATGATGGTTGAAAAAATGGGAGAAAGGGCTTTGTGAAGTCAAAAGAAAGTCATAATGAGAAGAGTTTAAAACATAAGTTTGACAAGGAGGAGGTTAAGGTCAGGAAAGAGATGCTTCAATTTAAGAGGTAGAACAGTAACATGAGATAATGAGGTCTAAGTAGTGGCCATGTGAGTGGGGATCTGAGGTAAAGAGTAGGGGAACAAAAAGGGGAAGTGAATAAAGTAAGAATGAGATGAGGATATTGGGTCATTCTTATATGAGGAGAAAAGATGACAAATATAAGGCCAATGGCATAATGTGTGAAGAATTAGAGAGAGTGACCAGGAGGTTAGTAGATGAATATATCACAAGAAGGAAAACACAGTATAGCCAAACAACATGGGATGCAAGAGTTAGATTTTGTGGTCAGATTGATATTGTTGTTTTATTGTTATTGATGAGGAAAGTTAATGGACTAGAATCAGTAATTAGAAGCAAAAAAGCCATGAAGCTCTTCTCTTTACCTTGAAATATATGGATTGTGAATAGAACAACAAGCACCTGGAAGGGCAGCCACTTAGATTGCAGGTAAGACCAGATGGAGAGATCTGCAACCTTTCTCTGTAGGGAATACATGTAGTGTTGGAACCATTTGTGGTATCATACAGGCCAAACATCTTGTAGCCTAGTTTACCTCTAGTCACACTGGGCATGGGTGCCCTGAGCTAGAGAACCAGATGATAGGATTGGGGAAAGGACTGAGTTAAGACAAAAGAGCAACCTCCCTTCTCACCATCCTAGTAGTTTATTGGCAAGGAGCCAATACTTCCTGAAAGTAGCCTCTTTTCTGCCCTGGAAAGGATAGAAGCCATTCTGATGATTGATGATCTCAAAACTCTGGAGGCCACATAATAAAATATTGTGTAATAGATGGGATGGGACACATGGGAACTAAACAGGGAAAACTAAGGTAGGGGCATAGATTCTTATAGACATTAAATGCTCAATTAATATATGTAGAAAAAATGGAATCAATCATTGATCTCTTGGGGTAGTAAACTGATGCCCTTCTAAACATCAGTTTCTCTATCTTTATTTTGTGAATAACAGTGGCTATCCAAACCTTTGCTAGCAAATGTTCATTGGAATCTAAATTTGAATATGTGAAGAGAATCCTTTTCTTCGTCTATTTAGTCTTTATTCAAAGGCATCTTGCCATCCTCTACTCACACTTGCCTTTTAACCTAAGCCTTGCATATAAACACCAAAGATTTTTCTTACAGGGTGGGGCTATCATACTTAAACGCACGTCCACTCTTTGGGGTCATCTTGAACCCGGTTCTTTTTGATTCTATTTCACCTTTCCATGCTGTCGTTCCAGAAGACGTTGACGTCACCTGGAGGCACAGTAACGCTGCCCGTCTTCAGAGGGTCAATTCATTCTGCCACCCGGAAATTAAGCCGACAAGGCAGCCAGTGTTAGAAATTAAGCCTGTGACATGCCGGGCATGGTGGAGTGCAAACATTGGTCACTGCTTCCTTTCCCAGCCACAGAGGAGAGCCACACTGGTTGGTATTCAGGAAGGGGACCTCCTATTTCGAAGGATTTCTCCATGCTGTTCAGCAATGCTGTTTAGGGTTGGTTTTCCCATTTGAACTGCAAAGCTGAAAAACAAATATTAACTACCTGAAGCTGCAAATAGCAGCACAGCGCATTTAAAAAATAATGAATATTTTAACCAGCCCTTACCCAACCAAGAAAAATATTATGCAGAAATTAGGCTGATTTTAGAAAAATGCCCAAGGAAACATTTTTTAAAAAGGTGACTTTCCTTTCAAAGTTTGTTTTTGCTAAACATTCATAGTTTTGCTTTTTCCAGTCCAATTTTGTAATGAGAAAGGTCTCCGACATGTGTACCTGGCATTCCTTTCAAAATAATCAGAATACACAAAATCTTTGGAAATGGTGAGTGAATTCCTAAGAGTGACAGAAAGAAAGGGCAAAACAAAGCACAAAGAAGCAAGAGCCCTTCTCTACAGGCGTGTATGTTTGTAGCCTCTTAATTTCAGGCTTCTCCCCATCACTGAGACTATTAACATCTTACTTTCACTCGTTTGGATAGCCCTAATTTACTTGATTCTTTATTGCAGATTTTCCTCCAGTGAAATCTCTGAAGGAGTCCTGTCACTTGTGGTCAATGGATGACGTCAACAGTTTGGAATTGTCATTTCAGGTGAAGGCTGTGGAAGGACACTCCACTTCCTATCTGAGAGCTTCTTCGGCATTCACGTCTGTCCTTGGTGACAATCAAAGCTGAATGAACTAAACGTGCTCGTCAAGAATTCTCATTCTCAATTGGGAACATAGGAATTTTAGGCTGACCTTAGAACAGCTCAAGGCTTTCCGACCACTTTCCTTGTCTGAGGCTCTTTTCTCAGCACTTTACGTATAATATCTCATTAATTTCCCCTAGCAGCCCTGTGAGGTTGGTATGAGCATTGACCCGTTTTGCAGCAGAGGAAGCAAGCACACAGAAATAAAATGACTGCCCAGGTGGTCTAGCCAGCTTTCAAATTTCTGCTGTTCTAGTCCAGAGCCCAAGCTTTTACCTCTCTGTTGTGTGTATTAAATTCAGTTTAAAATAGGCTAAAATGGCTTCCCTTGGTTTGCTGTTACTCCTCTGCCATTCATTACTTTTTGTTGTTTTGTCTAACCTAATAGACTAGGGCTCCCTAGTCTATTAGTCTAATGATATTAAATCACTCAGTTTTCCTGTTGTAAAGCAGGCACAATAGTTACCCTATCTGCCTCCGAGGATTTCGTCCCCCAGGTCTCCTGTGGTAATACCTTAAAGGGTTATGACTTAGGGAGAAGAATCGCACCAAGCTCAAGTTCATGAGATTCAGTATAACCACACAGATATTAAACGTCCAAGATGCTTTGCTGTGGAAGATGTAGAGCCTTTTGGGTAAAGGAATGTTAAAGCTTATGGATGATGTTAATCAATCCTTTTGCTCTTCACTAAGCCTTACCCTCTAGAATAAGTTTTGATGTGTTTTGGGGGCAATAAGAAAAATTGACTGACCCCGTGGGTTTCTGAAACATCTGCAATCATAATCCAATGGTGAAATGTTGACATATACGGCTGGATCTACTTATAGGGAACCATACCTAGTTCATGCCGCAGCTGGAAGATCATCACAACATTTGCGAATCCTTGGCATAAATTAATTGTGCAGAGTATTTTTAAGGCAAGTTATTATTTTTATTTCTAAGCATTTATTTGGAAATGTATTTCTTCTCACCCACGTAGGTCTATTTATCAATATTCCTGAGTTCCGATGTTGGTTGCTTTCTTGTATAGTTTTCTTCCCACCTGGACTTTGAAATCAATTTCCCTAATTTTTATATTATTTAAAATAAGTCATCTTCCCATCCTACTCTTCTCTCCCCAGGCTAGTTTTGTCCCACGTAAGATGAAAATGTACTGTAAATGAGGGAAGGATTCATATTTAAACATCTTTCCCTGTTTCTCTTTAGCTTAAGATTGGGAAGGGTGGTCTTCACAACTGGAAAGCCGGATTGCTTTATTAGAGAATCCGGGGTGCGATCAGTTTGAGTCTTGCTTCTTGGAGTTCCTCCTCTCTGATCCCCTCCCCCTCCCATACTTACTAACTTAGCTCTTCTGGCTTCTCCTTCGGCGCCCCATGGAGACACTGGAGCAGGAAAATCCGCACTGGTCTATCAACTATTTCTTTATTAAATCATCTGATAAATATTTAGTGAGCACTTTCTGTATGCCAGGCATTCTTTTACATACTAGGGATTTTATAGGTAAAAGTCAAACAGTAGTTCTGCCTACATGTTTACATTCTAGGAATAATGAATGGAGAAAAGGAAGGTAAATTATCTATCTTACTATTGTACCTATTGAATACATAAATCAATGAAGATATAAGATAATCTTAGTTATGATAAAAATAAAGGTAATAAACATGTGATGGAGGTGTTTGGATTTTAGTCTAAGTACAATGGTATAGAGCAGTGGTTCTCAAACATTCCTGTACACCAGAGTCACCTGGAGGACATGCTAAAACACAGATTAAAGCTCCCTCCCCCAGAGGATTTGATTCAGTAGCTCTACTGGAGAGCCCAAAAATTTGCATTTCTAACCAGTGATGCTGACACAGCTGGTCTGGGAACCACATTTTGAGAGACGTGGTAGTTACCATTAACAGCTCCCCAAAAGAGATTTCTCCACATTTTTGAAGCTGCACCTTGATTTTCTTTTAGGAAAAGACCCTCTGTACTCTTAGTCGAACCAATGTATTCTGATATCTTGATCAGTGATCAAGATGTTATCTATTACCTTGATCTGTTCAGTGATGGATATAGGATTCTGGTCAGTCAATTGAAACCCAGTCCAGGGTCACACTTGTTACCATTGGGAAGTCGAAGGTCTTAAGCCAATGGACTAGAAGCCAGGAGCCCATACATGAGGACAACCTCGCCAAGATTCGAGCCCATGCCAAGGAGCCCTGAGCTGAGAGATGGAGACAGGCTGAGCCCTGGTGCCCTCTTTGGAGACCCTGGATCCAGTCATGCGTAAATTAACTCTACTTTTAAGTCAACAGCTTTTCAGTTACTTGATTCAGATTCAGTGTATGCTTTAGGGAATTTCTGTTTTATTTCTCACAATTGCCAAACAAAATATAAATAAAAATGTGCTGCTTTTTTATTTAGATGAGCCTTGGCTCATCACAGAAAGCCAGATAAGAGAATGGCTCAGGACAACACTGCACATCCCTGAAATAACCTTTGTACCAGCCAAACTTGAGCTATTTTAAGAGAAACTCTCCAACAAATAGGAGGGCAAGACTGCTGTTACTCAAACGAACCAGAGGCTCTAATGGCGTGCTAAGCAGCCTGGGGCACCACGCCCTCGCCAGCAGCACGGTAAGTTCCAGGGGACACAGACTCTGACCCTGAACAAAATTGATACCTGTATTCCCTTCTCCATTTCATTACCCTCTTAGAGTTCGACAATTTCTGAAATTATCTTGTTAGTTTGCTTCATGTCCATTCCTTATAGTAGAATGTAAACTACATTAAAGCAGGGGTATCCTGTCTTATTTACCATTGTCTTTGTCATCCAATTGATGTTTCTAGTACAGAAAAATGAACTAAGGAATTAGCTGTACATTTTTCTTTTTCAAATCGAAAGGTTTCTTCTCTATATTTCTATCTGTATCTTAAGATTGTTTTTCATCAAATTTTATTCAAGCCATAAATCCTCCCTGACTGCTATTATCCAAAGGGAGTCTATTCTCCTCTGAGACTAAACTGACAATATAAAAATTGTCACCTCTCCCCTTGTATTGAGCTTTCAGTGTCTATATTTCTCTCCCTTATTAGACCTTTCTAAAGCAATGCCCATAAATATTCATTTTTATCCTCCCTTTATCGCATTGCCTTGCATATAGTAGATTCACAAATAGCTGTTGGCTAAAATGATGGATGACTACATATATAGTAGTAAAAAAATCTTCATGCACATTTAAAACTCTTATGTTCTTGAAATATAGATATTCTCATCTTATATTCATAAGCAGTTTTGAAGACTCTAAGCTATCTGCTCCAAGCCAAAATCTTAATTTTTAATATGCTCTATACGGATATTCACAGATGTCACAAAATAAGTGAAACCTGAAGTCTTTATTCATTCAGGCGAATGGAAAAATATGGGAATTGCCTGTTACTATGTAGATAAGTGTCACCTTTTGATTCCAAGATGCCGCTAGTGACCCATTAGCCGTACATGGATCAAAGTGCTTTTCTGCAGTGCCAAAAGATTTGTTCCCACCTGTCTGAACTTCCTCCCTCGTCCAACCTCATGACCACTTTTGCATGGGCTTGTGGGATAGGGTGCAGGAATCAGCAGCCCTGGAGCACTTTGGAAAGAAAGCTGGTGCTTCTGGAACAGTGGTAGAAGTGTTAATTTTGAGGAGACAGCAGGCCACTGACGGCAAAGTCTACATGTATGAGGTTGCATGAAGTTAGAAATATTGTCTCTTGCAGACAAGAGAGAGATCATGGTGGATCTACATGTATGGTGCCATAAGCACACGTCTCAAAGACTGGGTGTGGGTGAGCGCAAGGTACAGCTTGGTAGTAACTCCTGTGGAGAACTGAAGCTGCCCTGGGCTATGTGTGAGGTGGACAGGAGTGTTGACCGGTGATCTTCAAAGTTATTGATGATCTTCTCTCCCTAATCTAAGTGCTAAATAATTTTTATTGTTATTTCCAACAATCATACATTTAAATTGTATATGAATGATATATATATATATATATCACATTAGAAGAAAAAGAATAAATATGGGTTACCTTTCTAAACAAAAATGTCCGTTGCTGAAGAGTGAATTTTTAATATTTCAAATGCCTCCTTTTATTTTTATATGATGTCATTACTTGAAGCACTTAGTTGAGAGAATTCAAGTGAAATGATATTTTGTCTCAATTTCTGGCCAATATAGGGATATCATTTTAGATGGGAATGAACTGATGATATTTTCTCTAATCTGTTTATACTCGAGTGAACAAACATGAATGTGTGAGCTTACTTCCTCTTCACACTGATGCCTGCTTCTGCCACAGCATAGAAAATGGAAACATTTGTCCTTCAACTGGAGCCAGTATCAATAAGTGAACAGTTTAAGGCATGGCATATGTGTCAGTTATTTACTGCCAAAATTGTGCTCCATAACAAACCACCCCAAAATGTACTGATTTTTAAAAAAATAAAATCAAGCATTTATAGCTCGTGCATTTACAAGTTGGCTGGGACATTCTTGTAGCCTTGACGAGGCCCATTCTTGTGCCTGCAGTCTGCTGTGGATGGGCTAGGGGGCTCTGCTGATTTTGGCAACCTTCTCTTCTATGGCTAGGATCCACTGGCTGTTGACATTCTTGTGGTCTAGACTCTCAGCTAGGGAAACTGGGACAATCCTACTCTACTCTACATGTCTCATTCTCTAGCAGGATAATTCAGACATTTTCTTATGGCTAAAGTCAAAGAGCAAGAGAGAAAGAAGAAATATTCCAGGATTTTCCCGGGGTTCTGGTATATTTTTCAAGTCTCTGGAGTTTCAAGTATGCTTTTCATGCTGATTTCATGTTTGCTAACAATTGGCCAAAGAAAGAATCAGGAGATAAAGGAGAGCACTCTGCTAAGGTAGGGGGCTCTGTCATTACAGGCAAAGGACCTGGACACAGGAGAGAATGAAGACTGGGCTCGTTAATGCAACCAACCCTCCACCACCAGGTGGTCGTCCTCCCCACTCCTTCCCCTCCTTTCCTGTCCATCCAGGTCCTACATCTCAACCTTCCTTTGAGACTCAGGTCAGGTGTCCTTGACACTCTATGTGATTGTTCCAGCCTCTTTTCCCATCCAAGCCTTTAGGGTGCTTGCTGTTGGTTTCCATCCTTTGTTCTGTCATGTCTACCTTATTGAATGTCATTCCATAACTGGCTTTCTCTAATTAGACAGTGAGATGACAAGAACAGGGAGTTTGTTTTATACTTCTGCAGAGTCTGATAGAAACTGGATATAAAGACCCTCATCAATGGTTTTGATACTTTGTTCACCAGGTTATTATTATAAATCCATTCACTCACCGTTCTTGAGTTCTGTTATATTAGCATTTATTCTGGTTGGTGATTGGATAGAATCTGCCAATCATTTCCTTCCTTCTTTCTTTCTTCCTCTGCTCTTTAGTTCCCCCCGCATACACACACACCCTTTTAAACTTTTCTTCAGATTCAGAAATTCGACTTTATTGGGGATAAAGGGGCTCAAAACTATTTCAATTACAGCTAATTAGATTTTGGACTCTCTCTCCATAGCCATATTTCTTCAGACACATTACTTGTGCAAACTCTCTAAGAGCAGGTGTCAAAACACATTAAAGACACAGCTTCCTCAAACATCAAAGAAGCTGGGTCCTTTATTCTCTTAAATGCCACCACAAAGCTACAAGCCTGTCTGAAGTAGTCATATAAACCAGGCTACTGGTCAAGAGACAGGTAATTTGGGAGCTGCCCTCAATATTGAGCTCATTATCTCATTTACGTATGTGTGGGATTGTACATTAATCTAATTCCTTCTGTCTGAATAATTTATGCAGAGGTCAAAGAAATGTCAGGCTGGGAAGTAATTCCCACACCTATAGAGAGATGCCGGTAAAAGCAAAGAGCTGGAATGCAGAAAAGAAGCAGAGCAAGTCTTGTGAGGTGTACAGTTCAAGGGTAAGACACATTAGATACCAAGTTCGACCTTTCAGTTTCCCAGGAAAGATTTTAGTAAGAGCTGGCGGGGCCTAGATTTTCCATCACAGGATGACCTCATCCTCATCCATTGGCAACCAGGATTTGAAAGACTACAAGTCAAATCCATCTTAGACTTATCACAAGTACACTGTGTGGTGAGATGGGAAGGGTGACTCCAAAACAGACTATGATATCCTGAGCTGCATAATGTCATTATGCAGATGAAGAAATTATGGTACAAAAACACTGAATGTCTTGCCCAAGTTCACAAAACTAGCAAGTGCAAGCAAATCCAGTACCATACAGCTCTAGAATCACTTTACTTTGCTTCCTCAACTGAATGGCTGAAAGCGTGAGCTTATCACATAAGTATATCATCCACAAAGCTAGCTGAAGGAGGACATCATCACAGCCAAAATGAGTCCACGGCAGAGCAGGTACAGAGAGCTCACCTTGTTTGCGAAAGTCTTTGTGATCTGGCTTGATTAGGTATCTCATTGTACCTAATGTACAATGAAATAGTGTAACTATATCTTGAGACAGGTAAGAAAACAAAAGGAAGGTGATGAGCTTGGAAAAAGATAGGGTTAATTTGGAAACAAACCCACTTTTTTTAAGTCTCCCCATTCTTCAATTGTCATTCTCCCATTTAAAACCTACTGTGATTTTTAAAAAAAGTTTAAACATATTTATTGAGATATAATTCACATGCAATTAATCCACTTAAAGTGTACAATTTCTTTTTTAATATATTCAGGGGGTTGTGCAATGTTCACTGCAAACTACTTTAGAATGCTTTTCATCCTCCAAATACTATGATTTTTAATAGTAACTGTTTTTCAGTTAAATCATTATTTTTCTTCTTCTTCTCTTTTTATTTCTCCTTTATCTTGAATGAGCAGCTCCATGAACTTTTCTCCCTCTCTCTTAACTTCCTAACATGCTGGGCATTCGCTCAGGGACACCCATTCAGGTTGCTCGGTCTGCCCAAGTCCCCACCGTTCTCAGGAAAAAAGGAAGGCGGGGGGCTCTATACCTGGTGCATGTGAAAACAGGAGTGAAGGGAGGGCAGCGTGGCCCAGGTACTGCCCTGAGGGCATGAGTGGATAGTCACTCCTTGTCACAGCAAATATCCTCTGTCACAAGGAATTTCGTAGTTCTCCAGAGGAAATCAGCTTTCCCTGCAGGCTGCCAAGCCCAAATGAGCTCCTCGCAGCACCTGCAGATCTGAGCGTCAAGCAATTATTCCACTATCTTGCCTAAAAACAAAGGCTGCGCTCCCCTTTGACAACCTCTGACCTTTTCCAGCTAACATAAACTAATTATATTTGCAGCAGGACGGGAGGAGAGCTTTTGTAGTCCTCGGTGGGAGTTGTCCTTCTGCTTTGTGCCACAGCGTCTGTTCTGGCAATTCACAAAAATGACCACCCTTTCGTCAAGGGGCTCGTTGTCAGCGAGGCCCTTATCACGAATAAACCTCCCTGCCCAGAGGTACAAGGGCGTAATTGTTAAGTGTCACTTAGTGGCAATTACAGCTGGGTCAAAACAGATTTATTTGCTTTGTTTTGTTTTGTTTTTGGAAAACCTGTTAATGGGCCCACAATTAGGTGTAAGGAATAACGCAAGCCCCAGGCACTGAAGCAAGCTTAGAGGTTAATTAAGACTTTCTATACCCAAAGGCCTGAGATTTTGCAACCTTTCACTGAGCGGAATGTTGAACAAAAAAGGAGATGATATGATACAATGAGTTGGAAAGCAGGAGGGTCAAAATTCCCAGATGAGAAAGGAAAAACTAGCCCAGGGAATCAGGCCAGGGGGACCACCTGGGCCACTGCGGATGCCAAAAATAGCTGAGGCTATTCATCTGGTGGATGAGGCAGAAAGTTGTATGCCTGCCATTCATCACATCCCAACTCCCTACCAACAGAAAAAAAATAGAAAAGAAAAGGAAAGAAAAAAAGCAAGGTCAATGCTATGCTATAGCAGTAGGCACCCAGAGTAATTGAAATTCCAGAAACTGCCTCATTAGCGTGGTTTACATCCAGTCCGATTTTTCTTTTTTCATCAAAGGTGTATTCAAGTCTAGAAATTATGTGGCTGACCTTTGCAGCAGCTAGGAGTTGTAGGAGGCTTTCTGTAGTTTTTGCGGGATGAAGTTTAAATAAACAAGTGCCTTCACAGCTGAGAGGTGGGGGCCCCGTGGCCTTGGCTTGCTGTCCAGGGCATGGAACACGCACTTTCCACACCTGCTCCCTCTCGCTTCACTCTCTCCAGAGGGCACCTCTTCCTCCTTCCCTTTCAGTTCATAATCAGCACGTTGTGTCTCAAGCCTCAGCAGCAGCTGCTCTCTACCTAGCAACTCAGGACCCCGAGGTGATTGTTAGAGTGTTCTAGGCTTGACTATTCTCAAAGGTTTTTGTTTTTTGTTTTTAAACCCCCTCTCCCATCAGCAGCACAAACTTTGACACTTCCAGCTGGCAGGTCCCCCTGCCTGGAAGTTGACTAAAAACTGCCAACTCATTTTCTTTCTTTCTTTTTATTTTTTATTTTCCAGTGCAGCTGGTGCCAGAATGGGATGATTTGTTTTGCTCCAGTCACTGAAGGTTTTGTTTGCTTTTATTTCAACCCCATGCTGGCTTCCCAACGTGCTGCTGACTCATCTGGTGCAGGTGTTCTGAGCGGCTGGTATTTATGTCGCCTGCAGATGGTTTGGGTAAATGACACGATGTTCCTGCAGCCCGGTTGAGGCTCTGGTCTCCCTTTGATCCAGGGGCTTCCTGCGGCTACTGCTCATGTAGAGAACTTCAGGGCACAGGGAGGGGGGGGGGCGGGGGAGAATCCTGCCCAAAGGTGGGTGGGTGGCTGTGAGCCTCCAGGTCAGATGGGATGTGCTAAGGCTGAGGAGGTCAACTGGAACAGGGGAGCTCAGTGGCCATGAGGTACCACAGGTTTTTACCTGCCTGATGCAGTGTCGAACACGAACAAGTTAAAACCAGAGCTGCCGAAGGAAAGGTCCCCTTTTCTTGCTGAAGAAGGGAAAAGGCATGTTGGAGATGAAGGTTTAGAAGTCTTAGAAATCTACATTCAGTGTTTGCCTTCCCTTGCATTACCCCACCATCTCCAACCCCCCACTCCAATATTCAGTGCAAGGACCTGAACTCCCATTTACTATATACTCTAGATGTGGAGTTTCAATCAGGAACTTACAAACACTTGCTTCCTTCCATCTGGGAAGACTGGCCTTTATCAAGAAGCAAAGTACCCGGTTACGGAAGGCTTAAGATATTCTTTTCCTATGGGGATTGACAATTTAGCAAGGGAAATCTCAATTTGGCTGTAGCCAAAGGCACAAAGTGCTAACTCACATCTTCAACAGCAGGTTTTAGAAGAGCAGTGCCTCCCCAGAACTTCAGAAATTCTGCTCTGCAGGCTATGGCTGTTCTTCTCACTGGCTGACCATCCGCCTAAGGGGTTTTCTAAATCCCAAAGCTAACACACTAATGTAGATCTAGAATTCCCTGGAGGCTTTGTTAAAACATAAATTCCTGGACCTCCACCCCAGAAATGATGATTCATTTGGTTTGGGGCAGGTCCTGAGGATTTTCTTCTCTAACAAGCTCCATGGTGATGCTGAACCTGCCCGATCAGCTCAACACTTTGAATTGCAGGCAGCTAGAGCATCCTTTGTTATTCCCAAGCAGCTTCCGAAGACAAGATTTCCTTGCATGAGCAGACAGAAGTTAAGAGCAGTGGATATAACACGGAAAGACATTTTTAAAAGTGACTCATCTTGAATGTATCAGTCAGCTATTGCCACAATAAGTCTGTATAAAACGACAACCAAGAACTCTCAGTCACATACAACAATAAAGATTCTCTTTGCACACCCACGGGACTGAAGACCAAATGTGGTTCAGCTGATCTAGCCTGGACTCATCTGGGCAGGTGTGTTTCAGGCTTTAGTTTGGGTGCAGGTTTTTTCCACTGGTCTCATTCTGGAAACCCAATGTACAGAAGCTCCCAGAGAAGCAAGCATAAATATGTGACACTTAGCCTAGGCTCACAGCACGATACCACTTTCACTCACATTCCATTGGCTATAGCAGGTCCAGTCCGAAAAAATGGGATGTGGCAGTATGCTCTTCCAATGGAGATGGATGAGGAGGGAGTGAATATTTACTGGAAAATAATGTATGCAACCACAGTCATCTCAGAGATTGGGAATACCCAATATGGTGACCAAAATAGAATTGCTATTTGTCTCATAACCTACAATCAATTTTCAGGTGTCTGGTTCTCTTATCATTCAGGTAGAAAGAGTTTATGAGGTAGCTCTCATGAAAGCAGTACAAATTGCTCATCAGTTGGGATTATTTCTAAAGTTCTTTCTCAGGAGGGGAATAGTCTTACAACTGCTGGGAAGGAGCAAAGGCAAATTCCATTTTGTGCTGCCAGTCAGCCAAAGATGAATGCAAGAGAAACCTGGATAAAATGAATGACTAGAAGTTTTGAAGGTGTAAAACAAGAAGGAGCTTGCAATAAATGTGCTATCTACAACATAATAAGTATATAAAGAAATAGGAGACAGCTATAGTTAACAAGGATCCCTCTGGAGTTATGCTGTCCAATACAGTAGCTGCTAGCTGTATTTGACTACTTAAAGTAAAACTTAAGTTAGTTAAAATTAAAAATTCAGTTCCTTAGTCACGTTAGCCACATTTTCAAGTACTCAATGACTACATGTGGCTAGTGGCTGCCATATTGGAGAGCACAGATTTAGAACATTGTCATATTTGTAGAAATTTCTGTTGGACATCTAGAATGTCTTGTAATTTAGAGTGGGGTAATGTTGGACTTAAGGCTTTTAAATAGAAAACATGATTTAAAAAAAAATCAATGCTATGGAACTCTTACTGAGGCTCTGTAGTACAGATTGCCCCATAATGGGAACCTAGAGAACTCACTATCCCATGTGAATATATGGCTACTACTGACCTTGATATTTCTGATTCTTGGGGTGTTTGCTACATATTAAGCACCATGCTAGGTGCTTGGCACATATTGTGACATTTAGCTCTTACTTTATGGAACAAGAACTTAAAGAAACATGTGATTAGGAGAAAATAAGTAACTGACCAAGTTCACGATTATGGAAAAATATTTAAATCTAAGGCAAATTGCCTCTCTTTGTCATTTTCTTTCCCCTGACAACTACAGTTTTGTACCCTCCAAACAGAATGGTGATCATGTTTTCTTTCATAGTTAGGGGAACCCATGTTAAGCCATAATACTAGGACTGGTATCTAGAGGATAGTTTAACTCTCCAAGTATTAATAACTTTTATTCCACCATATGTTTTTTTCCTTGAATTGGAGGCATGCTTAGAGATAGATGTCAGCTCTGTTGGGCAGTGCTGGGTGCTGAACAGTGCTGACCAGTGGTATAGTGATTTCCAAGGAGGGTGGTCAGTAGACCAGAGTGGGAGGCTCTGGTTTGAGCCAGGCTCTTATTATATTTAAGGTGTCTGCTGTGTGATTGAGCCAGAGCCTAGGCAGTGCTGATAGTTGTAACTGGAGAGTGGTGGTGAGTGGTTATAGAGCTGGGAGTGATTGCATCATGATTACTGAGAAAAACACCCAGGGTGAAGCAAGAGCCTCTGCCAGGGGCTGGGGCTGTGGGGGCAAGAAGAAGGACCATGTCCTGATGAAGGGGGGAGATAAAGTAAAAGATGTTTGAAGTCTGAGGTTCAGGGTAGGATCCTGACCTGTGGAAATACTTGGAGCAGACTCAGGAAACGGAGGCAGAAATTCAGTTGTAAGATATAGGAAAGCATGGAGAAAGGCTACAGCTAGGAAACTTTGTGGGTCTCCAGGCTCACTCCAGAAACAAGGCTCGGGACAGCAAACCCAATGTTGAAACCATCAGATAAACAGATTAGGGTTCTAGTTTTCTTCCAAGATCAGGTTGGATCCAGTATGCAGAAGGAGGGATTGTAGAAGCTGTGGTTGGATATGGACAGCCTTTCTCAAAGCCTTAGACAGAGACCTACAACCCCTTCATTTCATTCAATGGGTCTGAGAATTCTGGAGGAAGAATATGCTCTGAGACATGACTCTACACAGAATAAGAGAAAGTCATGGAACTACAGAAAGAAAGAGCTCTTGAGTGTTGCACTCCAAGATATTCAGTAACAAAAGCACCCTATCCTATTCAGTTAACAGTAAATTTCTCTTGTGCAGGATATTGAGCAAAAATCTCAGAACAACAAGTATTGCCCATCCTTGTTTTATTGCCAAAAATTTTGCCATCATGTTCGCATTTGGAAACATTTTCTGACTTTACACAAGGAAGGGAAATATAAACTTTTCAGCACCTGGTATTGCTAGAGATATTTAACTAGAGTGACAATATGATTTATCATCCAAATAGGGACACTTTTGAGAATGAATGTAATTATTTATAATTACACCAGAACCACAGGTGTAAACCAAGACTGTCTGAGGGAAACCAGGGCACACCGTCACCCTAGGTCTGACCACAGCTGGGTATAGTTGGATTCATGCCATTTTCTCGCCCCAGCTGCTGAATGTGTAAAAGTCTTCTCTTGGCTGTCAGCCGATTTACAGTGGATTGAACTAATGATATAAATGCACAATGATGAAGATGCCCAACATCCATTTCACCTAAAAACAACTAATGTAATGGGAAATGCAATTGATGGTTATTGTTGAGCTTTTGTTGTTAAAGAAACAGTAGAGTACATCCAATTAAAAGAAAATGTCTAATAACCACTTTACACTAGTGGAGGATAGTGTTTATCTTAAATTTGTTTCTTTTTTCACTTTAAACAAGACGTTTACTTGAACAACAAGATGCTTGACTTGAAGAGTAATTTATCCCTACGTAAAGACAGATTGCCCTACATGTAATAGCTATGTACAAAAAAGTTATAAAATTGTCCTTGGTTTTACAAAGATAAATGAAAAACATTAAAATTCTCCAATCGAACAAGGTATGCAAGGATTTTTTATGTTGTTGGCTTTTGTTAAACAGTGAGAGCAAAATAACTTACTGGAATTTAAAGGAAAGAGCTGACGAGCTGCCACTAATGGAGTAAGGGGTATTTTCACAGAACCAGTATTCTTCCCCATCCCACCCCCCCATGTCTCCATTTGATGTCAATCAAAACATACCAGTAATCATTTAGTTAAAAAAAAAAAAACAAGCCAAAACATACAAAAAAAAAAAAAAAACTATATGCTTCTGCCCATACAGAGAGTTACTTTATGTACAATAAAGGAAGAAGGAAGGGTAAAATGAAAGAATAGAGAAAACTGTACTGCGGTAGACAGGATGTGGTGGAACCAAATGGTGGTTTTTCTAATTGAGAATGTATTCTTGGTCTGTAGGAAGTTCTGAAGTAGCAGGCTCCCTTTTTAGTAGACTCCTCCCACCTGCTGCTGGAACACGTCAATTGGACCTTCAGCCTCCATGTCCTGCTATGCAGGTGTGTCTGCTTCATTGATAGGCTGCTCATCAAGCCAGACACTGACCTGCCTCATTGACAAACCCTGTGGTTCCCAGCAGGCTTTCAACAGTTCACTCAGGGGCGTATCGCTCTTATCTTAACCTGCACCACAGAGCCCTCCTTCCCCGCCACCTTCAAATTAATATGATCACTGTTCTCAGTCTTGACTCCTTCCTTGGGGTTTTCATCCGCCATCCTGAGAACTGGCATCTCCTCAGCTGCGCCTCACAGAAGAGGTGCCAGATCCACCCTGGATGAGCACACAAGCAGCACCAGGAGCAGCAGAAGGAGGCAGCAGTGGTATCTTTAATTTTAAAAAATAATTGATTGCCTACTCTCTTCAAGACATGTGCTATGTATATATATACACACAGTCTAGCTCGGGTCTAATTGGAGGTGCCTTGGAGGATTTGGGGAACATTTTTGCTGTCACAATGGTTGCGTTGCACTATTGTATTTAGTGGATGGGGACCTGGAATGGTGGGTGTCTTATAATATGCTGGACAGTTCCACACAATGAAGAAATATCTCAGGTCTCATTTGACATTCACTAGGGGTTAAAGATGTGTTTATAAATGTCTAATACTGGAACCTGACTCCATTTTACAAATAAATACAAAGTTTTTTTAAAAAACTGTTTAAGTAGCAACTACCATACACACTGAGGGAATGTATTCTTTGTTTCATTTGGCACTTTATCAAGATTTGCTTACTTTTTAAGAAAATCACATTGCAGAAGGCAATTCCTTTCATGGTAGTTGAATGCAACACAGCACGCCTGCACCTGCACGTGGCATGCCAGGTGACTAAGCAGAGGTATGAACATCAGCAACTTAATTCTCTTTCCTACTGCAGTTATGCCTAAGCACGTACACATTGAAATGCTTATCACTTTTCATAAATTACTCACTCCTTATTTATTTTACAATTTAGTTTTACAATGTAACTAGGGATTTATATTGACTTAAGATGTGTGGATAGTTTATATTATCTATGAATTTCATTTCAGTATAATAATAACTCTGTTACAAAAATCTATGATATAAATAGGGGCCTTCATGGCTGATGGGCTTGAGGACGAAGGCTCTAGGGCAGTGCTACCTGTTGGACCCAGGATTGGCAGCAATGAGCTTGTTAGAAATGCAGATTCTTGGGCCCCACCCTAGACAGATGGAATCAGAATCTCTTAGGAGGTGACTCAGTGATCTGTGAGCTAACAAGCCTTCTCAATGACTCTTATGCATGCTCAAGTTTGAGGACTGTTGCTGTGGGTAAGTCAAGAATGAGTAATATATTGTCTTTGAAGAACATATAGTCTAATGGGAGGTATATAGATAATTCTTTACTTTGATTTACTTGGTATACTTAAGAAAATCATAGGGATCATGATAACCAAAGGCACAATAGAAATTTGGCAATAACCTAATTCGAGAGCTTGATACATGACGTATCCAGAGCAAGAAGCCAGGCTCTGAAACAAGTTTATATAAACAACTCGGATTAAAATGTACAGGACTTGTGCTGTTAAAACTCGGTACAGTCCTGAAAACAAACCCCGCAGAGTTTTTAGGCTGTTCCAAAACAACCCATTCCCTGCTTTTTAACAGGGAGTGAACAGCTGGGATGTGTTATTACTAAGCCATGTTTTCATAGGCTTTCTGGTTTTCTTTAGCCAAAGTCTTACAACAGTCTTCAACAAATGAGTGCCTGAAGCCATACAAAGTCTTTCAACGTCTTGGGGAACTGCTGAGTAAGCCGGGTCTCAAAGGCAACCTGCCCACAAGGACTTGCTTTGCCTGCTTTGGCCTTTCCACCATGGAAATATCTTCACAACCAATTACACTATTCTCAAATGCCTATTTACTTTTAATGACTCTAGTTAAATGTTAAGAGTTATTCAGATGACCCAGTTCAAGACTAGTAGAAAAACTAGGTAAATCAACAGATGAAGCTGGGAAGCTCTACAATAAATCAGCAAGAATCTAATTGGCATCATAATAAAAAAGCAACAGTTTTGGGTATCTGGATGTGTTTGTGATAGTAAGCCAGGTCTCGCCTTTCAAAAGACACTGAAGAGTTCAACATGAAAGTCATGTTGGATGAAATGGCTTTTGATTACCAGATGTATTTTCACATGTCTAGTTATATGCTCACCTTTCTTCTGGTGAATTGTGGGCTTTTATTAGTTCCAAATTGTCACAGTTTCACCAATATGGCTCCTCTAGATTGTCTCCATGGATTTGTTGTTGGGAAAAATCTTGAAACGTTTTGTCTTTTTGCTCCACACCAGAAAGCAACTTACCTAAAATTCTTCCTTTGTTGCTCTATTGATGTTGGCAGCTGCATGGCTATTTGTTTATATTTTGTGCTGTTTTCATCACTGCTCACTAAATATTACTGAATGCCGGCAATCCCATCTATACCATTGTTCTGTGCCCACATTTCATAAGCCCAATGTCTGTAATATACACTATCCTTTACTTGTGGCCCAGGCACAATAGCTACAGTTCCAAAAACTGAGAGGAAAAGAGAGAAAGAGAAAGAGAGTAAGTGGAGCCCACTCTTTTTTGCTACCTTAGAATGAAAAATCTATGCGCTGAAGCATCTGGACAAAAGTATACGCTCCCCACTTCCCCACCTCACTTTGGCTGGAGAGAACTTCACATTAACATCCACATTCCCACTGGTGCTGAAAACGGCTCAAAGAAAAATTTAGCAACAGGTGGTCCTGGTTGCACTTAAGCAATTCCCCTAGGGAATAACACATGCTTACAGGATAGATTCCCAAACCAGTAAACTCAAGACAAAATTACAACTCCCAGTAGTCAGCTCATTTAGTCTTACACAACGGAGTCCATCCTCTTTGTTGGGAATGAAAAAAACATTCCTTTCAGAAAAAAAGTATGGTGTAATAGAATAGGGGGAAAGTAACAGAAATTTTAAAGACTCGAGATAATATAAGTTCTGCCAATGATCAACTCTAGGATTTGGGGCAAGTAATTAAGATTTTTGTGTATTAACAGTGTCAGCATGTATAAAAATTAGGAGTTTTAAGAATCCTAGATGGCCAATGAAAGGATATGAGGAATTATGCAGATGCATTACTTTGAAAACAAATTTGGTGCTTATCAGCACATTTTTTGTTTTGTTTTCAAATTTATTCACGTGTAGATATGGCAAAGAATTAAAAATCATGGAACAAAATCTCTCCAAGGAAAATTTACTACACCAATGTTCTATTTATTTGTTTCAAGCAAAATATATAGAAAACTCTCTGAGTCAACACATCATGCCAGAGACTTGAAAGGTAAAGATGAGCAATGCATGGACTTTTCCTGACAGTTTACTGTTCCGTGGTTTTACACTCCCAACTACAGAGTCATCAATTAGTACTAGATGTAATATCCCTTATAAACTGGTTTCCATCCACACTCTTAATGAAATTGCCTGCTCAATGTCTACATATGACACTTATTCACCAAATCCAATACATCAACTGGGGACATCTGTATCCCCTGGGAGCTTGTTACAATATACCAACTAGGAGTATTTGGATCCCCTGGGAGCTTGTTACAAATACAACATATCTGGATCCACCCTAGACCTTTGGGACAAGAATTTCCATAATTGGTATGCATACTAAAGTTTGAGAAGAGCTGTTATATAACATTTAATAGTTCTACTTCATCCGTCCAAGCTAAAGAAATAAATAACCTGATCCTTATTCAAGAGAAGTCTTTAACTTTACTGGCATCATTACTGTTGGCAGCATAAAAGTTCATATTTCTTATAATCATTTAGAATAATCTAATAAAATAAAACTAAATTGTAGGTGAAAATCTACCTTCTCATTTCTGCATCTAATTATTTCTGGACTTGGCTGAGCACCAAATTAATATCTCTAGTTTACAACAATTACTCAATAATTTTTGAATGAATGAATATCAAGAACACAACAGAAGAAGTTATCTGAAATCTTTTGTTAAAAAGAAAGGAAGTGACTTCCACTTCTGGCCAAGATGGAAAAACAGGGTAAACAAAATGATTACCCTGCCAATGTGAAACAATTGAAACAGAAAAAATAAATGAAACAATAGTTTGCAAGGAGCTGAACATCAGACAACAAAAGACGCTGATCACTGAGAGATAGTAAACGAGTGAAAAGAGGGCTCACCACAGATGACTGTCTTGAGAAGTTTCCAGACCAAGGCACGAGTGGTACCCAGGAAGAGGTCCCCAAACTCTTTGGAGAAGTGACAGAGTGTAGAGTCTGGAAAGAGCAATGTAGCTAAATTCAACAGGACAAAGTATCAGAGAAGAGAATTTCACATGGAGAACTCCGGAGATGTACATATATGTGAAGAAACTTCCTGAACTTGAGGAAAGAACCACCTAAAACAGGGGTTCTTGACAAGGGGTCTGTGAGCTTGAATTTAAATTCAAACAATATTATTCTTGTGGGGACATGTTGGTGGCAGGTGTGATATATTTATGAAATAGTACACAGTCTAGTGTGAACTTGGTAAGGGGTCCATGGTTTTTACCTGACTGGCAAAGGGATTTGTAGAACAAAAAGGGCTACAAACCCCTGGCTTAAAGGATTAGACAATTCCTGTTGCCCAAGTGGTACTAGAAATAGTGCCTGTTCCTGTTAGTCAGACTAGGAAACATCTAGATTCCTGGGGCAGGACATAGAGTGCAGAGAAACATCTTGTCCCAATAGTGGGGAATAATTAGCCTTGGATTGGGCTCCAGTCCCATCTAACAATACTTAAAAGCAAGACCCAAAGGATCAAACTGTCTTCAGATAACTTAATTGTATCCCTGAAAACTCAAGCATATAAGAATACAAAAATTTTCAGAACTGGATGATATCATTTATAATGTTTAGTATCCAATCAACAGTATTGGCATACTTTAGTAGTCAGCCAAAGGGGTGCTGGTGCAAAGCACCAAAAATCTGTTGGTTTTTATAAAGGGTGTTTATTTGGGGTAGAAGTTACAGTCACAAGACCCTAAAGAGTTCAACTCAAGGTACCATATGAGGTATGTGCTTACCCAGAGTCATTTGCCATGTGTTGAAGCTAGATGGCAAGCAATGTCTGCAAGAGTTCAGCCTTCCTCCCTTCCTCCTAAGGCTCCATGGTCCCAGCTTCTTTTGATCTCAGCTGTAGGCTGGTATAAGGCTCATCACTCTTCCTGGGGCTTCTTTCTGGGTTCAGTTGCTCTGCTCTCTTTACAAGGTCAGCTGTAGACTATCAGATTCCATTAGATCATGTCTAATGGAACCTTTTCTCTTTTCTCATGTATCTGCTTCTCTATCTACTTCTCTGTGAGAATCTGTTTTATCAGCTCACCAAAGGGCAGGGACTCAAATCTGCATGTCCTACTCACTTGATCAAATCAAAGCCCTAATGGTAACATAATTGAATCAAAGACATCTCAGCTGAATCTAATATAATCAAATAGTAACATACACAGAGGAAGAGACCAGTTTACAAAGAGAATCAATATCTCCTTTTTGGAATTAATAATATCAAACTGCCACACATACCAAGTATCAGAAAAACAGAAATATTATGAGGAAATAAACTAATCATTCAAACCAAACCAGAATTGATATTGATATTAGAGTTAGCAAAGAAGAACATCATTAATTTTTAAATTAACTATTATCAAAAAATTTTAAAGCAGGAAAGGTTATGCATTTAGAGGAAACATCACCATCTGGTGGTACTTTCAGGTATTGCTGGTAAAGATTTTTAAAACAGGAAGTATAGTTACACTTGGTTTTATAAATACTTGTATAAATAGTTAGAACTACTTGTATAAATAGTTGAAGAACTGTATAGGCTATTTATACAAGTAGTATTAACCCTTGTATAAATTATGTATTCATAAATATATAAATATTCAGAATTATGTAAATTGAAGAGATGCCTAATAAACTTCCTCAAATAGTTATTTCTGAGAATTAAATGCTATTCAAGGTCATTTTGTAGCCACTCTATCATATTACCTGGATTTAGGTCCTTCATATAACTGATTCTCATTTGATATTTCTCACGTGTTTGTTTAGATGTCTTTATTAGAATGTAAACTCTTTGAGGTTTTGACTTTTCCTGCTGTAACCCAAATACCTAGAATAAACTCTGGTGTGTGGTAAGCACTCAGTAGACAATGTTTAAATAATTACTTTACATTCAATGAGTGAGATGAGTAAACTGAGTCTTAAGGTTTCAGAGGTCAGATATAATTAGGATATAAGTAAAATAAATTCATGTATTCATTGTGAAACTACGTGTATCTGTTATAATCTCCAAACCAATGAATTGTACATTTTCCACACATCATGTATCAACCTTGCTGGCCAATTTTATTCTCTCATCAGGCAACAATTTATCTGATCATTGGATATTGGATAGTAAAATATAATAGTTAAAAGCACAGGCTCTGGAGCCATGCTTGGATTAAAACTGTATTCCTTCTCTTGCTTGCTGTGTATATCAAGTAAGCCAATCTCCCTGGAAACAGAAACTACTCCAGATATTTTCATCAGAGAGATTTTAATTTAGGCATTTGATTCCACAGGGATTGATAGGTTTAAGAAACCTAAAGAGGAATTAAGGCCTGCCAAAGATTAGCAAAAACAAGAAAACACTATGATTCTTAGGGCTGAAAGTTCAACAAACAGAGGCTGTGTTGCTGGAGCCCAGGAGTCAGGGCCCCTGGTGAAAGATGAGATCATCAGACCTGTTGGGACCATAAGTGGAAGAGGTGGCAGGTGAGAGCTGGAGGCATCCAGGGTACACAGCCATTGACAGAGGTGCTGTCGAGATAGAGAGAGGAAGAGGGAGAAACATCCTGCCTTGTTCCTTTTTTCCTCACACCTATCTCCTTCTCTTGCATCCCATTGGACAAAATTAACCAAAGGCCATTTTGACAAGGAAACCTGGGAAATGTACTACTAGTTTGCATTTGGTTCTTCACTTGATCACCTCTTCCTCATCTTTCAGATTATATTTTACCTGCTGCCTCCTCCAAAAAAAAAAGAAACAAAAAAAAACCTTCCTCTGATCTTTCTGATTAGGCTATGCTTCTCTATTTATATATAATCTTGGAGAATTCCCTACATCCCTTAAAATAGTATCCGAATTTGTGATTATGAATTTACTTGTGCACTTGGGTGGTGAATGTCTTTCTTTCCAAGAAGGTGGCAAACTCCAAGAGGTCAGTTTTCCTCACTATGGACCTTTCCACAGCCAGCACAAAATAGACACTCAGTATACATTTGCCAGGTGATGGGTGATGTTTTACCACCCATATCGTCCTGCCTGTTCTTCAAACATGATTAAGACTGAGGCTTCACAGAAAAACAAGTGAAGACTTGAATTACTATTTCAAGCTCCAGAATGTGTGGCAGTTCCAATTCACCACTCAAATCAGCTTATTTAAAGTACCAGAAAGAGAAACCCCAAGCATTTCTCAGCTTCATACAGACTTTTCCACAATAATCCCAACGAAAAGAATAAAGTCTATCACTTCCAATTGTGTACATAGTTTTGAACATTTTATGTATATTAAATTTTAGGGACCCTGATGTGGATGGAATACAATTCCTGTGCTCAACAAGGTAATCTTTGGGGAAAAAACAGGCAGATACATGATTAAATATTGTGAAAATCACAAAGGACTCTGAGAGATGCATCCTTGATAAAAGAATTGGGAGAGTCTTCCCAGAACTTGTGTCATTTGAAAATGAAAAGATCAGCAAAACTGAGGCCTAATGGCAAACGGCATTAATGTCTTGTGCCTTATCTTGGTTTCCCCTAGAAGTAAACCCTATGATAAAAATTCAAGTGCAAGTGGTTTCTTTGGAAATTGATCCCAGGAAACACCAGTGGTGGAATGGGGACATGAGACAGGGAAACGGAAGCTAATACAGGCTGAAATGCCACCTTCCTCTGGACAACTGGACCTTAAGTTCACCAGGGATCTCTGAGAAACAGCAGTGCCCATGCCTCTCGTGCATGTGGCTCCTGCAGGTGGTAGGGGCTGGCACTTCATAGGCCAACCCCCAGTCATTCTGTGAAGGCTGCTTTTGTGGGAGGTGCCATTCCTGGCACTTCTGTCTTCCCACGTGTTTTAGTTCCTAGGCTGCTTAAGTAAATATTATGAATTGGGTTGATTTAAGCAATGGGGATTTATTCACTCACAGACTGAAGCTTGGAAAAAATCCAAATTAAGACATCATCTAGGTGATACTTTCTTCCTGAAGACCATCTGCAAGTGATCCTTGGCTCCTCTGTCACATGGCAAGGCACATGGCAGTGCCAGCTGGTCTCTTTCTTCTCTTCCTAGTTTTACTGATTTCAGCTTCTTGCTTCTGTGGCTCCCTCTCCCTCTCCCTCTCTCTCTCCCTCTCCCTCTCCCTCTCCCTCTCCCTCTCCCTCTCCCTCTCCCTCTCCCTCTCCCTCTCCCTCTCCCTCTCCCTCTCCCTCTCTCTCTCCCTCTCCCTCTCCCTCTTTCTCTCCCTCTCCCTCTCTCCCTCTGTCTCCATCTCTGGCTTTTCCTGGTTTTTGGCTTCTGGCCCTATGTCCAAGATCCTTGGTCTCTAAAGCCTTCAGCCTCTGGATGAGGAGGGGGATGATGAAGAGGAGGGAGAGGCGCTGAAGCCGTTGGACAGGAATGAGATCGAGATGGAGGTGGAGATGCTTGACTCCGTGGGCTGAAGGCTGGGGCTGCCGCCAGCAGCAGAAGCTTGTGCCCAGGTCAAATGAAGAGCTCAGCACAAGCCCTGCCCCCTGCTGTCAGCGCAGTAGCCAGAAAAGCCCTGGTAGGGCCCTGGCCGAGAGCTGGGATCTCAACGCTGGGAGCAACTCAGTCTGGCCCTGACTGTGACATTTTGCTTGATGCCATCCTCCAAGCCCTGGGTGGAGGGGACATTCCTTGAAGGAAGGATGCCCTGGTTTGGTGCATCCACAAACCAGGCCGCTGTCCAGCAGGCAGAGCCAGTTGTCACCATCGCTCTCTGGCTGAGGCAGGAAGAGCTCAAGTTGCAGATCCTGCAGCTAGGAAAGGGGCTGCTCTTGCTTTGCCTCTCCTTACCCATGGGGCAGGGACACCCTAAGTGGCCTGGTCCATGACCATTGATGGTCAAAGACTGACCTTTGTTTGAATAACGTCTCTTTGGGCTTGCTTTGGCAAAGACCAGTGCTCAGCTGGAATTGTCCTTCTTCAGTTCATTTTGCCAAAAGAGTCTTGAGGTCTCGGTGGGGGACTTGGAGCCAGGGGAGAGTTCCTGTTGCCTTGGGGTCAAGGGATCTTGTGGCACCGTCCTTTGACTGTCCACTCATTCATTCTGTACTCCTCACTGGAAATGCTGGCGTGGTTGTGAGCAGCCTGATGCACTCGCCTTCTGTCGAGTGGGAGAGAGCACCAATTGGCCCAAAGCCGTGATCCCAAGGAGACTGCAGCCCTGGAGTTCATCCTTCTCTTTTCCAATAGAGAAGTGCCTGAAGTTCCTTTGGGACCTGGAACAGGAAGGGGAGGAACAGAAGCTCCTGCTTCTAGGAGAAGCCCCGGCCCAGAAATCTTCCCAGACTGCGCTCCACTGGGGAAGTGGTCCGAGGCTGCCCTTGGCTCCTGGTCCTGGGACAAGCCCTGGAGGTTTCTGCCTGGGTAGGAAACCCTGTGGGGGTGGGGGGTGTGGAGCCCTGGCTTGGAGGCTGTAACCCTACCTTACACTGGGGACTTTGCCCAGCCCTGTGCCCCGGGCCAATCGCTCCCTCTCTCTCTTGGTGTCAGTTTCCCAATTTTACACGGAAGAGCTGGACATAAAGTGTGTGACCGTGCGCTCAGAGAGCATGCACCACCTCGCCTCCCGCGGATGGGGTGTGGGTGCATGGCTGGCATGCCTATTGCCCACACCCTGAGAGAGGACAGGACAGGGCACTCATCTGGGAAACTGCCCTCAGCCTCGGGCTTGGCCGCTCCTCTCCTGCCCGCGGCTCTCCAGGCGGCTCCCGATTGCTGGCCTGCTGCTGGGCTCCAGGCAGGGACGTCCTCCCCCAGCCGCCCCCGGGTCGGGGCTCGTCGCACCAGCCGCTGCCTGGCAGCCTCCCCGGCCGACGCGGCTCCCGTCGGCAGGGCAGCTCCATTCTGCTGACTGTTCCCTCCTTGCTGCCCGGTTCCTCTTCTGTTCTGTGCTCAGGTAGGAGTGGGCAGGGAGGGTCTTTGGCAAGACCAAGCTCCACCCAGGGACCCACAGGTGTGAATGGCGGGCTCCAGAGCTCTGCTCCCGCCACAGGATAGGGGAGCGCGTGCTCCCACAGGCCCTGGCTGGTTCAGTTGACCAGGGGGACTCTGCGCACAGGGCAGTGATGCCCGCTGGTTGCTGCAGGGCACACGTGGGCGATGCATCCATGGCTCTGCTCGCAGGCACCGGCCAACACCGTGTGCCACCAGCCCTCCCCGTGCCTCCCTGGTCCCATGGACCTTGGGGGCACCTGGAGCACTGCCGGGTGGGGCGGCCGTGCTGCTGATGGGCTTGGTGGGCTTGGAGAGCCTGGAGAAGCTGCAGTGAAGAAGGCGGGGGTTGGGGGGCTACCTGATATCTGGCCACCTCCTCACGGTCAAGGTGCCCAGGTGCCGCCCACAGAGGACAGCCAGGAGCAGGGCACCTGGGGGCAGGCAGGGGAGTGTGGCCAACGACAAGGCCAGGCGGCCCCCTCCTCTTCCTCTTCGACCTCCGGGCCCCTGTGTTTGCAGACGGGACCCCTGAACTGGATGTCCAGCCTGTCCCCAGCTGGGGTAGGAGAGGACGTGAGGGAGCCCAGGGAACTGAGCCCCACTACCAGGGCGGAACGAGCATTGGGGGACAATGACTGGTATCACAGCAACCCTCTGGCAATCAGTGACGCTTTTAGAGATGAGCATCCAGCACCAGGAGCTCACGGTGCCCGCTGGAGCTAGAGACTCTCTTATTGACAGAGAAAGTGCATTCGAGACCAATATTTCCTCATGAACGTGGACGATGGGAGTGTTGGCCTTCCCTGATCACCCAGACAGAAGGGGCCTCTCGGCCCTCACCTGGGGCAGGTGGGAGGCGGGTGCAGGCTCCTGGGCTCTGTGCTGAGCCAGGGCTTCCACCTTTAGCTCCCGGTCATGGGGAAGCCAGGCTAGAGCCCACGGGGAGCTCAGGACAGGGCCTGCCACCCCCAACAGGGAGCCGGTCAGCGATTGAACGTGCCATGAGGGGACTAGGGCAAGACTGTGGTCGCCGGTCCCAGCAGGCCGTGACTTGAACCCCCTCCCAACAGGATCTGTCCACACCCCCATGACATCAGCAAAGCCCAAGCTGTGGACCGATGGACGCAGCCCTCCCAGGGTACGAGAGCTCAAAGCACTCAGAGCCAAACTCCTCCCGAGACCAGGCAGCGGCCACACGGCGGGGAGTGTGGACCTCAGACCACACGGCCCGACTTCCCCTCGACCCGCAGGAAAGGGTGTGTGGGGTCTCTGGCCGCCAGGAAGCAGCGCTCCTGTCTTGGCATCGAGAGCTCCTGCGTGCTGCCGCAGGCCCCGGCCAGCAAGGAGAGCCCATGGGGAGCCCGCGCAGAGGCGGGGCCTGCGGGGATTTTCCGGGGGAAGGACGTGCACAGGGAATGGCACGGCAGTGGGAAGCACTCGTTCACAGGGGGCAGTGGTGTGGACACCAAGGAGGCCCAGCTGGAGCCCGGGACGCTGCAGCTCAAACCCCCGTCCCCGCATCAGGGAAAGGAATTCTGGTGCCAGGGATGAGGATCGCAAAGCAGGAACTCCAAGGTCAAGCGTGGACCGTGAGGCCTGAGGGGCACCGAGGAGGCCGGGTCTGCCTGCCCTTGCACTGGTGCCAAGAGGCCTCCTCCTTTGCTCCTCTGGCCCTTTCCATTCCACATTCTCAGCTCTGCTCTCCTTCTTGCCCTACCTACTGCTGCTGTCACCCTATCGTTTGCCCTTGAAAACGACAAGTTCCTAGTTGGTGTGCAAGCAAAGCCTCAGGCAAGAAGCGGGAAAGGTTCCTTCTTCCTCCAAAGTGGTGGAAAGGCGGCCGCTGCCCTGCCGGGGCTCGGGAAATGGTCTTTGTGAATGGTCTAAGCCCGACAGTCCTCCTGGGAGCTCTCGGCTCCCGCCGGGTGAAACACCGAAATGCAACAAAATGCTCTCTGTGGTGGATGCCCGTGTTGGCTTCAGGAACCCGGGGAGGGGCAGCTGGCTCTTGTCGCTTCTCCCTTCTAAAATCAACGGATGGCTCTGCAGGATTTCTCCTTTGATTGAGCACTGCGAGAGCCTGTATCTCATTTCGATTAACACAGGAAATGCAAGAACCAAACTCAACTCCCAGGCTATAGTGGAAACAAGAATTTAATAATAAAAATTTCACATCGAACATCTACTAAGGACAAAGGTAGATATTGCCCCTCCCCTTTAGACAGATAGTCTTTGTTGCTGTTGATTCTCAATCCAGTTCTTTGACAGTCTCGCGCAGATCCTCCCTCCGACTAGCCATGTTTTGGGGAGCAGGGCAGGCCCAGGGGTGTGAGTGGAGTCTGGGGGTGGCCCAGACTGGCTGCTGGGGAGGGAAGCGCCTGCCTGGCCTGGCCCACGGTGGCTGGGGTCAGCAGAACGACTTGGCCAGGCGGATCCGGAAGGGAAGGGGGCCTGAGGCTAGGGGATGGGGGGCAGCTGGGGCCAGTTACAGTTTCCCCTTTCGGAACCTGGGTCCCTTCTGCCAACTCCCGTGAAGGGCTGAGAGAGCTCTCTCCTTGACCTGGGCATCCAGGGGCATGGTCTTCCTCAGGAGAAGAAACCGATAATCGGGCGAGGGCGCCATAGCGTAATACACATTGGCGTCGTCCGGGATCTGCAGCGCTGGGGGGAGCGGGGGCAGAGGGGTGGTCAGTCATGCTCGGGGGCACGGACGAACCCCACCCTCTGTGTCCCCACGAGAGCTCTCCTCACCCAGGCACCCGACTTCCCCAGTACAACTCCTGGACCACAGAGGAGCCGCCTGAACGACACCCTGAATGACCAGGGAAGACTGCAGAGGCACAGCTGAAAGCGGGGGACCCTTGTTCCAAAAGCAACTCTGACTCCCACCTGCCAGCCTCAGAGTGGAGCTGCCACGAGGTTGTCTCCTCCCCCAAGCACCCCTGCCGCCTCCCTGCTGGGGATCGCGGCGCTGAAACTGGCCTTCTCCAGCCCAGCGCACGCCCCTGAGCCCAGCGCTCCCAGGGCCAGACTGCCGAGCCCGCCAAGGGCAGCCCCGCACCGAAGCCTCCTGAGCGGGGTCTCGTACCTTTGGCCCGGGGCCGTGCTGCCCCCACCCACCACTGCGTCCCCGCCCTCTCCACTCGCCCCCAACTCACTGCCATCGCCTGAGAGGATCTGCACCAGCTGGTAGTCCGTGGGCTGCTCCCCAGCCAGCTCGTGGTCTTCCAGGGCCTTGCGGATCACGGCTGGAGCCCTGTCTTGGTCGGTCACCTGCGGTAGGTCAACGACAGGCCTCAGGACATGGGTCCTGGAGCCGGCTCCCCATGGCGCAGCTGCCAGAGACCCCGAGGAGGCCCCTCTGCTCGGGGCTGGGTCTACAGGGGCCTCCCCGTCTTACTCCCCCAGGGACACTCCAGGCACTGAGGGCTCTTTTCCAGTCACTCCTCACCCCCTCTCCTACAAGAACCTGCACCTCTGTCTGGAGGGTGTTTCCAAGGGAGGGTCCAAATCCCCTGCCCTGCAGGCTGAGCCCCGGCCCCTGGCTCCTCCGCCTGCACAACTGCTAGGGGCTCCCAGAGCCCTGGGACAAAGGGTGGCCTCGCAGCAGAGGGTGGGGACTGAGGAGTGACCTCGGGGCCTCTCTCTGTCCCTCCTCCCTCCCCATCACAGGAGAGGGCTCGCCCTTGGGGAGGGCCCCTGCCCTGCCCCTGCCCCTCCAGGAGGCCTCCGCGGAGCACTGAACCCCAGGCAGAACACACACGTCCAGTCCAAGCCCAGATGTTTGTCTGAGAGGAGGCTGGAAGAAACCCTACAGCCCCACAGGAGGCCCTGGGCTCCAGGAGGCAGCTGTGCTCAGCAAGGTCTAGAGCGCAGCTGCCTTGAGCACGAGGGCCCGGGTGCAGGCAGGGCTCAGGCCAAGGGCCACTCAGTGACAGCTTAGAACAAGCATGGCAGCTCCTGGCCACAAGAGAAGCGCAGCCCGTTCGGCTGGGCACCGCCGCAGCGCTGCAGCCTCTGGGCCGTGGGGCAGGGGTGGCTCCATCTGCTTGTCCACCTGGGATCTGGGCCCTGCTCACACCTTCACGGCCACTGCCCTGGGGCAGACCCTGTCCTCCCCTCTGGGTCACAACAGCTGTCCCTCGCCGGCTGGTGTCTCCACGTATCACCTCACTGCCCACTCTGAGGCCAAAGCTCTCCTGCTGTCCCTGTTCTGCTCTGACCCTTCAGGGGCTCCTGAGAAAGTCACGCTCAGTCCGGCAGCTCCAGAGCCTGATGGGACCTGGCTCCCAATGCCTTTCTGACCCCAGCCCTGCCCCTGACCCCTGATCCTTCAGCCCTGGCCTCCTGGCTGCTCCTCAGCCCACCAAGCACACGCCTCCTCGGGCCTGCCTGTGTCCACCGTCCTGAGCCCTGACCGCCGTCGCACACATGCTCTTCCTGCCCCTGGACGTGGCCGTCTGTCCTTCCCCAGCCATTGGCAAGTCTGCTCCAGGGCGGCAGGCAGGGATCACGGCACCGCTCAGGTGCCTACAGCCCGAGCCACCGCGGCCCGGGAGGCGGCTGCTCGCCCGGCTCACCAGGATGCTCTGGACCTTGTGGCCGCTGTCCTCAGCCAGGGCGACACGGATGAAGCAGCGGTCGCCCACGTGCCGTTTGTAGCGTGGCCGAGAGTCACGGCGCTTTCGGCTGGTCTGGGTGGCCCTGGCTTGGATGGAGGAGGAAGAGGACGTTCCTCCCGACACTGCCGTGATGGTGGAGCCGATCCGAGACGATGCGCAGGTCGACGGCCCCGGCTGTGGGGGATGGGAGGTCAGCAGAGGCCGGGAGCCTCGGGGCAGCCCGGGCTGCTCGAGAAGCTCCAGGAGGCTCTAGAAGGTCTGGACGAGTCAATGGGGCTCCACCCCTGGTGGACACAGGGAGGGCCTAGGAGGCACAGGAGGGGCGGCAGGAGGGCGAGGGCCCCAGGGAGCAGGGCTGGGCATTCACCTTCACTTCCTGGCTGTCCTGGGCCTCTGGGACGTGGTCCAGGTGGATTTCCACCGCAGAGCCGGAGGAGCCAGCCACCTGCAGGTGAGGAGAATCCGCAGCATCCCCGCCGCTGAGGTCAGGGCCACCCTGGAGCTGGACGCTGGAGTGGGCGGTGCTGCTGCCGCTGGACTCGGCATCAGGGCCCTGGCGGCTGGATGGAGGCTCGGCTTACCTTGGGGGCCTGCCCTGGCATGCCTGCCCACCTCTGCCCTGCTAAATCTGCACACGGCTGAGTCCTAGGTCCATCAAGAGCAGCCAGCAGGCCCCGACTGCCCCAGAGCTCACGCCGCAGCACCCCATTGCCCAGAGGAGGAAACAGGCCCAGGGAGGGGGCGACTCTCGCAGCCACAGGGCTGGTCGGAAGTGGAGCTGGGATCCCGGCGCTCAGTGGCAGGCAGCCCCCCCAGCCCATGCTCAGCCTGGAGCTCCCCTGAGCCCACCCTCGCCTGCCCCGCAAGGGAAACTCACTCTCCGCTCCAAGGCTCGCTGCCTTCCGGGGGCTGTTGGGCCTGGAAGCTCTCACTGGCCGACTCGGGTGGCGGCTCCCACTCACGAGACAGGAGGAGGCTACAGGAGAGGGGGCGCCATCAGGCTCCCGGGGTCAACACAGCAACTGGCGTCCGCGTGCCCCAGCCTCCTCAGGCAACAGGGCCTACGCGGGCCCAGGAGCCACCAGGGTGCTCCCACCCCCACCGGGGCCTGGTGCCCCCCTGGCCTCACCTGTCCTTCTGGCCGAGCTGCTCCACGGCCTCAAACCAGGCCCTGAAGCGCCCGTCGGGCACAAGGCGGTCGTAGCAGCAGCGCGCCTGCAGCTTCTGCAGCTCGGCCACCAGCTGCTCTTCCTGGGGTCAGACGGAGGAGGAGGCACTGCTGAGGCCCGGGTGGGCTTGCCCGGTGGGCCGGGGCCCGGGGCCCCTGGGTTCCCAGCCCTCCCCTGCCTTCCGCGCTCTACCTGCCCTCAGGGCTGAGCTCACACAGCTCCTCCTCCAGGAAGTCGGCCTTCCACCAGGTGAACCCCCACCCTCCCGAGGGACGAGGGACGGGGTGGCCCTGTCTTCTCTCCTCCAACTCCCCAGCAGTCTTCCAGGAAGCTGCCTGCAGCCCGGGGGGGGGGGTCCTGCCTGGAGGCTCTCACTGTCCAGCCCCCACCCCCAGCCCCACCCCCGCACTGCTGCCCGCAGCTGCTCACCTTCCTCCTCTTCTCCAAATTCACCATGGTCCCCTGGAAGGCAGAGAGGTCACATCCTTCACATGGGGGCCCCCAGCCATGGCTGTGCCCATCGCCCCTGAGCCCTTGTCGCGCAGCACAACTGCAGGTTCCACGGGCACAGGGCAGCCCAGACCAGGCAAGGACCCAGGCAGGCTTGTGGGCGCAGGAGTGGGGCCTGCCAGGGCAGCCCCAGGCCTGCCCGGCCCAGCCTCTGACCACAGTGGACACATGCCCCAGGACCAGCCTGCGCTCACTCTGCTGCCACAAGACCACGGCCCCCAGCTCCAGGGTGGCCATGATGCTCTCGGGAGATGCAGTGTGCCCACTGCTCAGTGCTCAGGGCTCGGACCGGCCTCTCCTCCCAAGCATCAGGGACCCTTTCCCACGCGGCCGCGGTCCCCTGGCTCACTCACATCCAGAAACTCCTGCATGACAGAGTCCACCAGCGAAAACCGAGTGAGGAATGTCCCCAGCCATGGGACAGTGCCCTGGATGGCACCCTGTGGCGTGGAGTGGGTGGGGATGAGCGCAGGCACATGGGGGCCCCCGACACCCCGCCCTGACCACCCCGCAGGCTCAGACTCCTAGGACCACCCAGCATCACCCCGGCACACGCTCAGGCACCCAGCTGTCACCCCAAAGTTCCCCGCCCGGCCTCCAAGGACCCCAAACTCCCCTGCAGTCACCTCTCAGCACCGGCGTTTCTTCCATCCCAAGCCCACACCCCGCCACACCCAGTCCCCCAGCCCCGGCTCTTCCAGGCTCTTGCTCTGACTTGCTGCCACTAGTCCCCGAGGATTCCCTAGGCTCCCGGCCCTCAAGCTTCCAGGGGAACAGACATGGAAGGGAGGCTGCCCGGGCTCAGAGGCCCAGGAGGGATGGCTGGGAGGAGGGCCCCACCCTGACTTGGAGGCCACCCGCCCTGGCCCCCTGGCAGGAGCCACCCCCTCCCCTTCCTGCTGCTGCTGCTGCTTCTGGGCTCTGTTGGGGTTCACGTCCAGGGTGGCAAACTCGGTGTTCTCCTCCTGTCAGGATTGAGCAGCTCGGGGTCAGTGAGGCCCTCCACCCCTCCCCATTGTCCCTGGGGCCTTGGACCCCTGGACCAAGTGGGCAGGTGGAAATCTGCTGCCCCCACATGCCACAGGTGCCCTGGGGGCCTTGTGTAAGCGGCCTGGCCTCCCTGAGCTGGTGTGGACATCTGGGACATGACCACAGAGATCTGATGCCTTCTCGGGAGTCCAGAGGCCTCAGGGGTGCACGCCAGTGGCACGGACGCTCTGACCATCCCGCTCTCCCGCTCAGAGTCCCAGGAACGCTCGGCCACGTTCCTTTTCTCCCGTCAACCCCGCCACCTGGCTGTGAGGGCTGCGCCGCTGGATGCTCATGCTTCCATTTTGCCGGAGGCCCAAGGAAGGATGCGCTCAGGGCACCAAGGACGGGCAGCTCCCCCCAGTCGGAGGCCTCGTCTGCGCTGACGTCGCCCCACAGCCTGCCACTGCCAACAGCTGTCCGCTTCTCCCGGCCTCTGCGCGTGGATGTGCGAGGGGCCTTGTGTCGCCACAGCTGTGGAGCTGTAGGATGGGCTGTCCCAGGAGGCCTAGTTGAGTAGATCCTGCCTGCCCCAGCCCACAGGACGGAAAACCCAAAGGCCGCCCGAGGCCCGCACATAGGCACTCCCTGCCGGGGGTCCACTCGGCATGTTCTGCCTGCAGGGGCACCCTGTCCTCCAGCTGCACGGCTGGACATTGCAGTACTGGACATCGAAGTTGTGCTGTGTCTTCTAGGTGGAAGCTTCTAGTTTCAGTCAGAAAGGACCCGCCGTGGTTCCCCGTATCCCAAATACTTCTTCTAGCTCTCTGACACAAGCCATTCATAACAAGGCGCAGGTCTGAGACCCTCACGTGGATGGAGACTTCTCATTCTGCCAGTTCATCATCTCCTCCTGGAACATCCCAGCCCTCCCCACCGCGTCTGAGCACCAACCCCGGCCTATAGCCCGGCAGCTGCCCCCACCTGCCCACGAACCAGGCAGAGCCCTCTTCATCTTCCTCCAGAAGAGGCCAGACAGGACGTTTGCAAAGAAACACCCAGGGAAACACTCACAAGCCTCCCTCCTGAGCCCTGGCCCCCCGCCTGCTCTTCACCTGGGAGATCAGCTCGCTGCGCTGGGAGGAGTTGATCTCAGTGGAGACAATCCCAGACAGTGTCTGAAAGAGGCGGTAGCTGGCCCTGGGGGAGGGCAAGAAGGAAGGAGAAAGGTGGGAGTGGGTGGGAGCGTCCCGGGGACAGCCCACTTGGTTGTAGCCGGGTCCTGGGACCCGGACTGCCTGGGTGGGTGTTGCTGAGACTGGGCAGCTCCGAGCACTGCAGGACAGCGTGGGCTTGGGAGCTGAGCTCTCAGGCGGGCACCGTGGGGACCCCCACTCCTAGTTGATGAGTGGCTGGTGTTGACATGGGAGCTGTCCCCTGGACAGAGCGGGCTGCTGACCAGCACACCCTGGCCGTGCTCTCATCTGGCTCGACTCCGTGCCTGACCGCGGCCGGCACCAGTGGTGACGCCCAAGAGCTGACCTCAGGTCCTGGTGAGACCTGGCGCCCCAGCCCACCCGGCCCCTGCCTGGGTCCCGCGGCCTCCAGGCTCCCTGCTGGGTGATGCCCAGCCTCCCGCGGGGCCCCTGGTCCACCCCTGGCATCCCCTGGAGAGAAGCCTGCCCACCTGGAAACTTCTCCCCATGTCTTCCTCTGATGGCCAATCATGTGCCTTTCAAGAGCAGAGAGGATGGCACGGGCTGAGGAGATATTGCGGAGGGTTCGGCACTCCTGGGGAGGGAGAAAGAATGGGCCGTGAGGGGTGGTCTGATCGTGCCCTGCTCCCACGCCAGCCCTCTCGGCTGACCTCCCCCTCCGGATGAGAGACCCCCATGGAGCCCCTGAGGGCAAGCCGGGGCCCCAGAGCGGGACCCCCAAGCTCCACCTGAGGAAGAGCCTGGGGGGACGTGAGGAGGGAGGAGGGCTGTGCTCCAGGCAGGGCAGGGCCCGGAGGCCGAGAGCCCACCAGAGCACCGGGGGTCCAGGAGTCCAGAGAGGGCCCGGCACGCACCCTGGCCACCTCGATCCAGTGCTCCACCACCCTGGCCTTGTCTGCGGCCTCCATGCTGGGGTCCCCGAGGCAGGTGGCCATGACGCAGTTGGCCACGCGGTTGACCTGGCTGATGACGGCACGCACGGTGGGCGCCACGTGCTCCTTGCCCTTCTGGTGGCGCTGGGACCAGATGGAGCCCAGGCAGTGGTGGGGCACCACCTTCTTGAACAGCTCCTGGGGAGGAGGGCAAGTCAGCCGGCCACACCGGCCCCCAGCTCAGATCCCACGGGCCCTCAGGACCCTGGCCAGGGTCATCGTCACAGCAGTGCATCTGGCAGGGATGGCTAGTGTCCTAGGTCTCCTCTCCAGAGGCGCAAGTGCGGGCTTGGGCTCAAGAAACTCACCCAGGGAACAAGGCTGGCAGGGGACCAGGGCTTGGACCCAGATCCCAGGATTCGGGATCAGGGTGGGGAGGGCTGGGGCGGCAGGTCCTGGGAGGAAGGTCCCCCCAGCGCCCCCCTGCTGAGCCCAGCTGCTCACCGCATCCATGAGCGACAGCTGCTCTGCGACCAGCTTGGGAGGGAAGGCCAGGAGCTCAGGCTTCTGCTCATGCAGACCGTCCCCGCAGGTCCCGGGCCAGGGGCAGGAAGGCTGTGGGGGGGCAGCCCGCCCTGCTGCTGAGCTGAGCTCTGGCCGTGGCTCAGGTGCTGCCGACAGATTTTCCTCCCCCTCGAGAGCCGCTGCTCCTGAAGGAGCCTGAACCGGCTGCAGCTCCAGAGTGGGCACTGGAGCGACCTGTGCAGGCGGCACTGGAGGTGGCAGTGGGACCGCCTCCCCCTCACCAACTGCTGGTGTGGATGGGGCTGCCCCTGCAGATGGGGCCGGCTCTACCTCCAGAGGGGGCACTGGCGCTCCCTCCACAGGTGGCAATGGAGGTGGCCCCAAGGCATCTTCCAGCTCGAAAGCTGGCACTTCAGCTGCTGGAGGAGCAGGCTCTCCCTCGAGAGCGGGCAGTGCCGATCCATGGAGTGGCGGTGAGGCAGGTGTGGCTGGACGTGCCCCCGGCTCTGCAGCTCCTGCTCCTGATGGTCCTGCAGCTGCCCGTGGCTCCTGAGCAGGTGCTCTGGCTGACCGGGTCGGATGGTTGCGCTCCAGGGAGGGCACCAGCCCCATCTCTGCGGGGGGCAGCTGTGGTGGTGCTGCAGCCACCTGCAGCTCAGGAGCTGGCACCACGGCGCGCAATGCATCAGGCTCTATTTGCATGGCAGGCGCTGGCACCACCTCACCAGCTGGCAGTCCGGGTGGTGATGGAGCCGACTCTGGCTCTGGACCTGTGTCGGCCGCGGGGGGTGGAACTGGCGCTGGCGGTTGCACTGGAGGCATCGGTGGCTCTGGAGCTGACACAGGAGCTGGACAAGAGGCAGTTTCCCCACCATGAATGGCTCCGAGTGGCATTCCAAAACAGAGAAGAGCCCACTACCTCCAGGGGAAGATCCTGCCCAGGAAAGTGCTCCCCGCCGCAGGCTCCCAGGGGAAATGTCTGGGGCTCCGTCTTGCTCACAGCCCGAGGGCAGCCTCTGCTGGCTCCTGCCTCTGTGGTGCAATCCCGGCCCCCGGCCCACAAGCTCCCATGCCCCCACCCTGAGGCCCCCTCACCCTCCGACTCTGCCTCCGTGGGTTCCAGGTGCGTCATCTGCGCAAGCAGAAGTGCGACACGTCGCTGCAGGCCAGAGCCCGGCAGGTGCTCCTGGGCGTGGGCCGCCAGCAGCTGGAGGCAGGGAGAGTCCGGAGGCTGCAGGAAGTCCTCCCTGTACTGGTCCATCCAGGTGCCCAGCAGGGCGCAGAGGGTGCTGAGGGCAGGGGGGGCAGCACGGTCAGACGCCGGCCTTGCCCTCCACGCTGCCCCCAGGGACCCTCCCACTGCACAGAAAGTCCACGAGGACAACAAGGGCTCTGACTGGCCTGGCCACAGCCCGGTGCTGACACACAGTGGGGGCTTCAGCACCGGGTGAGTGCGGAGGGGACAGGGCCCGTCCTCCCGCCCCAGGCCCTTACGGCCCCCACCCAGGAGCGTTTCCCTGAGGAGCTGCCTCATCTTCCGCCTGGTGTCGTGTGTGTCTCCCTTCCCACAGACACTGCCCCCCCTCCACCCCGGCAGGAGGCAGACAGGACTGAGGTCCCAGGCAGATTGGCAGCAGGCCGCTCACCACCTCCCGTCGGGGGTCTGCGTGAGGTGGTGTTTGGGGGCCTGGGGGCTGGGAGGGCGTGGAGGATGGGTGGGCTTCTCTGGGGAATGAGCCCCTGGCCTCCTGTGCAGACAGTGCCCCAGGACCCCACCTCAGCTTCCTTACTCCTTGGCAAGGGGAAGGGGAAGCCCTCTGGACTCAGCCTTCCAGGGGACGGAGGACTCGTGGCCCCAGACCCTGCCCAGTCCTACCCCGCCACCCACCACCCGACTCCCCACGATGGGGTCTGGGTACGAGAGCCCCTCGCCCTCATCCAAAGTGCACCTACGTTTTCACGTCAAGGCGTCCAGGAGACTCACCCTTCCCACCGAGGTCACCTCCATACCTAGGGGAGACCGTGAGGCTGTCACAGCTGCTGGCTGAGTGTCCCCCCTGCTGAAGATGGCTCGGCCTATTGCCGGCTGCCCCCCCTCCAGAGGTCCCCAGAAGGCAGGATCTTTGGTCTGCCGTGTCCGCTGCATGGAGCCAGGTGCCGAAGGGAGCGCGTGCGCCGAGTAGACACGTGCCGGCTACCAGGGGTGGGGGAGCCCCCAGCGGCACCTCCTCAGACCTGGGGGAGACCTGGAGCCCTCTGGCAGCCCACAGGGATCCCTGCTCTGACCATACCAAGGTCGGAGGCCCAAAAGGGCTCGCAGACCTCCCAGAGAAATGAGGAAACTGGGTGCGAAGGGGGCAAGGCCGTGAGCCTCTTCCCTGGGGAGAGGGAAGTCCTGCCCAGGACCAGCCCAGCGCCTCCAGCCGCCCTGTCCAGGAGCCAGGCTTGGGGCGGCCGTTCCCACGGACCCTCCCAGTCTGTCCTACACTCAGCCCTGGGGGCTGGTCCTCAGGGCGCCCCTTCCCAAGGAGGAAACTGAGGCCAGCGGGGGCAGTGGCATTTCTGAGACCCCAGCACGTGGGGGCGCAGCAGCCCAGGGGCCGGGTGGGGCGGGCGCTCACCGGTGGAACAGCCGGTCCAGGACCTGCTCGGTGGAGGCGAACACGCGGTAGGTCTCCAGGAAGATGCAGACGTAGCCGAGGTCGCCCTCCTGCAAGGCGGGCACCAGGTCCTCCGCCAGCTCCTCCCAGCGGCCGGCCTGGACTGTGCGCACAGCACCGCTCTCCCCCCTCGCGAGGACCCCCTCGTTCTTCCTCTGGGGTGGGACAGAGGGGGCAGTGTGGTCAGACGCAGCGCCTGGACCCAGCCGGGCATGGCCAGGGCCACCTGCTGCCCCGAGTCCTGAGCGACGTGCGGTCAAGGGGCCGTGTGGGCCCCAGTGGAGAAAGGTCCTCGGCCTCCACACGGAACCGCAGCTGAGCCAACACCTGAGAGGCGAGGCTCCTGGCCTGAAAGGGCGGGTGTCTGGAGGGTCCTTGGGGAGAAAGGCCCCTGCAGGGCCGAGGGGCTGAGCAGCCCCTGGGCAACTGCAGACCCTCCTGGTCAGGAGACCACCTTCTGGACTGCACCGTCCCGGGGCCAGAGCAACAAGGGGATGCCGTTGGCCACCCCGACCCCAGCTCAGGACAAGGAAGGGAAACGCCAGGGCCAGGGCCAGGGGCTGCAGGGACGCTCCCCCCAAAGACAGCCGGTGGTCCCCCGCCGCTGCCCCTCCACAAGGTCAGCTGGCCCTCACTGGAGAAAGGGAGGTCTGCGTGTCCTCTGCCCGGCAGGCCCTTTCCTGGAGCCTCTGCCAGGGCCGGGAGGACCACTGCCTGGGGGCCTGCGGGCGGTGTCCAGGGCAGCAGAGCCGGCAGGGCCCCGGGACAGGACCTTCAGCTCCAGCAGCCCCGAAGGCCGAAAGGCTGCTCTGAGCCGCCGCCCTCCTGGGATCCTGGGCAGCCGAGGCAGCCCCAGCTCCTACCCGGGAAGGTCAGGGGGGCGCTTATGGGAGACGGTGAGAACCCTCCTCAGCAGGAGAGCTGGACGGCTCGGAGCAGATGGGCAAGGACAGTGGGGCCGAGGAGGGGACTCGCAAACACAGCAGCACGACGCGCACGTGTCTGCGGCACGCCCACCCTCCAGCCGGCCCTGATGGGAATCCTGCGCTAAAGACCCTCTCCCGCCCCTCTCCACGTGAGCAGTGACCTTCCCCCGTCTGTGCAGTGGCATTGTGCTGGGGAACTGGGGGGGTCCCAGGTTCCTCGGGAAGCAGGATATGGGGCCACTTGGGTGGGAAAGACTGAAGAGCACGCGGGGGGTGGGGTCATGGTGGAACATGGCCCCAGGGTGCTCCCCAGCTGCCGGGGGCCCCATTCGGCCCCTGCTCTCACCTGGAACCAGCTCAGGCCCTGGCTGGGGCCCGGATGGACCGGCACCTCCCTCAGAGAGCCGGTGTAGACCAGCCCCTCCTCCAGCTCCTCGCCGACCACCTGCGTGGAGCTCTGCGAACACAGTGCCCGGCGGCCGGGCCGAGGGGCGTCAGCGAGGGGCATGTCCTCCCCCTCAGGGGAAGCTGGCCCTCCATTGGGCCGGGACCCAGGGCAGGCCCAGGTGGGCTCTGCCTTCCCCAGAGCCCGGTGGAGAGAACAGGGGAGTGCGAGGCTCAGTAAAGACACGGTCCACATGGATGTCCCCAAGCTGCCTCTTCCCACCCCCGCCCGTGACCTGGCAGGGGACAGGGAAGGCCCTCTGGGTCCCCAACCCTGACAGCCGCTCCTGCCTGCAGTGGTCCCCCTGTCCACGCCCCCACAGCTTGGGAAGAGGATGGACGTGGGGCTGCCCAGGAGGAGCACAGCAGTGGCCTGTGCTGACCGGCTCCCCTGGGCCACCCCGTGTCACCTCTGGCTGCCTTCTGGGTGCCGATGGCCAGTGGCTCCGTGGCTGAGGCCTGAGCCAATGTCGGAAGCGCTGGCAAGGGGATTCATTCCCGCTTTGTTGGAGGCTGGAGCCTCCGGGTCGCGCAACGCAGCAGGAGAACATGTTGCTCTCTCGAGCGTCTCCTGCCAAGTGAGCTGGGAAGGGGCTGCCTGTGGAATCTGGGTGCCTGGTTACCAGGGTTCCAAGTTCTGTCACCGAGGAAGTGAGGTCACCTCCTGAGGTCATTTCCCCTGGGCCCTTCAACTGTCAGAAGCCCGCCAAAGTCCCTCTGCACGGCTGTCTGTCCATCCGCTCTCCTGGATCGCCTTGTTCCCTGGACACCGTTCTGCCAACACGTCCCCCTCACAGCTCCCTGGGAAGGCTGCGGGCGGCTCGGGCCCCCGCTCGGGGGAGACCCAGCTGGGCTCAGAGCCTGCTGCTCTGTCCTTTCCGTTTTGGGGAGCCCAGGCTAGTCACTGGGGCCCACCCCCAGTCTCCTCACCACACAGCGGGATCCATTCTAGCATCAGCTTCCTGGGACAGCGTCATGTCCACGGGGGGCAGACACCGTGAGCCCCGGAGTCTGGTTTCACACGGAGCGAATGCGCAACTCAGACATGGGAGAAGCAGGAAGGGGACGGAACCCCGAGTTCAACTCCACACAGGGCTGGGGGAGGGCCGTGTGGTCTGAGGAGACCCACTTGTACTCCTGGGCTGCTGTCTCCATCTGGCCCGTGACGAGGTGCCATTCTGATAGGTGTGAAATGATAAGTCCTTTTGATTTTCATTGCCCTAACCAGAAGAGATCTTGAGCATTTTTTCCATGTGTTTTTTTGCCATTTGTATTTCCTCTTTGGACAAACGTCTACTCAAGTCTGTTGCTCATTTTCAAATTGGGTTGTTTCTCCTTTTATTGTTGAGATGTAAACGTCTCATTATAGATCCTAGATATTAGACCCTTATCAGACATGTGATTTCCAAATACCTTCCTCTATTGAGTCACCTGCCTTTTCACCCTTTTGACAAAGTCCTGTGAGGTGCAAAAGTGTTTAATTTTGCGGAGGTCCCTTTTATCTACTTTTTTTTTCTCCTGTGGCCTGCACTTTGGGCGTAAGGTCACAGAAACCACCACCTACTACAAGGTCTTGAAGATGCTTCCCTATGTTTTCTTCTAGGTCTTTCATATCTGCTTTTCTATCTACATCGTTGATCCATTTTCAGTTGATTCTTGTGTAGGGAGTGAGATAGGGTCCTCTCTCATGCTTTTGGTCATAGATATCCAGGTCCCCCAGCACCATTCGTCGAAGAACCCGTTATGTCCCGTTAACACGGCCTTGGTAGGTTTGTCAAAAGCTAGTTGACAGTAGAGGTGAGGGTGTTTTTCTGGATTCTCAATTCTATTCCACTGATAGATGTGGCTATCTTTATGCTGCTACCTTCCTGTTTTGACCACTGTAGCTTTGTAATACCTTTGAAGGCCAGGCAGTGAAATTGCTCCCATGTCGCTCTTCTTGTTCAGAATGCTTTTGGCTATTTAGATACACTTTCCCTTCCAAATGAATTTGGTAATGGCCTTTTCTGATTCTGTAACACGGCTGTTGGAATTTTGGTTGGTACTGCATTGAATCTATAAATCAGTTTGGGAAAGATTGACATCTTCATGATATTTATTCTTCCAGTCCATGAGCACATCATGGCTGTGGGTTTTCCACCTATGCCCATTATCATATTCAGGAATTTTCCTTCTATTCCTATTCTTTGAAGTTTGTAGCTGAAAAAGGATGCTGGATTTTGTCAAATGCCTTTTCCGCATCGATTGAGATGATGAAGTGTTTTTCCTCTTGGGTTGATTCCTTATGTTGAACCAGACTTGCATGGCCACTATTTCAAAAGACAGAGAACTCCAAGTGCTAGAGAGGCTGTGGAGAGAGAGGAACACTTCTTCCCTGTTGGCTTATGGCAATGCAGGACGGTCTCTTTATTTTCAACCACTGCCTATCCATTCATGCCTTTGTGACTTTGTGCAGGGTCTTTGCTTGTCTGGAAAGCCAGGTCTGCAGTGTTGCAAACATTTGTCTCATCAGGCACTCACAAGTCCTATATATATCTCCCTAACTCCTAGCACAGTATATATTATGCAATAAGTATTTGCTTAACAAAGGCTGCAAGTGAAAAGCCAGCTTTAGCCTTGTTGATCCTGAGGTATCTCTGGTCATTCAGATAGAGGTGGAAAGCTAGAAACTGGAAAGGGGTGTCTTGGTCCCAGGAGGGAGGATGCTGGACGGGCATGCACCTGTTTGAATCTGCATCTGAAAAGAGAACATATGACTTAAATCACAAAACACATAAGTCTTGTCTCTTTTTGCCCCCTACACTTTGTTCCATCTAGAAAACATAAAGCAGAGGATTACTTGCAAGAATAGGTGAAATCACATATGGCAAGAAGGAAGACTTCAAAGTGTCTTATAAATAATAGTTGGAGAGAAAGAAGGAGAACTGGAAATTAAAACTAAAGAAAGAATCCTGACCTGCCCCTCTGAAAACTTCCATGTTCAAGCAGTCTGCAGTAAAGATTTTATCTTCCTGCTTTCCTCACTTTCCATTGACATTCTACATGGTTCTATGCCCTCAAAGTCCTGCTGGTTCATAAGCCGTAGGTGCAATCATTGTTGGGTAAATCAAGAGTGTATATTTTTCTAAATAAGGAAGAGAAACACATGGAATGGCTTCTCCACTGATCAGGAATTATCCGAATGGCAACATTGGAGGAAAACACCATTGTAAGATCAATATATTGGATATTTGCTGATGTACTATTTCATGGCCCCAAAGGAGATTTGGCATTTGCTCTCATGAGGAAGGCTGTTTTATGGATTGTTCTTATGGAGGTAGCCTTGCTTTGGCAATACTACTACCAGCAAGCTTCATGGTGAGCAAATCACATGCCAATTTTCTTATATTCCTGGAAGTTCCAGAAACAGAATCCTTGTCCAGCGATTTAATTTGTAATTTCCCTCTATGTGGCTTGGATGTACCCATATTTCTAATAAAGAAACTACCTTCTGGGGTCAGAGTAGGTTGGCATATAAATGTGCTGAATGAAACCTCTGATTCTCAGAGACAAGTGTGAATAGCAATAGAGCTTTGTTGTTGCAACGGCCAATGAAAAGCTCCAATGTTATACAACTTCCTAGATCACATATCCTAATGCAAAAAGACATCTGGAAACCAATTGGGCGGAATATGAAGAACAGTAAATTAAGCCTAATCAAGAGCAATGTGAGTCCTCAGAAGCGAAACTATACAGGATGGGCTTCTCCACTGGAAGGACATACAAAATGGAAAATTGAGGCAGTAGAAGACTCTGATGAAAAGGATGTGGGAGTCTTCGGTGTGACAAGATGTCATAAAGATGTTTTAATAGTCAGGGAAAGCATTCCTTGTTTTCCCTGCAGCCACAAGGGCTGGTCATTGGTATAGAATTCAAAGTCCATACACAATCCTATAGAAATTTCAGGAGGAACTTTACTAAGCAAGGACCAAAGTGCTAAGATTGTATTTGCATCAGGATCAAATATTGGAAACTCTTCTGTGCTGTCACAGAGGGTTCTGCTGTGAAACTATTAAGGCTATGCTGTTTGAGTGCATTTCTACTCGCTTAAATTAATAGGCACGCTGAATCTATTTTCTATCAGTTTTCCCCCAAGGCTAACTTTTTTCCTTAATTTTGTTACAAGGAAAACACCTTTGAAAAATATGTATTTCTCCACACCACTTTCTACTCTCCTAAAGAGCTCTTCTACAGAATTTTTTCTAAGACTATGATATTAATTAGGAAGCAGTTAAGATGAACACTAATAGAATTTTCATATACCCCCTCATTAAAAAGTTAATGAACACTTCATTGCACTATAGATAGATATTCTATTGACACTGTTCTATTTGCCAGTAGTTTTGCATTTTTCATTCATTAGCACCACAAGGTAATGCCATTCTTGATAAAATAAATAAATAAATGTCTTGAAAAATTAGTTCCCTAATAGTCTGCTTTCATTACTTTTGAGTGTCTTTTGGAAGATATGGTTTCTAGTATGTGCACCCAAACCCAGCTCATTTGCTAAGCCTTAGCTGCCCAGTGCATGCAAACAACCCATCAGTTTGATTTGTGTTGTTGCCTAAATTGACCAGTTGTTTGTTTGACTCTGACGAAGCAGCTAAATGTGCATATTAACACAAACTCTAGGTTTGCAGTAGCAAATCTCACACACCCTTCTGCAGACATCTGACACCTTTACTGCCTCTCTTTGGACCATTCAATCTCAGTTTTGCTTTAGGTCAAGGTGCTGTATTGACACAGGAGCTTCTATCCATCTATCTTATGTTTACTGAGTGTCTACCACATGCCAAACATTTAATATGTGTCAGACATTTTTCTGGGCCCTGCAATGTTGAGTTAAAAGAGATCCATGGATTTTATACCCATTCTTTTTTTTTTTTAATATTTATTTATTATTATTATTTTTTAATTACATTAAAAAATATATATGAGGTCCCATTCAACCCCACCGCCCCCGCCCCCCACTCCCCCCACAGCAACACTCTCTCCCATCATCGTGATACATCCATTGCACCTGGTAAGTTCATCTCTGAGCATCACTGCACCCCATAGTCAATGGTCTACATCATAGCCCAGACTCTCTCACGTTCCATCCAGTGGGCCCTGGGGGGATCTACAGTGTCCCGTAATTGTCCGTGAAGCACTATCCAGGACAACTCCACGTCCCGAAAACGCCTCCACATCTCATCTCTTCCTCCCGTTCCCCACACCCAGCAGCCCCCATGGCTACCGTTCCCACACCCATTCCACATTTTCTCTGTGGACATTGGATTGGTTGTGTCCATTGCACACCTATGTCAAGTGAGGGCTTAGATTCCACATGGGTACTGGATGCACTCTTCCCACTTCTAGTTGTAGACACTCTAGGCTCCATGTTGTGGTGGTTGACCTTCTTCAACTCCATGTTAGCTGAGTGGAGTAAGTCCAATAAGTCAAAGTGTAGGAGCTGAAGTCTGTTGAGGCTCTGGGCCTGGGTGTCATAGTCACTTTCTCTCTTACCCATCCCCATCTTTTGTCATCCTCTCTCTCCTCATTTAAGCATTTGTCTTCTTCAGCCAAAAGTGGTCAGGCTATTCCTGAGGGAAAATTCAGGGCAATCTCTGCTGCAATGATTTGATCTTTAGGACTGTAAAAATCTCACACACTACTTTCCATTTTGCTGCATTCCCTGATTCCAAGTCTGACAAGAGAGAGCCATGGGTATTCGGTTCTAAAGAAGTTGCTTCCTTGGAAAGCATTAGAAGGAAGGGGAAACTTTTTGGTTAGTTTAAGGAATTTGATCTTGTTACACCAATGTTTTCAATTTCATCTGTGTGAATACCAACAATGTCATGAGATGGTTAGGGTAAGAAGTGCTCCTGGGAATCTACATCTTCTACCCCTTTTTTTTCCACATGAAAAAGTCAGGCACCAAGCAGTTAAGTGTCTGCTCTGGTTCACACAGTCTGCTTCCTTGGGAATTGAAAATCAGTGTAAAAAGTAGAGATAACATCTAAACATAACTCATATCTAGTATCTAAATCATTGTTATGAAAATGTAAGTTTAATCACAGTGATAAATTACTATTATTCTAAAGGGTCAAGTATCTTCAGGCTCCCTAAATTACTTCACTTAGGAAAATAGCTATAATTTCTTCTTGAAACACCAAAATTAACAAAAATTCAACTAATACTCTGGGAACTGGAGGGGAAAGAGACTAGAGCACAATCATCCATAAGCATGCGTAGTTAATACATTTTTAACATCTATAAGGAAATGAGTTCTTTTTTCTTGGACAAAAGAGTCTGTATGATATAATCTGTTTCCACTTTTTAAATAAAATCTATGTTGGTCTCTTAACACTTTTACCTTCTTTCTCTTTCTAAAATTGTTCAAAGGCAATGCAATTTTTGTAAAAGGGTCTAACACTTCAAAATCCTTTGACTGCCAATGCCTAATTCTAAATTTCTGGAGAAATGTGTGGCCAGAGCCTTGCCAAAATGTCTCGTTTTATGTTTAAATGATCAAAGATTTAATAAAGGCCTAAAAAAAAGAGGCCACATTTAACTCCATCTTTTGCTCTTCAAGCACTCATCCAGGCATGCACAGACACAGGGGAATTCCGCAGGCTTTAAATCCATGAGCATCCTGGAAAAGGCCCGTTCTAGGTGCTGCACACATGAACAAATTATGTCCCATTAGGTCAACACAGAAATTAATGGTGGGGTTCTTTTCAAATCCACATTGTTTCCCAGCTCTGCTGGGGCCACTCAGTTAGGCACCTCTCAAGGCCTTTGTGCTGAACTCAACGTGGCTAATTGTTCCATTTCTGCAGGGAGTGATTCATCGCCCAGATGTTTCAGAGCTTTCAGCAGCTCTGCTCCCCCAATATCTCGACACGTGAAAGTAGAGTCATCTGGGACCCGAGCAGAGGGGAGCGACTGGGAAGCACATAGAGCAGGGTATTCTTTACCCCTGCCCTTTGGTGTGATTCATCTTTAGTGAAAAGGACTGCGAATCACTCTCTTGACAGAGCAGCGCCCTTGCCCCATCTGCCTCCGCACGTGAGGGGGGATGGATGAATGGGTCCTTTTTCCCCTTCCTCCAGGTGCAGCTGCTCCCCTCGAGCTGCCGGCACACAATAGAACAGTCTCCACTGCCCAGTGCCGCCACTCTGGATTCTCTCCCCTCCCCTGCTTCTTGTTTGTTCACATCCCAGGGACAGAGCCAGCCAAGCAGAAAATCTATGATGACCCAAAGACAGTCACTTGTTTCCTTGGGGCGCTACAGTGTGTGTGTGTGTTTAAGTGTGTGTGATTACAGAGAAAACCTGGCTTCAAGGTAAATCTATAGAGAAAGGTACTCACAGTGGTTAAGCAACAAGAGAATCAGGTCAACAGCTATTACTTTAAAACATTCTGCCAGCACGCGCAGTCGGGTGGTATCTGGACTAGCAGACTCAGGAACACCCAAACCCATCCTTGTTAATCATCTTTTTTTCCCCAGAGGCCAACAAGAGAAGTAAGCACACAGTAGTGAACAGAAAATGGGACATAAGAGCACATTTTGATCAAGTCAGTATTTAATAACTCCTAGCAAAGATGTTTGAAAAAAGCAGAGTTGAACCATGTGCCCTCAATGAATCTCCTGCCTCCCACCTTTAACACCAAATCTTAAAATTTGCCAGCTGGTCACCCGGTACAAGCTGTATGAAGCAATGCCCAGCATCTTTGTCAAGATAGAGAAAGCGAGGAAAGCAAGCTGCCTGGGTCCCAAGAGTTACTGCTTCCTTTGCGTGGCATAAGTATGGACAGAAATGGAGCCTCTTAAGCCTCCAGCCCCTGGCCACTAATGACAGAGGCCCACCCAGTGAATGGCCTGGACTCAGGTTTCTACTCAGGAAATTATTCTCGTCCTTTGTGTTGAGGTGGTACAGAGCAGTGGACGTAGCAGCAGGTAGAAACTGCTTCCTTTCTTCATTGCAATCGAGTCTAAGAGGATGATCAGGATGGCCCAAATGACTAACCTGCCTTTCATGGGGCAAAAAATAATTGTAGTTCAATAAATAAAACACACGATCAAAAGTGTGAAGTTCAAGCACTCATCCAAGCATGCGCAAACACGGGAACGCCTTAGGCTTTCTATTTGTCATAGAAAGGGACAGAAAATGGGCAAATGGTAGTTTATGAATGAGTTTTCCCAAAAAGGATTCAAGTTTAAAGAGTTTCATAAATGCCATTTTTTTCCTTCCATAAGAATTGAAGACTGCCTCAGGCCGTTATGCAAAGGGCAAATCTAAGCAGGTGCTAGGGCTGTGGGTGAGGGTGAGTTTCACCCGGTGGCTACACTTGCTTTGGGCAGCGCTGCCGAGAACTTAAAAGAGGAGAGGAAATCCTGCCAGGACCTGCTCCAAATTTGCGGGGCCTTAACCCTAACGTTAAGGTCTGCTTATGCCTTTGGGTTAACCATATGTAAACAATTGCCACTTTTCACACCATGAGCAGGTTGCCTTTCAGAGGCGGACTGATTCCTTTGCCATAAAGTTTATAAGTCTGCTGGCTAAGTTTATGGAGTGCTCAGACATCCTTTGGACATTCGAGGTGCTGTGTAGTGGCAAGGGCTCCGGGGTGAGAAGGAAAGGAAATTCAGTCAAGGACTTCAGTCTCGTTAACCAATGCATTGCGTTTCAGTGACATTCGAAGGGGATTAAGAATATCGAATTGCCTTGAGTTGGTAAAGCACCCACTTACAAGTTCTGCATCTGAGAGCTATTGAGCATGGGAAAGCCTAAAGAAATGCTGGAGTAAAATTTAAAACAAAAACAAATTTGGCTGCAATGGGTCTTGCCACTAATGTGGCATCCCTTTAGAGGATGGCTCTTCCTCCATCTAGATTTACAGGAATAGTCTCAGTTTTCATTGGGATTTTAGCTTTCTTCTAGGGCCATGATTTCGGTATCTGCTCCAAATTGAGATAAGACTTCCCTTCTCTAGTCATATATCCCACCTGAAGTTTCCATTCCCTTTAAAAGCGAATTGGTTATTAATCTTTTTCAAGGTGTAGCAGTTAGTTTTTGCTGGGTAACAAACCACCCCACAATTTAGTAACTTAAACTAGCAATCTTTGCTTGCTCAAGATTCTTTAAGTTGGTATTGTGGGCTGCTGGGTCCACTTGTGCCTGCTCCATAAGGTGTTGGTGGAACTCACCCATGTTTTGTTGTCAGATGATGGTTGACAGACTCATTCACATTCCTTATGGAATCCCTTATGGAATCCCTATGGCCAGTCGGCTGTAGAGTGGGTGGAAGTTACTGGACCACTTGTCCCTCATCTCCCGGCAGGCTAGCTGATGTTCATTCTCTTGGTGGTAATCGCAGATTTCCTAAGACCAGCAAGAGAGGGGAAGCCCCAGTGCTCACACACTTTTAAAGCCTCTGCTTGCATGATGTTTTCTAATGTCTCATTGACCAAGACGTATCACCTGGCTAAATCCAGATTAAAAAACAGAGAAATACACTCTAATCCTTGATGGGGATTATCTGCAATATCACATTGCAAAAAGACATGGATCCAGGAAGAGGAATAATTTGTGGTCATTTTCGCAATTGTCTATATTTGGCAAAATTGAAAAGAGAGCTGAATACATTTCTGCCATAAATGCATTCAAATCCAGTTGGAAGATAATACCAATGGGAAACATGGTTACCATATTTATTCTCTTGTATAATCACCATTTTTGGACTCTTTCAGTTTATAAGAGGAGAGGATTTGGGGACTTTCCAAGTATTAATTGTTTTCTTCAAAATTGCCCTCTCTCAGTTTGATATATCAGGTTAATATATCATAGTTATTTCCAAAGAGGATCATCATTTACACATACCAGGAAGGAAGGGAGGGAGGGAGGGAAGGAAGGGAGGAAGGAAAGAAAAATTCTAATAGATGTTTTTCTCTTTTTCCTTTCTTTCTTTCATTTTCCTTCAACTTGCCTCCAAAGGAAAACAAAGTGTGTGATAAACCTGTTCACACATCCTTGTATTTAGTGAATAGCTTCTATAGTGATTTCTATATGTCAAATGAAATGACCACTCTTATAATTCAGTCATTAACCAAATGTGTGGCTTGGGCAAGTCACTTAAACAATTCGTGACTTAGTTTCCTCATCAGTAACCTGAGAATATTAAAAGTACCTCCCCCCAAATAAATAAATAAATAAAAATAAAATAAAAAAAGTAGCTCCCTTGAAAGTTGTCAAAAGGATTAAAAGAGATTATTTATAAAGTATGTTGAATATGCCTGAAATGCGACACAGGTTAAATCATCATCATAAATGATTGCTAAATAAAAATAAAAGAAAGTTGGTGTTTATTACGAACATGTTTATAATGAAGAGGTGGCCAAGCTATTATCTCAATTTTAGGGACAAATTCACAGTTTCATTTATAAAAATAATGTAGGCGGGCCCCACCACTGTTTACGTATTCTTATTTGCTGTTGTTAGAGCTGGGACAATGTTGCTAAGATGCAACAACAAAACTAAGATAGCCCCCTGGCCTTTCTGGAGAATGTACTCCTGCCTCACATACTTGATCCTTGCAGTGGGTCATGCAAGTATTTATATCAGCAGTATGTGAGGGCCCTTTCAAAATATTGGCCTTAGCACACAAAGAAGGGGAAGGGAAAGAAAAGGGAAAGGGAGAGAATTAATTTTTCATCTTCTGGGAGCACAATAACCATGCTCCTTGGGAAACTGCCAGCAATTTTTCTGACAGTTTGAAGTCAGCCACTTCACCTCAAAAAATCAGGGGGAAACCATGGGAATCAGCGACAATCACACTTCAGATGAAGTCCAAGGACCATGAAATAACCATGTAAGAAGGGGGAAAAATAACAAAAATTCTGCATGACTATATATTTTTTTTAAAACCAACAATGTTGGGAGTAGCCATATTTTATTTATGTTAGCAGAAGCTGAGGGCATCTTTTGTATTTTCTAATTAATATGTTCTAGTTGGGAACTGTAGGGTATCTGATAGATTCTGCAGTTGACATTAGGATGGTTCTAGCTACAAATAACAGAATACCCAAATAAAAAGGAATTTAACAGTAGAAATTTCTTTTTTAAAAAAAAAATCCTGTATCAAAAACTCTGTAGGAAGATACTTGTTAGCTTCCCTGGAACTCTTGGCTGTAAAGATGTTTTAAAGACATTTAACCCAAGGAATTTTTGCAAGATAATATAGCTCACAAAAGCACCTGACTTCCCTAAATAAACATTAGGTGCCCTGGAAGTATCAATATCTTCAATTCTTCATTTTTTTCTTTTTTGTTTTAGTAACAACATAATTATCCATTAAGTTAATACTCTATAATTTTCTTAGCCCAGATAGACTGTTTCATATGCTTTGTTATAATAACCATCATTCATGTAGAAGATGTTTGCTTTCTTTTTAATGTTTCCATGGAATACATTCTAGAAAGTGAGTTTATGGGTACAAGAAATACACTTCTGTTTGCTACTCAAGAAATTTTGCCAGATTTTAATTTTCTAATAAAATTACAATGATTTATACTGCCACTTAGCATTATGTCATTATATCAGGTTTAATCACCCTTGCCAACTTTGGATATTTCTTTTATTTAATTTTGGCCAATTTATCAGATGAAAAATATCAGGGAGTTGCTTAAATTAGTGGTGATTTTTTTACTAAGGAGGATTCACATTTTACTTTATGTTTAACAATGATTTTTTATTGTTTCTTTAAAATGAGGCAATGGTTATTATAAAAATTAGAAATAAAAGTAATAAAACTTTCTAAATGCTACTATACAGAGTTACAGTTATTACATTTGAAAATTAGATAAATATTATACAGAAAATCTCCCTCCTTTTCTTCATATGGAATGTTGATTGAAGATAGATAAAACATAAAGATAGGAAAATAATATTATGCAAATGCAATATATGTAACTGTTTTTATATTAAAATATTTTTGACATTACTGAATAAAGAGGTTAAAAATCAAACTAAACTGAAGAACTACCACTTTCATCATAATTGAGGAAATGTGTATTTTTTTCACCATTAATTTCTAAATGATCCCTTAAAATTAAGTCAGAAGTATTATGAGAATTATTATTATTTTAAAATCTACATATATACTATCATTATTTTCTGTAATATTATTTTAGGTTTAAAAGTTTGCAAACACTCCTATTTACATCAACATTTTATATTAAGATCTTTTTTAATACTTCATGTTTTAAAAATTTTATTGAAGTATATCTTTCATACATGTTTTGTAATCATTGTTAGCTTACAAAACAAACATACATATCATAATACATATTTTTAAGAATTAAAATAATGCAAATATCAGTAAAGCCCAGCATTCAAATCATCTTTCTTTGTTCCCTCTCTAAGTAAAGGAAACCATCATTTGAAATGAATATTGTTTTTTATTCCTGTTAAGAAAAACCCAGAACCATAATGAAGAAGACCAAACTTTGCATAGCCCTGACAAGAACTAAAAAAAAAAAAAAAATTCTTAACATCCTCAAGGAGATAAAGCAAAACACAGAGAAATAACTGAATAACTGGTGGGTGTCAGAAAAGCAATGAATGAAGAATATGAGACTCTCAATGTAGAGACAGATATTTAAAACAGAAACCAAACAGAAATATGAGAGGGGAAGCGGACTTGGCCCAGTGGTTAGGGTGTCCGTCTACCACATGGGAGGTCTGCGGTTCAAACCCCGGGCCTCCTTGACCCGTGTGGAGCTGGCCCATGCGCAGTGCTGATGCGCGCAAGGAATGCTGTGCCACGCAGGGGTGACCCCGGCGTAGGGGAGCTCCACGCACAAGGAGTGCACCCCGTAAGGAGAGCCGCCCAGCGCCAAAGAAAGTGCAGCCTGCCTAAGAATGGCACCGCACACATGGAGAGCTGACACAACAAGATGACGCAACAAAAAGAAACACATATTCCCATGCCACTGACAACAATGGAAGTGGACAAAGAAGACACAGCAAATAGACACAGAGAACAGACAACCGGGGTGGGGCGGGAAGGGGAGATAAATAAATAAAGAAATAAATCTTAAAAAAAAAAAAAAATATGAGAGTGGAAGACCACAATAACTGGAATGAAAAATTCCCTAGAAGGTTCAAAGCAAATTGGAGTTGGCAGAAGAAGGAATCAGGGAACTTGAAAACAAGACAATTGAAATGATTCAGGCAGAGGTGAAGGAAAAAAGTGAACTTAGCCTGCGAGAACTGTGGGACACCATCAAGCATACCAATACATTCTGAAAGTCCCAGAAGGAGAAGAAAAAGAGAAATTGGCAGAGGAATATTCAAAGAAATAATAGTAGAAAACTTCCCAAATTTAAGGAATGAAATAATATGAATATACATATTCAAGAAGCCCAGTGAAACTCAAACAGAATAAGCTTGAACATAACCATATCCTCTATAACCAAATACTTGAGTATCACAGTAGTCAAACTGTAAATGTCAGGAACAAAGACAGAGTTCAGAAAGTTGTAAGAGAAAAGCAAAGTGTTATGTACAAGGAAGTCCCAATAAGATTAAGTGCTGATTTCTTATCAGAAACCATGGAGGCAAGAAGACAATGAGATTAAATATTTAAAACACTGCAAGAAAACAAACCAAAGCAAGCAGAAATAAGGATTAGAGTGGAGATAAATAAAATGCAGAATAAAAAAAAATGTGAGAATCAACAAAACCAAAAATTGTACTTTGAAAATATCAATAAAGTCAACACAACTTTAGCTAGACTGACAAAGGAAAAAGGAGAGAGGACACAGAAATTAAAATCAGAAATGAAAGGGGGGGGGGATTACTACCACCCCAGAAAAAGGAAAGGATTATAAAAGGTTATAATGAACAAATGTATGCTAGCAAAGAAGATAACCTACATGAAAGCGAAAAGCGACAAATTGCTAGAAACACAAACTACCTACACTGACTCAAGAAAAATAAATCTCAACAGAACAATAACTAGTAAAGAGAGTAAATAAGTAATCAAAATCCTCCCAACAAGGAAAAACCCAGGACCAGATGACTTCATTGGTGAAATTTACCAAACATGTCAAGGTAATTAATACCAGTGCTGTTGAAATACTTTCAAAAAATTAAAGAGAAAGACACTTTATAACTTGTTCTAGGAGTCAGCATCACCATAACATCAAAGTTAAAGATATCACAAGAAAACAATTTTCAAAACCAATATCCTTATAAATGTAGATGCAACAATTCTCAAAAAAGTATTAGCACATTGAACCCAATAACCCTTTAAAATAATTATATACCATGATCAATTGGAATTTATCCCAGTTATGCAATGGGGCATCAACATAAGAAAATCAATGTAATGCACCACCATAATAGATTGGAGTAACAACAACAGCAACAAAAATCCCACCATGTCGTATCTATCAACACTGAAAAGGCAGTTGACAAAATCCAGCACAATTTCTTGATAAAAACACTTAGAAAACTATGAATAGAAGGAAACTTCCTCAACATGATAAAGGGTATATATGAAGAGCCCACATCTAATATCATTCTCAATGGTGAAAGACTGAAAGCTTTCCCTTTAAGATTAGGAGCAAGACAAGGTTGGTGACTGTCATGTCTGTTATTCAACATTGTTCTGGAAGTTCCAGCTAGAGCAATTAGGCAAGAAAAAGAAAGAAAAGGCATCAAAATTGGAAAGGAAGAAGTAAAACTTTCCCTATTTGCATATTTTCTACATATAGAAAATACTGAAAAATCTAAAACAACAATACTAGAACTAATAAATAAATTCAGCAAAGTGGTGGGGTAAAATATCAACTTGCAATGTTCAGTAGTGTTTCTACACACTAGTAATGAATAATCTAAAGAAGAAAATAATAAAAAGTCCATTTAAAAGAGCAATGAAAATAATAAAATATCTAGGAATAAGTGTAACCAAGGATGTAATGGACTCATGCATGGAAAACTACAAAACATTACTAAAAGAAATCAAAGAAGACCCAAGTAAATGGAACAACATTCATGTTCATGGATTGGAAGATTAAATATCGTTAAGATGTAAATTCTACCCAAAGTGATTACACATTCAATGGAATCCTAATAAAAAATCCAATACCTTTCTTTGTAGAAATGGAAAAGCCAATCATCAAATATAATTGGTAAGGTAAAGGGACTTGAGTAGCCACATACTTTTTGAAGAATAAGACTATTGTTAGAAGACTCGTTAATTCCTGATTTAATTTCTTTTTATAAAGTTACAGTAATCAAAACATCATAATACTAGCACAGAAACAGACATTTAGACCAATAGAGTAAAATTGTAAGTTCAGAAATAAACCCTCACATTAATAAGCAATTGATTTTTGACAAGGGTGCCAAGGCACCTACAGGGAAAGAATAATCTTTTCAACAAGTGGTGCTGGGAAAACTGGATATTCATATAGAAAAGAATGAAGGTGAATCCCTAACTCAAACCATATATAAAAATTAACTGAAAATGGAACAAACACCTAAATATAAGCACCAAAACTCTAAAATCCTAGAAGAAACTATAAGGAATAATCTTCAGGACCTTGTGTTAGGTAATGGTTTCTTGGAATTTATAACAAAAGCATGAGCAACAAAAGAAAAAAAAAGGGAAATCGGACTTTATCAATGTTAAAAACTCTTGTGCATCGAAGAACTTCATCATGAGAGTAAAAAGACAACCCAAGGTATGGGGGAAAATATTTGGGAACCACATAGCTGATAAGGGTTTAATATCCAGACTATGTAAAGAAATCCTATACCTCAATAATGAAAAGATGAACAACCCAATGTAAAAAATAGGCAAAAGATTTGAATAGACACTTCTCCAAAGAAGATATACAAGCAGCTATTAGCCATTAGGGAAATGCAAATCAAAACCATGAGATATCATTTCACACCCACTAGAATGTCTAGTATTAAAAAAAAAAAAACAGAAAATTACAAGTGTTGGAGTGAATTGAGAAATGAGAATACTCATTGTTGGTGGGTGGGTAAAGTGGTGTAGTCACTGTGGAAGACAGTTTGGTGGTTCCTCAGAATGTTAAATATAGGGTCATCATATGACCCAGCAATCCCATTTCTAGCTGTATACTCAAGAATTGAAAGCAGGTACTCAAACAGATATGTGTAGAACAATATTCACAACAGCATTGTTCACAACTGCCAAAAGGTGGAAGCAACCCAAGTGTCCATGAACTCATGAATGGATAAACAAAATGTGGTACATACACACTATGGAATATTATTCAGCTGTAAGAAGTAATGAATGTCTGAAACAAGTGACAGACAACATGTATGAGCATTGAATACATCATGTTGAGTGAAATAAGCCAGACACAAAGGGATAAATATTGTGTGTTCTCACTGATAAGAATAATTAGAATAAGAAAAATCATAGGTTCAGAAACTAGAATATCATTTACAGGGGCTGAAGGGGTAGGGAATGGGGAGTTAATGCTTAAATTGAACAAAATTTGTACTGGGGATAATGGAAAAGTTTTGGTAATGGATGGTGGTGATGGTAGCATGACATTGTGAATGTAACTAACAGCACTGAAATATATATTTAAATTTGGTGGAAAGTGAAAATATTAGGCTGTATATATGTTACTAGCATAAAATTTTTTTAAAAATCCATAAGATTGTATAACACAGTGAACCCTGAAGTAAACCAGGGATACTAAATAATTATAAAACTATTCTTTCAATAATTGCAACAAATAGACCACACTAATGCACGGTGTTAATAACAGGGTCTTATATAGGAACAATGTTTTATGAATGATTTTTTCTATAAATCTTCCACGTCTCTAAGAAAAAGAAAACAGAAAAACACAAGTGCTACTAAATAAGACAGGGATTTGGTCGACCAAACTGTCGTGTGGTAGTTTAATGGCAAAAACCGCCGCCTTCATTACCTAATATCCATGCAATTCCTAGTGTGGCTGTGAAGCGGTTCCCATGGAAAGGTGGTGTCTATTTCCCCATCTCTTTAGTCTAGTCTCATAACTCTGCTTGTCCAATAGGAGGTGCCAGTTATCAGCGCAGGCCCCAGGAGGTCGCATATGCTCTCGTTTCTCTCTCAGAACCTTGCCGAGGCGCCCTGGGACAACCCCAGACTAGCTTGCTGAAGGGTGCAGGGGCAAACGGAGCAGAGCTCAGCCATGTCAGCTGCAGACAGCCCTGGACCATCCAATACAGCAGCTGAACACAGCTTAGCCCAGACAAGAAATGCCAGCTGGTGGACACACAGGCTCCTAAACAAGGGCTTACTGTTCAATCCACTAAATTTGGGGTTCCTATGCAACAGCTAAGGGACACGTGAATGAGGACATCCTTTGACCACAGCATCCATATGAGACTGCTTATGAGTTATGGAAGACACATTTACAGCACTTTGGCTCTTGAAGTGGAGCCTGCCATTTGTCGAATAGAGAGGTGCACACCTAGAGAATGGGCTGGAGGAGCTTGAGCCAGCTGTCCAATGCCATGGAGCTTCAAGGCGCTCACTTCTTATTACCAGGCATAAGAGCCCTAAACAAGGAGGGTGTACAGGTCTTCCAAGCTGGGATCAAACTGTCAGACAAATATTCTATCCCAAGCCTTTAGCACACACAATTACAGGAACTAAAAAATAACCCAAATGTTAAGTTTTAAAGAGAGCACCTCAAGTGCACCTAGGAGTTCCCAATGATAGTGCCACAGCAAAGATGGGCTTTCCACCCTTCACTAAGCACAGGTTAACCAAGCTCCTCAAGGATTCTGAACTCTGTGTCAAAGGAGGAGGAGGCGTGCTCCTTCTCTGGACCCATGAAGCCTGCTCTAGACTGATGATTGCCATCTTTGTAGAGCTTAGGACACCATGATGAGGGAGCCAGAAGGTGTTCACCCCTTCTTTTAGTAGATTCCAATTGGGATTCTAGAGACCACCATGATGAGCAAGGATGGCAGAGGTACAGTTGAGCCTCACTGGACTAGTGGCTGATCTGGTGTTTGCTTATCATGTTGTGTGTGGGGGTATATATATATATATATGTATATATATATATATATATATATATATATATATAGGTATATACATATATATGTGTGTGTATATATGTGCATGCACATACATATAGCTATAATATATGAGCATCAGGACAGTTTTAAGTTCAGGCAATTTTTCAAAATACAGTTACTGTCATATGCAAAGTCCCAAGCTAAATATTATGTGAATTTTGTAGGTTAAATAAAATCAGTCACATAAATAATTTCCCTGTGTGTGTACACAGGGAGTATACGGGAACTATGTGCTTTCTGCATGATTCCTATGTAAACCTACAACTTCCTAATTTAAAAAATGAGAAATTAAGACAAAACATTGTCTCTCACTTTGTCTACACTACAAAATAAAATAACCCATCAATAACAATAAATGGCAATGCTCCAGAGGCTCATGTTGGATAGCTGTTACCTCAGATACTTTTCCTTTTTCTTGTAATAGAGGTTTTTTTTTCCCTTTCCTGTCAAGTGTACTATTATAAAGTAAATTTTATGTACTTAATTACATTTCCACAAACGTCATGTCTAATGTGTGAGCATGCCAAAAACTATGAGAATATTCCCTTTCTTGTTGTCAAGCCAAATTCAGTATAAATTAATTTTCTGAAAATTTTGCAAATGTCTCACTTAACATGCTTTCATCTTAAAGCTACACAAATGGCCATTCTCCTTTGGGAAGTTACTTGAGCAAAGATGTCATTTTGAAAGCAACTTTTAGCTTTAAGTGAATCCCTCTAAGAGTACGGTATGTGTCACCTGCTCCACTTAGACTCTTAACAAATAGCCAGCAATTTTGAATGACTACCTTCCAAAGCAAATTACTCACACCTTCCTATTCATCAGAAAGTCTTGGCTGAAGTAACATTTTGAAAAACTATTCCCAATTCCCAATTCTTATGGAACAAAATTGGACTGTTTTCCCCACCTCTCATTTTTGCTGAAACACTTCAGCAACCATTACCACATGTCACTGGAATATGCTACCAAAAATAAAATCCTAGGTTGGTGACATAAGGTAAATTCTGGTCTTCATCACTGTTATTCTCTAATGCTCCATCCATTACAAATCATGGAGTGTTAATTAATCAAACTTCTTTTGCCTATCTTATTTTGGCAAATGTTTGAGTCTTTCAAGAAAAAAATGAAAGCCATGTGTTTTCAATGAGTTCCACTGCAGCATGATTACTGCAATGAAGACATTTTATTATGTTAATTTTCATTAGCAAAACCCTGTTGAAAGCCAGTAGTTTTCCCAAGCCCGTATGATTTATGGCATTCTAATGTTTATAGAGAGACACTCTGTTTCAATTATGTAGAATAAGTGATGTCTTTCAGAACAACTCAGGAACAGAATCACCTACGACAGCTTTAACGTTAGCTCTATAGCAGGGTGTGAGAGCAGGAACCTATCGACAAAATCGTCAGCTTCTGCACAAATTAAATCTTCATCACCTCTATGCTATGTTTAGCATCAGAGGCTTGAGCTTGCCAGGGACTCAGTAACATGCTTCCAGAAGGCAGGCACTTCACAAACATTAAAAATTGGGCTTGCTATAACTGAAACATATTCTGCTATTTTTATTTTTTTACATCAAGCATAGTAAGATGTATAAAGGCCTAATGGGTGTATTTGAAGGAAATGGGCTATTTCAGATATTCTCTATCTTATATTCTTTCTGTTTGGTCTACCCATCTCTCACTTAATGACTTTAGCTTATTCCTGAAGATACTGAATGCAGATCTGTTAAATTAAAAAAAAAAAATCTTTTATTAATTTTATGGGAAAAATTATGATGTGTGTTCAATTCCAACCCAAGAATAGGAAAATATTTATCAATTACAAAACATATCAAATGACCAGTGAAAACAAGTTTATATAAGCAATAAGCAGTAATCAGAAAGTACATAAATATTGTGTACATAATATTTAATGAAATGAAGATTTATTGTACTTACCAAAAAATGAAATGAAGATTTGATATTGAGTGGTAGTTGCTAGAAGATGGGCTCAAGGGAGTAATTTTTTAGAAGATCCTTTTTCTGCACCATTATTTTCATTAATATTTAAATCTTTCTGAGGCTCATGATTCTTTTACATTCAACCTAAAATTTAAAATCAAATTAAAGCACAGAAGAATACCTTTAGAAAAAGTAAATTTCAAACATTAAGAGGTTCAAAACATGCAGACATAGGACATACACACAACAACCTGGAGAGGTGTAAAAACTGATACCTATGTACTGTTTTCTCTTAACGTAAACATGCAAACTAAAACTCTTGGTGTTAATACAAGATTAATCCAATTCTAATTCCTTCCATGCTTGTTCTCTGAGTATTGTATTGAGTAAATGTAATTTTGTCTGCAATTTTAATGTCAAAATATCACTTTTAAAGAGGCATGATGGGGAGAGGAGATGCAGCTCAAACGGCGGAGCATCCGCCTCCTTAATGGGGGTTCCAGGTTCAGTGCCTCCTGAAGAAGACAAACAATGAGCAAGACAAGGTGTCATATGACTTATAAAAATAAAAGAGGCATGATAGTGCAAAGTTGTTACCTGAGCAGTCACTATTGAGATAACTCTATATTTAGAGAGAACTTGTCCTCGGATCATGCAAGGTGTATTCGTCAGCCAAAGGGGTGCTGATGCAAACTACCAAAACTCGGTTGGCTGTTATAAAGAGTATTTATTTGGGATAAAAGCTTAGAGTTACAAGGCCCTAAAGAGTCAACTCAAAGTACCATAAGAGGTACTTTCTCACCCAAGTCAGTTGCCACATGTTGAAGCAAGATGGTGGGTGATGTCTGCAAGGGTTCAGCCTTCCTCTCTCTCAGCTACAGGATTGCATAGGGTTTGTTTCTTTCTGGGCTTTCTCAGAGCTGCAAACTATCAGGCAAATGGCTCATTGCTCTTCCGGGGGCCGCAGGGTCAAAGTTCTCTCCTTTGCTGTGTCTGTGAGCTCTCTTTTCCTGTGTTGTCTTCTGTGTGTCTCCTTGAGTGAGCCTCTCTTTCTCTCGGCCCACCAATGGGATGGGGGCTCAACCCCGAGTCGCACCCTACCGACATATTCAAATCAAAGCCCTAATCTTTTATCAAGTAAACTTAAAACCTTTGACTTTATTACAATCAAAGGGTATCACACCTGGAGGAACAGACCAGTTTATAAACATAATCCTTATTCTTTTGGGGTTCATAAATAATCTCAAACTGCCATACAAGGTATGCTGTAGAAATGGATCTTCTGATTGATTGTGCCCAGGTGATGGACTACAGGAACACTGAGGAGGTGAAACCACACTCTCTACCTGGTTAGAGAAATTGGAGATCCATTAAGCATTTTCAATATTCAGTAAGATCACTTTGGTCTTAAAATGTTACTGTCATGAGATGGCCATTAACTAAAACAAATTTGGTACTCAATGTGAACAGTGATTTTGGGGCATGTGTTTAAAAAATGAAGAAACTGAATTCCAAGCATTGCCTGTGTGTAGTGATCAAAATATAAGCAAGCAATCTCAAGGAATGGTGTTTTAATTAATACCATGCTAACCAAGTGATTAGAATAAGGACACATTTTAAAGACTGGATGGTGACTTGAAGTATTTACTGTTTGTGTTAAAACTGAAACACCAAGATCTCAGCTTAGTACTATTATTTTTTTAACAAATCTGTTGAGAAGTGCATGAAACTGGCATCTGAAATTATACCTATATATATCTAGAACTTCATTTCCTAAGGAGGTAAGTCATAGCCCAAATGTTGTAATTCAGTCTTTTAATGCCCAAATTAAATAGACAAGTTCAATATATTTTGAAAAGAAAATAGAGCCCATTCCTGGAGAATCAATTTAAAACATTCTTTTAATGGTATTCATGATACTCTGGAGTAGTCCAGAAAATTCTATATGGATTTTCCACATCTACATCACATTCAGAAATACCACTAAGCACCTTTTAAAACTTCTTTTTCTTTTGATTCTTCTAAAAAAATTTTCTTTGTTTTGTAAAGAATGATAATTTTTGTCATAAAATTATTTTAGTGTAGGAAATTTTAAAAAGAAATAATTATTCAGACTTGCTGATAGCTTTCTAGGCTATATAGTGTCTGCAAGACATATAAAAAATCAATCAATCAATAAATAAAAAACAAATAAAAACTCTGAGCCTCAGATTTTTCATCTGTAAATGAGAAAAGTATAGTATGTACCACAAAGGTTACCTTTGGAATTCAATGAGATAAATCATCAGAAGTACTTAGCACATCTATTATATTGTCAACATCCAATAAATATTAGCTATTTTTACATCCTATGTTACACAATTTTACCTAAGGAAGTCAAATTATAGATTTTGGTATGAAAACTATTCTGTACCTCTATTATACATTTTGAAAATCTTTGCCTGACTTTTTAATCATTTAATATAAATCTGTACCATCATGTATAAGAATCAAAGATATGTGCCATAAGTGTCCAGTTCCCAGAGATTGACCATAGAGACATTTACCTGTTTTCAGTACTTTATTTTTAAATGTTATATATATTGATAATGATATTGAAAAAATATTCTCCTTAAGGTAAGTTCATCAAAGAGATTGATGATCAACGACAATTAACAATTTAAAAGTATATAGTATTATTAACCTGTTCGCCAGAAAAGTTATTTTTGATTTATATGTTTCTTATACTGGTTTTTACCTTTTTCTTTTTGTCAATTTAGTAGTGAAAATATTTCAATGTTGTTGAAAAATGGCATTGCCTAATTAGTCGTATTATACAGCTTTTAATATGTTTATTAGCCCTTTTAATGTTCTTCTTTTGTGAATTGAAATTTTATATATTTTGCTTAATTTTTTCTGGAGTACTCTGTTTTTCTTCGTGACAGTTACTTTTATATGACAGATATGAATTCTTGCTTGGTGTATGAATATCAACTATTGTTTCTGATTTGTTATATATCATTCAACCTTGTTTATGATTTTTAAATGTTTGAATGTTGCTTTTGGTTGCTTGATATTTCCATTTTAAAATACATTTATCAATCTGTGTCATTATAGATTTCAGCTCAAGCGAATATCAAAGAAAGTTATTCTCTTCCACGAATGACAAAATTCAGCTATGCTTTCCTTTTATATTTTCATGATTTTTAAACTTTTTAATCATATTAATTCAAAAGGTTTTAATAAAATAATACTGTAAATATCTATCTTGATTTTTTGCTCATATGGCTAACCAATTTTCCCAATATCTTGTAACGATCTTTTTTTCTCACTCTTTCAATATGCCACTATTATTATTTATTGAATCTATTTATTTATATACCTATGTAAGCAGCTCTACTCCTTAATATACTGGTTTTCTTTTTAATATTATAACAGTACTATATTATTTTAATTATTATAGTTTAAATTACTTTTTGATAACTGGTAGACAATTTCCCTCTCCCATGCAGCTTTTTTTGCTTGCTGTCTGCTTTGTGTGTCCATTTACTGTACATTCTTCTGTCTGTATTTTTTATTTTTATTTATTTCCACCACCACCCTTTGCGACTTGCTTGCTGTCTGCCCTCTGTGTCCATTCGCTGCACACTCTTCTGTGTTTTTGCTTGTCTCCCTTTTTTATATGTTGCATCACCTTGCTGAGTCGGTGCTCCGTGGCACTTGCGGCCGGCGGCTCTCCACAGCATGCGGGCCAGCCTGCCTTCCAATGAGGTCCTGGGACGTGAACCCAGGGCCTTCCAAATGGTAGATGGAGCCCGACTGATTGAGCCACAGCCGCTTCCCTCCCATGCATTTTTAATATAAAATTTCTGTGTCTTAGGTTTATCAAGTACTTTGCTCAGAATACTGAAAACCAAAGAGAAATTGGAGTTATTAGATTCCTTTGTCATGTAATGGTTCATGGCCACCTATCTTTAGCACGTTCTACATAACCAGTGTAAACTCATGCGCAGGTGTTCATGATGCAGTACTTCTCTAACAGAAATGGCCACCACTTTTTGAATGTCTAAACATACTCAGGACTGCGCTACTTCATTTATACGTGGTTCACTACTAAATCCTGACAAAAATGTGGTCAGTGTTCTTTTCCACCTATTGATGAGGGAACGGGGGTTCACAATCGTTTTTAACATGCCACACGTGGAGCCCTCTGAATTCCAAAGGCTGTGCTACTCCCCCAGGGCTCCACAGCTGCCTCTCCCTCCCTTGCTCCCCCTCCCCCCTCCCCCCTTCCTCCCTCCCCCCCCCCCCCTTCATGCTGTCCAGGCAAAGTGGAGGCTGAGGCAATTATTCAGAGAAGATAGCTACAGAAATGACATCTTACATGTGAGGAGGGGAGGGTGAATGAAAATAGTCCTATTCCTGAAGTCTTTGAACTCAGAGCACCAGGACAGTTCTCAACATTTCATTACATTTTACTTATTTCCCTGTAGACTTAAGTCAGTCTGAAACCTCAATAGCTTTCAGCCCTGCATATGAACCCAAATAAACCATCTCTGCCTCTTAGCTCCTCGGTATTTTCTCCAAGAGGGAAAAATAATAAATGATCTAGAAACAATACATTTATGCATCCTTAGCAATGAGAAGGAAGGGACCTCAGCGCAGTCCTAAAATGTAAGTGCAGACACCCAATCACTGCATCATTCTGACTTCAACGTTAAAAGGATGTGTTCCAACCTGCTGTGCGGGAACCTCACTCCGTAAGGCTGTCTATGCACTAATGGTTTCAAATGGGTGGCTGTTTATTTTGTAAGGGAGGGCCAACCCCGTGGACTGGGTTAAGTATTTTAAATAAACATGCTTTGTAAACTCTAAAATGGTGCATTTACCGTGACTTTTATAAAGGGCTCATTTACATTTATGTGGAAAAAATAAATAGAACAAAGGATCACTTAAAACTGGTCTTCACTCCAGTTCAATTCCAAGTCAAACCCCTGACACTCCTTTTTAGACCAGGTGCTTTGTGGTGAGTATATACATTGAGGTGGGCCTGCTAAACTGCATCAGATTATATGAGCTTTCTAGAATGGGCTGGGAATCCCTTTGGCTACTGCGCAGCCCTTGAGCTGGGGTTCATTGATACTTCTCCTTGGTCATACCAAACAACCTAATGCCAGCAATCCTGGTGCCTCTGAAAGATAATCATTTGTAGAACGAAACAGTGTGATTTCATCCTGGGAAGCCCTTCATGTAGAGAGCAAATGTTGCCCCTACCCTTTTGAATGGGCATCTGAGCTTCACAACTGTTTGTCAGTGAGTGACATCAATATTAAGAAGTCCAGGGAAAAGGACTTTGGCCCAGTGGTTAGGGCATCCGTCTACCACATGAGAGGTCTGCGGTTCAAACCCCGGGCCTCCTTGACCCGTGTGGAGCTGGCCCATGAGCAGTGCTGATGCGCGCAAGGAGTGCCCTGCCACACAGGGGTGTCCCCCGCATGGGGGAGCCCCACGCGCAAGGAGTGCGCCCCATAAGGAGAGCCGCCCAGCGCGAAAGAAAGTGCAGCCTGCCCAGGAATGGCGCCGCCCACACTTCCCGTGCCGCTGACGCAGCAAATAGACACCAAGAACAGACAACCAGGGGAGGGGGGCGGAATTAAATAAATAAATAAATCTTTAAAAAAAAAAAAAAAAGAAGTCCATAAAATCCTTTTTTAGGGCACTGAAATCCTCCCAGGGAGAGCATACCTTTGTGTGGAAGAATCATGCTTTTTAATTTTTTTTTAAATAGGAGACCCTTTTGCCTGCATATACAAAATAAGAAGGGCATAAGAAGTGGATTTTCTTCCTAAGCCCTACCTATGGCAGTAGCAGAATTTTCTTTCTCATTCTTCCTGTATTGAATCACATTCAACTTTTTAAATAAATTGTTCAAATTACTGTCTTCCAAACTGCTTTGACCGTGTAACATTTTTCACATACTTTGGAAAGTCATGCTTTCACAGGAAGTTCAGGAAAATGTATTAAATATCATGACACGCTATTGTAAAATACCATGTATCATCATAATGGATAAGAGCATAACAAAGAGACTCTAGTTGGGTGAGACTTATGTGAGTTTACTAATATTTGGAAATGCAAAGAATTATCGTCAGCTTCTTGAGAGCACTCTCTCGGGCTGAGTCTATCCAACAGTAAGGCAACTAGTTGATGGCTTCTTTTGCCTTCATAAAATCATGTAATTAGCTAGGTTGATATAACTCAGCTGGGTAATTAACTCCAGTGTTGTGTTGGAATTGATAAAGGCTGAGATGGCTGGAAGGGAAGAGAACTAAGATGCATTTTTTGAGTCTTTCCTTTAAAAAAAAAACCTCTATTTTGAGTTAATTTTAGGTTTACAGAAAATTTGCAAAATAACAGTGTTCACATATACTGTTGGTCATCCAGCACCCCCTAATGTCAACATCTTGCATTAACCATAGTATAATTAAAAATTAATTGCAATAAAATTAATTAAAAATCGGTGCAATATGAAGAACTAAAACACAGACCTTATTACAATGTCACACATTTTCCAGTATTGCCCTTTTTCTGGACCAGGATCCAATCTAGAAACCTACATTGCACTTAGTTGTCACATCTCCTTCGTCCCATCCATCTGTTACAGCCTTTATTTTTTATTTTTTGTATTTCATGACCTTGATACTTCTGAAGCATATTAATCAGCTATTTTGTAGCATGTCCCTCATTTAGTATTTGTCTCATGTGATCTCACAGTAATGAGGCTGAGATGCTCATTACTGATGCTATTAGCCCTATTCATTTGATCATTCTACTATGCAGTTACTCTTTTTCTCCTTCTAATAATTAATTCTCTTGGGGGGATACTTTGAGACTATGCCAATATCCTGCTTCTCAAGCTTCACCCACTAATTTCAGTAGTCCAAGTTTTCTTATCAGCCTATGACACATGTGCGGCAGGTGAGCTACAACCTGGTACACCTAGGCTTGGACTATAATATCCAACCTACAGTTCTGAGCAAGCCTTTACAATTTTCTACTTGACCTATCATAGTCTAATAAGAAAACTTGGGCTTCGGTACTCAGGTCTGATTTCCCGTGATATGAAGGCTGGCACGCCAACACAGCACAGTTACGGAAGAGGAACGCAAGCACTCCACAGTTGTTGTGGGCACAAGCCCCTGAGGACTACTGAAATTAGTGGGTGAAGCTTGAGAAGCAAGATATTGGCATAGTCTCAAAGTATCCCAAGACAGTTAATCATTAGAAGGAGAAAAAGAGTAACTGCACGGTAGAATGATCAACTGATTAAACAGCTGATGGGTATGTTTAGGATGTAGGCACTTTTCTTTTTCCTCATCTCTGCTCTAGAAATTGGAGAAGCTAAAATTTTCAACCTGGTTGAATGTTTGGATTGTGAGTTTTTTATTTTCCTTTTTCAATTCATATCGCATCAGGTGATGCCTAGATTTTTTTAAAAGCACTTTTATTGAGATATATTCACAATCCATCTAAAGTAAGCAGGATTCTTCATGGCACTGTAGATAACAGATAAAGTGAAGACAATGGACATCTACTTTACTGAAATAAATGGTTAGGTCTTTCTTATCCAATTCAGAAGCCACTTGCCACACACAGCCATTGAAATGTAGCTGGCCAAATTGAGATATCTGAAAATATAAAACATAAAACAGATTTCAAGATTTTAGGACAAAAAAGGGAATGCAAAATATTTCAATAGTAAATTTATATTGATTATATGTTGAAATGATAATATTTTGGATATAGTGGGTTAAATAAAATATATTATTAAAATTAGTTTCACCTTTTTAAACATTTTTAATGTGTATGCTTATAAACTAAAATTAAATATATAGCTTGAATTATATTTGTCTTATATAGTACTTGATTTGAACTTTACCTGGCATTCCTTAAATGAGGTAAACTCTGATGCTCCAGAAATACTGGAATGAAAAGAGCGGAAAGAACATAGGCTCTGCAGCTATGAAACTTGGGTTCAAATTCAGGCTTTACTATTTAGTGCCTATGGGATTTTGAAAAGTTACTTAATCTCTATGAGGTTTTAAGTTTTCATTAATCAAACAGGAATAGAAATATCACATGGCTTTTTTGAGGATTAAAGAAAGATAGTTTATATTTATCTTGTAGAATACCATGTGGCACTCAGAAGGCATTCAATAAAAGGTAGCTAAAATTATTACATATTGACTGATTGTAAAGAAATTTCAGAACTCAGAACTGATAACCAAAGAATAAATACTGCATTCTGTCTGTTGTTTCTGTGTTTATTATTTATTCCCCTAGGAAAATTGCAGGTAACAGCCCATGGAAGAGTAATGAAAAGAGTAATGAAAAGTAATGGAAGTGTAATTCCATATTTGAGGTAATTTTAATTTTCTAATTTGGATTATGCCTAACATCATCTTTTCTGCCACAACCAGTTTATTTAACAAATAAACACGTTTTTTTCTTGAACAATTACTAAGTGCCAGGCAGGGTTGTGGTCCCGGACACATTTAAAGGAAAACATCCCTATTCTCCTGGATCTTACTTTTTAGTTGGGGAAGACAAAGAGTCAAATAAAAAGATGGTATGTAGTTTTATGTCTGAGAAATGTCAGCACTTTATCTGCCTGTCTAAATAAAAAAAACTCTTAAAAATGGCTACCTATAGGGGCAGAAATAGAACAAGGTGGAGCGAACCACAGGAATAACAAGGTGAATCTGTGAGTCGGGAAGAAGTTTTCTTTGAAAGAGGAAACAGGAAGAAGACTGACATCTGTGGAGGAGGAAGCAATAGGAGGCGAGGCCAGAGAGACAAGCAAGGCCATGTGCGAGCGCATGTGGGAAAAGATCAGGACTTTTCACCATGTGTAGCATCAATACAGCCAGTTTCTCACCCAGCACTTACTACTAGTAGAATTCAGAGGATATTAGACTCATGATTAGTCTGCTCTTCAACTGCATTTTAAATATCTTAAAACAGAAGAAAACATACACAAAATGGCACTAAGACAAATCTTATTAAATGTGTATTACACAGCTTACACAAAAACACAAATACTATGCCACATATAGCTGGGGTGTATCCCTATAGACCATTATCTGTTGGTAGTGTTGGCAAGTTTTACACCCTTTTTTTCCCTAGTAGATGTCATATTTTTTACCCTTTTGAGTATCATTGTAGACTTGCACATTTTTCACAAAATTTGGTTTTCTTTAGAAACCTTGCCTCTTCACAATTTGGTTAATGAGAGTTTCTTTTAGCAGGCTGCCTTGCTCTTTCAGATATCTGTGATGATATTTTTACCCTGTGGAAATAAATTATTCCTTCTTATCTTCGTTTCTCCTGCTTCACCACATTCAATCAGCTAGTGCCCTGCTTCCACACAGTGATGAATAAGAGGCCAAGAGCTGGGGGTTAGGAAGGCATGTCACATGGTTTTATATGAGTACCTGATGTGGGCGACAAAGCAGACAGATCACTTTAGTAAAGGTACCAGAATATATACATATATATATGTATATATATATATATTTAAAAAGCCATATGTTTACATTGATGTTTTCAACTTAATTTTATTATTTTATTAAGTTAATTTTATTTATTCAACTCAAATTTAGTAAGTACTTTTTCATCTGGTATTGACATACAATATTTTCAATCTATTTTTCTTCTTTTACTTGATTTCTCTATGCCATATGACATATTTTTATACATTTTAAATATGCCACTTATAAAAGCTCAAAGCAAATTATGTGCAAAAAATTTAATATTTATAGCCTTTCTATAACATAAGGAACTGTACAAGTAGGTTTTATTTTTAGTACTCTTTATGTGTTATCATTTATTTTCATCAAATGTTATTGAACATCTTCCAATAATCACTTAATGAATTTAACTGCAAGAGTTGAAGAGTATTAGAACTAAAAAGCTGTAAGCTTTCACATGGAAACATCCATGATTTTAGGCTTAAATGGAAAACATGCCTTCCATCTTTCTGACAATTAATTTTCAAACATTACAACAAAATTAGTGCATAAAATAATATTAGAATAATAGAAACACCAGGAAAGTAGTTATTTATTTGAAACAATATGTTTCCAATTACCAAAACAAAACACAAACCTCCTACATGTCTAAAGATGGTTCAACAGTTTACATGACCTCAAAAAATGAGCTGAATAGAAAAGAAAATGAAATTGTATTGAAACAGAACTGCAGGAAAGAGATTTGTAGCTTGTGATTTCCACGCGTTTCTGTAACTCAAGTTTCACATGTCCTACCAAATACATGACTATTGATCCAGCTTTGTGGGACCTCAGTGATCTTGCCTTAATGAATGGAGCAAAGCCATCAACCTGCAGAGCTTGGGAAAGGGGTAGGATAGGGCAAGGAAGGGCAAGACAAACAACATCTTTGCAAAATATCAAAGAAAAGCACTGACAATGGATACAATTGACTGTTGCAAAGTTACAGTAAAATAACGTAAGCCCAAATCATAGTTTAAACATATTTGAATGTACTTGTTGGTAATTTAAGTGAATATGACGAACCCCTTATCAGATTTCTTAGCATGAGTGCAAAACTATTGAGAGGGTGGAATAAAGAGTCTAACTCCATTTTTCCCAACTTTTAAGTTAATTGTGCACTGTAGAAAACTGAAAACCACAAGAAGGAAAGAACACAAAAGTCATCCAGAATCACAAACAGTTTACAGTTTGACATATCCTTCTAGGTCCCGTGCATGTAGACACACAACTGAGCTTATGTTTTTATGTGGTTGAGATCACTCAGAAAGTATCATGCTTTTTCACATATAATGAATACTCATCAAATCAAAGTCCCAAAAGTCATGAGTATTGTGATAACCAAGAATATATGACACTAACTCAACCAGGGGAAAAAAATGTATTCCTGCCTTTTGGGGGGATGAAAATTTCATAAGAGGAAAAAAAATGGCAACAGGCTTCTGTGGATATTGGCAGAGTTACAGATACTGCACTCCCTTAATGCTCAGTTTAAAATGAGACATGGAGCAATAGAGTGTAGGAAGCAGAGTGCTTCTAAGAGAATTCATCATCCTCTCTATGTTGAAACAGTAGCAAGAAGGTGTGCTCCACTGAGTTATTTCACAGGGAGATGTGCACCATCAGAGGTTAGCATCGAAATGCAGGGGAGCTCGTCTTCCCCCATCCCTCCCCCGCCCCTCCTCCTGCCCCTCTGCAGCCAACTTGATGGACAAGTCCTGATGCCTCCTGCTCAGAGGTGGCTTAACAATTCCTCATCAGAGGCTTCTTTTCTACCAATTTAACAAAAATTTATAAATTCATTAATTCGCTAGATCTACTTTTTTCATACATCATCACTTCAAGAAATCTAAAATGCTTAGACATTGTGAAATAAAGAATGAACCTTATCTGCAATAAGCACAGGTGTTTTACAAAACTCGTGCGGACGGAACTATGGCAGTAATCTAAAACTGTCCTCTAGTTGTTATGGGGGGAGGAGTGGGGTGGAGGGGTGGTGGGTATATGGGGACCTCACATTAAAAAAATAAATAAAGCCAAAAAAAAAAAAATCCCAGCTCAAAAAATAAATAAATAAATAAGTAAGTAAATAAATCTGTCCTCTGGATATAGAGGCTCCAGCAGAAAGCCCGGCCTCGCCCTTCCTCTCTTCCTCGTCCACCATGGCAACCGCTAATCCAGGGTTCCGTCCAGCTCCACAGGTGGATAGACAGAGGCCACTCCTAGAAGGCAGTCCTTCCTAAGGTGAACTCAAGGACCTTTAGAGAGGAATTATTTTGCCACCTCTATTTTTAACCTACTTTGCACATTAGGACCTACCCTTTAATGCACAGCAATGGCTAAAATGCCCATAGAGAACAGTGGCCAGACAATCTGAACTTGTCTCAGCTCACAGGCAAAGAACCCCTCCCTGGGCCCTCCCTTCCCTGCCCACCACCGCCCCATCAGCAGACTGCTCCAAGACGGCAAGTTTAACATTCCCGTTCCCCAAATAGAGCCATTTCTATGTATTCACAGAAAACAGAGTTCAAGTATTATCTCACAGTCTCTACTTTAACCTGTGCTGCATACTTCTAAACGTTTAGAAGGACTAGATGTTTCAAATCAGGACTTAAGTCTGTCTCTGATACACGCAGTAGCACTGCATAAACCACACACGTGACAAAGGATACAATCTGCCAGTGTCTTCTGAATAGGAACATTCTAGAGCCCTTCTCCTTCTCACCTCTATCAACCCAGTGGTTGCATCTGCATGTTTAGAGGGGATTTGTAACAATTTTTCTTCCACCAGTAAAATTCTGTTTTTCTAACTGCGGTTTTTGATGCTTGACTGTGAAAATCCTTTACGCCCCACTCCTACCTCACCTCTAGGCAAGCTGCTAAGAAAGCCGGGGTGCTCCCTTGTCGGGCAACAGGAGAAATTCAAACCATGCGAGCCTCTGCCAGTGCTCAGGAACCCTCCCCCAAATCCATCCTTTAAGCCCCATAAAAATCTCAAGCCAGTTTCTCTTTCCTTCTCCCTCAAGTCATTTTCAGGCTTGTTTGGGAAGACCATCCTGCACTGCCCAGAAAGCCTCATAGTGGAAATAACGAAACTTTTCCTAGCCTCTTGCTGCATGTGTGGCATCACCAGGGTCAATATCCCATCCAAACGAAATTCTGGATGAGAGTCCTTCCTGCTTCTGAGGAGGTGTCATAACAAAAAGTCATACACACTTGTCACAGGGAGTTTTATGGCTACAGATGGTGGGCTGCAATAAAATAAACTCTTTGGGAAACGGACTCGGCCCGGTAGTTAGGGCGTCCATCTACCACATGGGAGGTCCATGGTTCAAACCCCGGGCCTCCTTGACCCGTGTGGAGCTGGCCCATGTGCACTGTTGATATGTGCAAGGAGTGCCGTGCCACGCAGGGGAGCCCCCGCATAGGGGAGCCCCACGCGCAAGGAGTGCACCCCGTAAGGAGAGCCGCCCAGCACGAAAGAAAGTGCAGCCTGCCCAGGAGTGGCTCCGCAGACACGGAGAGCTGACACAACAAGATGACACAACAAAAAGAAACACAGATTCCCATGCCATTGACAACAACAGAAGCAGACAAAGAAGAAGACGCAGCAAATAGACACAGAGAACAGACAACTGGGGCAGGCACGGGGTGGGGGGAGATGAGGAGAGAAATAAATAAATAAATAAATAAATAAATCGTAAAATAAACTGTAAACTACTCAGTGAAATTGCTCAGTGCAAACCATTCGTTTCTCAGGGTATATATTCACGTGGCTGACATTTATGAAACCTTTGTACCTGCTTTGGCCTCTCCTAAATCACCTCTGACTGAAAAATCTTGATTGAAAATGCTCAGACAACTTGAACTTACTGCATTAATCCTCTCTCAGACCTTGTTTTTATAACTGGAATACAATTTTCTCCATTGTTAAACCATGGTCTTTATTCCTTCAAATTATATTAAAATCCAAGTCTAAAATAAATCCTACACTGTTTGATACGAAGGTTTAAATTCATTTTATAGATGAAGAAAGCGAAGCCCTAAGATCCTAAATAACGTGCCTTATTTCACACAGCCAGTAGGGGAAGAGCTGGGACTGGTGTTCAAGATTCTCCAGAACGTACTTGTCTTGTCCTCCAGTTGTCCAGCCTCTCAGCCATTCATCTTTGGTGCCACCAGGGAATGGAAGGCAGCTGGTGAGTGATCTAAAGTTGTTCTTACACATCAATGCAGTATACACAGATACTGCAATCTCAGGCTGTGGATCATTTGGGGGCTGAGATTGTGTCTATTTTCTTTGCCAGAAAATGTAAGCAGCAGTTCTCCATATGCAGAGCTGGGATCGCGGCAGCTGTGTGTGGCCATAAAATAGAGCAAACGCTAGAAAATACAAAGCTAACTTCCTGGTGTAGGATTTAGCTAAGTTCAGTTGAACTTTTTCCTTCTCTGTCAGATAGTTTTGATCTGAGCAAATGGCTCAGATTAAACAGATTAAACAAATGACTGCTTGGGCATGCAAAACTCCATAAAAATCTTACAAATGCTGGCTTTTGATGCGTTACCTTCATTTTTATGACAGCATGCTCCACTATGAAAAGCCGCCTTCTTTCTCTTAAAAATGAAAAATTCCACATCTACACTGAAAACAGCAAAGGGCTTTTGATTAATTGCTATGGACATTGATCTCTGCAAAGAGCTCATTTTATTTGTTTGGGACATAATAGGTAGAATCAATATATAACAATAATAGAAACAATAGGTGACCATGTCGGAAACTATAGGTAACATTTCAAAGCAATCATGTGCCAAGCATACTGTTAAACACTTTACTCCTATTATTTCATGTATTCTTCATAAGAAATCAATGAGTCAGTTACTCTCCCTAACGCAGAAACCATTATGATCCCCATTTAATGGTTAAATAACCGGGTGCCAGAGAAATTACACTCACTTTATGGTAGAGCCGGGCTGTGGACCCAGGCAGGCTTGTTCCAGATGTCAAGCTCCTAATTCCCATATATCCTCTCTTGCCTACATTTGTCTTGTTTACATTTTAACTCCTGGATCTTGCATAGAACCAAACATGTATTAGAGGCTCAATACATATTTGATACTTGTAAAGATGAATGGACAACCATGGTTGGTTTTCTACCTGTACTAAAATCAAATAACGGACTCACCTTGTAGGCAGAGATATGCGGAACACAAGAACCCTTTCCTCGTCAGTGTAGCTGAGAAACACAATGCCAATACCGTGAATTAGGGTGCTGCCACAACTCTCCGATGTAATGTCACTCACCTTGAGACCACTGGGAGTTAGGATAACAAAAGCAATGCATGCATAGCTTGGCTGCAAAGAAGCTTGCACAGCCCCAAGAGGCTGCATTAAAAACTAGCTTCCTTTTGGTTGTGTTCGTAAGAATTCTTTCCTTTCAACTATGTCCTGCCACAGCCACACTACAGGATATTAAAACAGTGCTATCCTTGACTGCGCCCCACCACTCACGCTGTTTTAACATGAGAACCTGATTAACATATTCTGCTTCTGTGAAGGGGTCAGGCTTCTGGGAGTTTAAACAAATTAATAAATTTGTTGATTAGGAAAGAGACTTCTCCAGCTTCCTCTGTATATTTTTTATTCAGCATAATGCACCCACAGAGCGCTGTGTCGTTATTTCTGTCTAGTGACTTATGGGAAGAAGGATGGCTGCCAGCTGTTCTCCACGCCTGTGGGGATAAGAGGCAACAGCTTTAACTCTAGTGCGAGGGCATTGGGTGCATTACAGAGAAACTCTTCTTTGCCGTGAGGCTTTTTAGTCCTTGGAGTGAATTGGAGAGAGAGATGGAGCCTTTTGTGAGGTAGAGCTTTTTTTTTTTTCCTGAGGTATCAGGCAAAAAGAACTACTCCTTTTCCAGTAAAACATCCTTCCTCTCAGCCCTCAGTAGCTCTCGTGCATGGAGACAAGATGGAATCCTCGAGGGCAGATTTTACAAACCCCAGGGCTGAGGCCCAGGCCATTAAACCCAAACCCGTAGGAGGCAGCTCCTTAGAGTTCCCCTCGTGATTCTAATTCGGAGCCAAGGTGCGTTTTCTTCTCTATAGCCTGTCCACCACCAAGGACTAGAAGAGAAGATGTTTAAAGGGAATTTTCCAAAAGAAGTTTCAAGTGCCCTGTGGTGACTGAAGGCTGTGATAAAGGAAATTTCCACTGTCTTAAGCCTGTGTATAGAAACTTACTAACTGCTTGACCTGAAGGTGGAGTTGGCCAGAGCATCCCAATTTGCAGAAGAAAGAACAAGAGCAAGCATTCCTTGAAAAAAAAAAGAACAGGTCATGATCAGCAGAGAAGCCTACTAGTGTTGAGCCGTTGGAGGTCTGTGGCCCAACACTAGATAATCTGGGATCAAACTAAGGGGCTTGATGGGTCAACGCGGCTTTTAAACCCACTAGGCCTGGGGCTCAGCAACTCCCCAGAGCCAGGCTCTCTCACAGCAAGTCAAACTTTAACTGGCCGTGGAAGTATTAGTTAAAACTGACCCGGCCTGTGGGAAAAATATACCAAAGGTAAGCTATAGACCATGGTCAGTAGTACTATTTTAATGGTGTTCTTCCATAATTTGTCAGAAATGTTCCACAATGCAAGGTGTTGGTGGAGGGGTGATGTATGGGAATTCTGCATATTATGCATGCTTGTTTTGTAAGCTCACAGCTTCTCTGATATATATTAATAATAGCTTCTCTAATATATATATATATATATAACTGACCAGTCCTCTGTCCTTGTGAAACTGTGTGGCTTTTGCCTTTATCAGTCCCACCGCTGCCTTGGGTTTAGGACATAGCCTTGACAGCAGCTGTCCTCCCTCGTAAAAAACTACATACGAGTCAAATCGCAAAGCTTTAACAAATTGCAATGTGTCTGGGTTTGTTGTTATTCTTGAATGTCCTCTCTACTTTTTATAACTGTAGATGCACAGCTAGGGTTTTGTTTATTTTGTGTATTTATTTATATTTACTTTTATTGTAGTTCCATGCATACAACTCAGAATTTCCCATTTTAATCACTTTCGTGTGTACAAGTCAGTGATATTATTTACATTCACAATGTTGTGCTATGAACACCACCATCCATTATCAAAACCTTTTATCACCCCAAACTCTGTAACAAGTAAGCAACAGCACCCTATACCCCCACCTTACCCCCAATCCCTAGTACCTGTAATTTCTTCTCTGTCTATGAATTTGCTTGTTCTAGATAGCTCAGAGAAGTGAAACAAAGATATTTGTCCTTCTGTGTCTGGTTTGTTTCACTCAGCATGGTGTCTTCAGGGTTCATTCATGTTTTTGCATGTATCAGAACTGCCTTCCTTTTTATGACTGCATAATATTCCATTGTAGGTGTTTACCACATTTTAATTGCCCATTCATCTGTTGATGGAGACGTGGGTGGCTTCCATCTTTTGGCTATGTTGAATAGTACTGCTTTGAACATTGGTATACAAATACACATGCAGTTTTAAGAAATATTTTAGAAATATCCTATAACCCTTTACCCATTTCCCCCAAAGGTAACATCTTATGTTACTCTAGCAAGATATTGCAACCAGAAAATTAACCTTCATAAAATCCACTGACTTATTTAAACAGGTTTTATGTGCACTCATTTGTGAGTGTGTGTGAATTTAATGTGATGTAATTTCACCACGTGTGTCCACTGGTGTGACCCTCACCACAGCCATGCCACAATTTTATAGCCACGGCCACTCCTAACACCCTCCACTAACCCCTAGCAAGTGTTATAGGTTCTCCATCTCCACAATTTTGCCGTCTCAAGAACGCTATGGAAATGGGATTGTAATGTGTGTAACTTTTCAAGACTGGACTTTTTACTCAGTATAATTTTCTGGAGAACAATTCAAGTTGTTGCCTAGGTTAATACTTCGATTTTTTTTTTTTTCATTTTCAAGTAATAGTTCATGACAAGGCTATACCACAGTTTGTTTATGGTGAAGAATATTTAAATTGGTTCCAGTATGGGGCTATTGTGAATAATGCTGCTATGAGCATTTGTGTACAGGTGTTTTGATTTCTCTGGGATAATTGCCCAAGTGTGCAACTGTTAGGTCATAGGGCAAGCATATGTCTTGTTCTGTAAGAAACTTCCATATTCTTTTCAAGAGTAGCTATGCCATTTACATTCCTACCAGTGATCGTTACATGGCTCAGTTTCTCTATATCCTTGCCAGTATCTGATGCTATCACTATATATTTTTTGTTTTTTAATTAATTTTTTTTATTTTTAAAGAAGCTTTAGATTAGAAATGTTACATAAAAAATATAGGGGATTCCCATGCACCCCACCCTCTCCCCTTCCCCATTTTCTCATATTAACAACATATTTCATTAGTGTGGTACATTTGTTACAATTGATGAACATATAATGAAGCATCGCTACTAACCATGGACTACAGTTTACATTATACTTTACATGTTGTCTTGTACAATTTTAAAGGTTTTGAAAAATATACAATGTCCTGTTTTCATCATTGCAATGTCATGCAGGACAATTCCACTGTCACAAAAAATGCCACCTTTTCTGCCCTCTTCCTTCCCTCAGAACCTCTGGTGACCACTACCTTGAAGTTCTTCCATTGCTAGAATAAAAGTAAGTCTAATTTAGTCCATAGTTGCATTCCCCCCTTATGTTTGTTCATTCTTCAATCTTGAGGATTTTAGGAGAATGATGCCCTCTCTGTTCCTGATTGAGAGGGGCCTTAGATCCCATGGGGCAGATGGATGGAATTGTCTTGCTTGCAGTTGTAGATACTCTATGTTTTGGGGGATGGGTGTTGTCCATCATCATCCTTTTTTCTGTTGTCCTGGGTGAGTCCAATGAACTAGAGAGTAGGTATTGGCTGCAACTCTGCTGAGATTCAGGGCTCAACTGGCACATGAACAAACCAAAGATTTATGTCTCTGGGACATATTTTTAATAAGCATAGTGCTAATTATAGGCTCAAATAAAAGGGGCAGAAAAGCCATATGTGGGAATACTATGAATGAGTCTAACTGTTGCACTGGGGAGCATCAATTCCAAGGTAAGTCCCACCGACAGGGTCCTGAATTCTTTAGCTTATCTGCCCTGCCTACTGTGTCTAGATGTCTCTAGAGCCCTCAGGAGCTCTGCTGTTTGAGGCACTGTTTACTGTGGCAGTCAATGAGATCCTCCTGAGATATGCTTTTATAAGCGTACCTTCTGGAATGACCTCCCAACTCACTTTGAAATCTCTTAGCCATAAAAACTCATTTGTATTTAATAGTTCCCCCTTTTGGTCAAGGTCATTTTCAAGATGCATTGCTAGTGCTTTTTACTAATCCCTCAGTCCCAGGGAGGTTCATCCCAGGAGTCTTGTCCCATGTGGGGGTAAAAGGAGGAGGGGGAGACGGGGGGGAGGTAGTGAATCTACATGCTGAGTTTGGCTTAATATTATCACTATATTTTAAAGTTTTATTGTGCTATCTCAGTTTAGTTTTAATTTTCATTCTCTAATGACTAATAATGCTGAACATTGTTTAATGTGCTCATTTGAAATCTGTATATTCTTATCAGTGAAATAATTATTCATGTCTTTTGTCCATTTTTTAATGGAATTTTATTTTTATTTTTGTTTTCCCAGTGTGTAACTTGCCTTTTCAACCTCTTAGCAGGGCCTTTTGCAGAGCAAAAGTTTATAATTTTGATGAAGTCCAATTTATCAATTTTTCTTTCCATGGGTCATACTTATGGTGTTAAGTCTAAGAACTCTTCCTTGATCCTAGGTCCTAAAGATTTTCTCCTGGTTTTTTCTAAAGGTTTTAGAGTTTTACATTTTACATTTAAGTCTATGAGCTATTTCGAGTTAATTTTCATACAATGTGTGAAACTTAGGTCAAGATTTTTTTTCTTTTTGGAAAAGCTGTCCTTCCTTTATTGATTTAATTTTTGCACCTTTGTCAAATATTAGTCGGGCATGTTTGTGCAGGTCTCTTTCTGGGTTCTCCAGACCTGTCCTTGGGTCTATGTGCCTGTCTCTTCATCAAGACCACACTATTGATTACAATAGCTCTACAGAAAACCTTAGAATCGATCCTGCCCACTTCAGTCTTCTTTTTAAAGATACAACACTTTAGTAATGGTGTATAATTACTTTAATACATTCCTGGATTTGATATGGAAATAATTTGTTGAGGATTTGTGCATCTACATTCAAGAGGTATATGGTATATTGGTGTGTGATTTTCTTTCTTTTTTTTTTTTTTTTTTTTGTACTTTCATTTTCTGGTTTCATTTCAGGGTGATACCAACCACATAAAATGAGTTCAATGTATCTCTTGCCTTTCTATCTTCTGGTAATGACTGTACAACACTGGTGTTAATTCTTCTTTAAATGATAGGCAATATATCCCAGTGAAACCAGTTGGGACTGGAGATTCCTTTTTGGGAAACTTTTAAATTACAAATGCAATTCCTCTAATAGTGATAAGACTATTCAACTTCATCAAGTTTTGATTCATTTCTTTTCTAAGTTGTCAAATTTATAAAAATAAAGTTGTTCCTTTTATTGGCTGCAGAATCTATAGTGAGATGGTTGTTACTTTCCTGATACTGATGATTTGTGTCTTCTTTATTTTTAACTTTTTAGTCTTACTAGGGGTTCATCCATTTTATTGATTTTTTCCAAGAATAACTTTTTTTTCATTAATTCTATTATTTTCCTGTTTTTACTTTATTCATTTTAGCTCTTTATCATTTAATTCATTCTGCTTGCCTTCAGTTTATTTCATTCTCTTCTTTGTTTTTTTTGAGGCGGGGACTTTGATTACTGATTTGAGAGTTTTTTCTCTTCTCTAAGTAATCATTCAGTGCTATAAATTTCTCTTTCAGTACTATTTTAACTGTACCTAACATATTGTTTGTTATAAGTTGTATTTCATTTCCATTCATTTCTATACATTTAAAAATTTTAATTTGAGAATTCCTCTTTGACCCATGGGTCATTTTTTGTTTTGTTTCGTTTTTGTCTTTATTTTTTTAATATTTCATTTGAAAAATATGAGGTCCCCATATACTCCCCATCCCCCTCATCCCACTCCTCCCCCCATAACAACAGCCTCCTCAATCATCATGAGACATTCATTGCATTTGATGAATACATCTCTGAGCACCGCTGCACCTCATGGTCAGTTGTCCACATCATAGCCCACACTCTCCCACATTCCATGCAGTGGGCCATGGGAGGACACACAATGTCTAGTAACTGTACCTGCAGCACCACCCAGGACAACTCCAAGTCCCAAAAACACCCCCACTAGATGAGCCTCCCTGGCACTGAGGGATTACTACCAATTACCAGCTGATGACGTAACTAGAAAATGACCTTGAATAAAAGGGTCAACTCGGACCAGCAGAATATCTCAATCTACATATAATACCAGGAGTTAAAAATGCTTTTTAATCTGAATCAAAGGGGGAAATGGAAAGGACAAATGAGTTTATATGGTTATGAGTCTCCAGAAAGATCCCGGAGGTTATCAGAGGGCTCGCCCTTATGCACACCTGAGGAGAGTCCCAGAGACAGATAAAGTAGATATAACCCCAGGTGTTGGTTCTTCTGAGGGCTACAGAGACCCACAGGTTCTATGGTCATGGCAAATGGAGTTCAGTGCCATGTCAGTTGGCCCTTCCTTGGAGTTTGTGTTTCTGTGTGATGGAGCTGGACTCAGATGTGATCTTTGTTCACAAGCCTCTCCTGTTACTTTTACCAGACCCATGGGTTATTTAGAAGTGTGTTGTTTCTATTCCAAACGTGTTTTAGTCAGCCAAATGGGTGCCAATGCAAGTAACAGAAACCTATTGGCTTTTATAAAGGGTATTTATTTGGGGTAGAAGCTTACAGTTACAAGGTCCTAAAGAGTCCAACTCAAGGTTGCTTTCTCACCAAAGTCAGTTGCCAGGTGTTGAAACAAGATGGCCACTGATCTCTGCCTGGTCTCTCCTTCCTGGGCTTCCTCTTCCTCTTAAGCTCCTTGTACCAGCTTCTTCCTGATCTCAGCTGTAGGGAGGCATAGGGCTTGTCTCTCAGGGCTTCCTGTATCAGTTTCTAGCAGAGGGTTCCTTTCTTTCTTTACCTTCTCAGCTGCTCAGCTGTTCTGGTCTCTTCTCAAGGCCAGCTACAAGCTCTTAGGGGAATGGCTCCTTTCTCCCCAGGGCCCCAGGATCAAACATGACAGAATTCTTGCTCTTCCAGTGTTTCTTCTTCAATGAGTGTCCTTTTATATCGGCCCACAAAGTGGTCGGGTATTCAACCTGAGTCACACATTACTGATGTGGTCAAGTCAAAGCCTTCATCATAACAGGTAATTTAATCAAGGGCTCCTCAACTGAATCCAATACAATCAAAGTGTGTCATGCCCAGAAGAATAGATTCGTTTACAGACATAATCGTTTTCTTTTTGGGGATTCTAAATAATCTCAAACTCTCACAAAGTTTTTGGAGATTTTCTGGTATCTTTTATGTTATTGATTTTTTTGAGTTTGATTTCACCATGGTCAGAGAATACACTCTGTATGATTTTGGTTCTTTTAAATTTGTTGAGATAGATCAGGATATGGCCAATCTTAGTGGATTCTCCAATGTAACTGTAAAAGAAGTGTATCCTGGTATTGTTTAAAAGTGTCCTGTATATATATCATTTAGATGCTATTGGTTGGTTGCATTGTTCTTCGCTTTTGAGTGTTGATTTCTTATGTAGTAGTTTTATCAATTGATGAGTATAGGGTGCTGAAGTCTCCAACAGTATTTGTGATCTTATCTATTTCTCCTTCCATATTTATCAGATTTACTTCATGAATGTTGAGGCTCTGTAATTTGGTGTGTATACACTTTGGATTCTTTCTTTTTATTGATGATTACACGGTATATCTTTTTTCTATCCTTTTACTTCATGCCACCTGTGTTGTTATTTTTGATGTGCATTCCTGGTAGATAGCACATAGTTGGAACATGGTTTTTTAACCAACTCTCCAATTCTGTCTCTTAACTAGTATTTTAAGACCATTTACATTTAGGGTAACTATTGATGTGTGAAGGCTTAAGCTTTCCTTTTTATTGTTTTTCCTGTTTGAGTTTTTGTTTCTCATTTCTCTGTTTCTCTTTTTTTTTAATTCCTGTGGATTACTTGAACATTTCTTTTAGGATTCCATCTTCATTTATTTATAATCATTTTGAGTATATTGATTTGTGTAGTTTTCTTGTTGTTTGTTCTACATATTATAGTATATATACATAACTTACTATGATATATTGATATCGAATGCTTTATTACTCAAGGAAAATACAGAAATCTTATTTTCATTTAGATCTCTTTACTCTTACCATTTTAAAAATATAATTTTCTAGTATTTTACATATATACATTGAGCACTATGTCTGATGGTGATATAATTTTTGCTTCAATCATCAACTATATTTAAGAAACTCATAAGAATTCACACTTGACTATTTTTTACCCATTACATTGTTATTTCTTTCAGAAGTTCCAAGCCTTTTTTTCTGTTATCATATCCTTTCTATTTAGAGAATTTCCTTTAGCCATTATTTAAGAGTCAGATTGCTATCAAAAAAAATTCTTTTAGATTTCCTTCATCTATAAATATCATTATTTCCCCTTCATTCCCTGAAGGATATTTTGACCAGATACCGCATACATGGCTGACAAATATTTTCTTTCAGTGATTGAAATACGCTGTGCCGTTTCCTTCTGGCCCACATGGTTTCAGAGGAGGAATCCACTGGCCACTGTCATTCAAATTGGTGCTCCCCCAATCTGGAATGCATTATTTCTCCCTATCTTCCCTCAAGATTTTTTTCATTGCTTTTAAAGTTTTCAGAAACTTCATTTTAATGTATCTTGGTGTAGATTTCTTTGGCTTTAGCCTATTTGGGGTTCAGTCAACTTCCTGAAGCTGTGGGTTCCTGCTGGGCCTCACTGATACCAGCCCAGCAAAAGCGGGCCACTGCCTCACTGTGCCCTTGCGGACAGGTGTGTGTGGTGGGGGGCATTCCACACCTCCCTTAGCCACGTTGACGCCTTCCTTGTGGAAGGGGGACACTGACGTGGTGTGCCTCATTGCCTCAGTGTGGGGGCTTATGCTCAGCTCCCTAGGGGACCCCAGAGGTTGTGGACCCAGGGTGCTGACTCGTCCTGCCTTGCACCACTGCTTCAGGCTCGTTGATGCTGATGGGGATGGAAGGTCAGATCACCCCGGGCTTTGCTGACTTAGGGGGAGTAGAGTGGAATTAGAGTGCTTACTAACCTCTTCTCCTACCACATTGTTCAGTCTTGGTGATACCAGGTGGGGGTGGATGCTCAGCTCCCTGCTGGTCCCTTGATGACACCGAGGAAGGGGGAGGCAAAGTCTAGAGGTGACTTGCCCACCTCATTCTGCTCATTAAACCCCACTGGTCCTGGACCAGGTGGAGTCTCATTGTCCATTGGATACCACTGATATTACCCTAGTAGGGGGAGATGAAGCAGCACCTGCTTCCACAGGGGGAGCAGTGGGAAATCAGTCACCAGCTCTGCCTGACAACTCCTCACAGTGGGGGAATTGGGGCATTACCTGCTTCTGCTAGGCAGGAGATGGAATGTTTGCTCTCTGCCTCTCCCACCAACATCACTGGGTAGGAGAATCAGCCTGCAGCTGTCCGTTTCTGTGAGGCACAGTTTGGTGGTGGAATAAAAGATCAACTTGCTGAACCTCACTGAAACATCAGAGTGGGGAAGGGGTATGTTTTTCCATTTGTGTTTGGCTGCAGTAGGACAGATATTGCCAAAAAAGCTTTCTATTAGTAGGTCACCCCTTTCCTTTTCTCTTGGCTTCCCTTGGAGCATTTTATGTCTGTGCCTTTTGGCAGTTCCAAGCTGGAGGATTCTGCAGCCCCCCGGGGATCCCAATTATATGGGAGGCAATAACAAAATCTGAGGAGCTCACTCCACATTGTCTCTCAAGTCTTGATGTCCCCGGGCAGCCCATCTTTTTTCCATCTTTCAGTTTTCCTATGCTTGTTTGCTGGGTTATTTTCAGGATTTGTTGTTGTAAAGAGGAACTGGGGTCACTCCATGTTCTAGTCATTTTAGACAGTTTACCTAAAGGCTCCATTCCACAAAGCCCAACTCCTTTATTGGATGAGGCTTTCCTGCCTTACCTGGCAGTAAACTTAGATTAATGCTTGCTCTTTCTCAGAATCTTGGTTTTTCGTTTACCAACTGATATAGAGGAAGAACACTTTGGCTTTTGGAAGAAATAAAAAAACTTCATCTCAATTTTGCAGGAATCTATGTTCTCACATCTCCTATTCTAGTTGAGCATAAAGAAAAGATATAAGACAAGGAGCTTAGGAAAAGACAAGAGAAGATACTAAGGAAGTAAGGTAGACTCCTGCTTTCCAAATGATTTGGGTGATCTAAGGTTTCCCAGACAACCCTCCTGAAACTTATAGTGTCGCTTAAGACTAATAATTCAAATTTCATTGCCTTTGGCCTCCACTTATATAAAGTAAGTTCTTGCATCCTCCTTCACCCCTCAATCTCTATAGCCATGCAAAGATTGCACTCTTCTTGTGCAAAAATTGCCAAATCTTGAAATGCTCAAATTCTACTGATATCTGGAAGTCTTCACTGAATAGGAATGTCCATAACATCCCTCTCCAATTTTGCCTGATAGAAATGATCATTTAAACACAAAATTCACTCTGCATTCAACAGGAAACGTTGACTCGACATCAGCCCTTTTGTCTCTGGCTATAGGATATTGTTAGGCAAGACGTGTAGAATCAATTAGAAAGAGAAACCATGCTTTCATCTTCATTCCTGGTATCTACTACAGGGTGCATGGATCCCTTCCACATCCTATTTTAGTACCAACATTGTGTGAATGCCAGCTTCCTTTATAAAAATTAAGGAAATTTTCTCTTTTAACCACATTGACATATATTATTCAGTGCTGTCAATTATACTCACAGTATTGTGCCACCATCATTATCATCTGTTTCCAAAACTTTGCAATCAATCTAAACAGAAATTCTGTACAAATTAAGAATTAACTCCCAATTCCCTACCCCCAACTCAACCCTTGGTAACCTATATTCTAGATTCTAACTCTATGTGTTCACTTATTCTAACTAGTCCGTATCAGTGAGATCATACAATATTTGTCCTTTTGTGTATGGCTTATTTCACTCAGCATAATGTCTTCAAGGTTCATCTATGCTGTCACATGTATCAGAACTTCATTCCTTTTTATGGCTGAATAATATTCTTTTTTAATGTATATACCACATTTTATTTATCCATTCATTTGTTGATAGACACTTGGGTTGCTTCCCTCTTTGGGCAATTGTAAATAATGTCACCATGAAAATCAGTGTGAAAATATCTTTTTGAGTCCCTGCTCTCAATTCTTTGTGGGTATATTACCTAGTCGAGAGATTGCTGAGTCATATGGTAATCCTATATTTAACTTTCTGAGGAACCACCAAACTGTATTCCACAGTGGCTACAACATTTTACATTCTCTCCAGCAATGAATGAGGGTTATTATTTCTCCATATCCTCTCCAACACTTGTAATTTTGTTTTTTTTTTTTAATAGTAGCCATTTTAGTAGGTATGAAATGGTGTCTCATTGTGGTTTTGATTTCCATTTACCAAATAACTTATGATGTTGAACATATTTTCATGTGGTTTTTGGCCACTGTGTATCATCTTTAGAGAAATGTCTATCAAGTCTTTAGCCCATTTTTAAAAACGGGTTGCTTGTCTTTTTATTGTTGAGTAGTAGGGTTCCTCTGTAAATTTTGGATATTAAACCCTTATCAGATATGTGGTTTCCAAATATTTTCTCCCATTGAGAAGGTTGTTTTTTGCTTTCATGATAAAGTTCTTTGAGGCATAAAAGTTTTAAATATTGTTGTTCGTGCCTTGGGTGAAAAGTCCAAGAAATCTTTGCCTAAAATGAGATCCTGAAGATGTTTCCCTAGATTTTCTTGTATGAGTTTTATAGTCCTGGTTCTTATATTTAGGTATTTAATCCATTTTGAGTTAATTTTTGTATTTGGTGTGAGATGGTGTCTTCTTTCATTCTTTTGAGTATGGGTATCCAGTTCTCCTAGCAACATTTGTTGAAGAGACTATTCTTTCCCAGTTGAGTGGGCTTGTCAGCCTTGTCAAAAATGTCAAAAATCACTTGGCAATAGATATGAGGTTTTATTTCTGAATGTTCAATTCAGTTCCACTTGTCTCTATATCTGTCCTGTGCCAGTACCATGCTGTTTTGATATGGTATCTTCTTTAATAAGAGTAAACCAGGATTTTTTTCCCCCTAAAAGTTTGTTTGATATCCAGAGAAACAGTTTTGGCTCAACTTAGTCTCTGGTCACTCCTCTCTCCTTCAAAGGAGTGTATTTTTTTTCTTTCATCAAGACAGAACAATTTATTTAAGTGTGGTATAGACAATGAATTCCACAATGCTTAAGTAGAATATTAGGCATTTCAATCTTGTCTTTTTTATAGGTCATAGAGTTAAGACGTGGTTTACCAACCAGCAGCTTATGTCTAATTAAGATAATTTTGTTTCTAAATCTAGGCTAAGTGTTCTCCTAAGAGCTAAAGACTTAAGCCCAGGTAGTCTGCAGCTTACACTAAAGTGTATAGATGGAGGAGATGAAACCTAAGGAAAGTCAGAAACTAGCCCCTCTGTGGAATCCAATCTAAAGCCCAGATACCCCTTGATCAAGTTCTCAAAGCAGGCCACATATAAATGAAAGCCAAGTTGTTACAGTCGTGCCATTTACATTTTTTTCAAGAATTCAAATTGTACTTAACAGACGTTTTAGAAACTTCAAATAATATACCAATCATTTTGCCCCTCATATTTGCCTTCAAGTCAACTTAAAAGAGATGATCTCTTGTGAAATGTGTTGGCACTCGTATCTGAAAAGATTTATTTTATATAAACATATGGCCAGTGCTTATTCAGAAAAAAAGGTGAAAAGTCATTTGAATATAATTCTGGAAAGATTTTGCAAAGTGTCGAAGTTCCCAAAGATATAATTTTCTTCCCTGCCCCTTACCTTTCAGATATAGAACTCTTGGAAAAGAAAGGAAATATCTATTTTCAAATGAGCACATCGGCATCCTTCATATTTTTGTCAAGACATTGTTTTGGGCAGTGATCATGAGAAAACTCAAAGTTAACCCATCTGCATATATAGATAGATAATTCCTTCTCCACTTTGAAGATGAAGGAAAATGTGGTCCCTTTTACTGAGTTTTATGATCAGGCACTGCTTTATCTCTTCTCGAATGGCCTGGGAAGTGGCTTCCCAGCAGCTGCCACGAGGAGAACATTTGGTTTTGCTAGTTTCATCTCTGGGCAGTTTACACTACAGTTGATTGGAAAATCTCTTCTTTCTTTCTTGCTTTCATGAATCTCGACATCAGTTGTAATATGCAACTAATAAATAGGGAAAAGGCAGAATGCAGATTAGGACAAGTGTCTAACAAGCTTTACAACTAATGTATCCTAATTAGAAGTAGGCTTATTTCCACCATGTGGGAAAATGCTGGCAATAAGAACAAATACGTATGCTGTGCAGATGCTAAGCTATTGTTTGACACTACTTTTCTTTGACCAGTGAATCTATAGATTTTGCTCTTGTTTGTGTTTTATTTTTTTAATTATTTTTCTTTTTGGTTATTGACAGCATAACTTTGTCACCCTACAATTATAAGAGGGTTGATAACATACCTTATAGGTTTTATAACCCCCAAAAATGTTTTTATCTTCCTTCTCATCTGCTATTTCTTATTTATTACAAACCCCTTGCATGAAAAATAAAGAAATTGAAAACAAAGGGTCTGGTGGAATATAAAAGGAGATAAGCAAATTAGACAAATTTTCTCTGCTTTTGCCTAAGAGCAAGTTGCTTAGAGAAGATCAATAATGGAAAGTTTACCCTTTAGTCATGCCTTTGAGTTATTAATGATGTCATTTTCCTCCTTTTTTTTCTTCATTTCTCTTTTATTCCAGACCAAGTCCACTTCTATCAGCATTTTGTATTTTCAATTTGGAGAGGAAAATGAATTATTTTCAGTATGGGCTCTTCATTTTTGTAATTAAAAAGAAATACATGTAGAAAAGGAAAAAATACATGCAAACATGCACACATATTTGCATAACTTTCTCCCAGTTACCAAAGACCTGCCACATTTGGTTTATTTTTACTATTGAACATGGACTATTTTTATACTGGCGTTTATATCCTGATCGTGTTTTAGGCTGCTCAACTCAAATTTCTAATTTGGTTCAATAGATCTGACTCCGATCTGACTGTTTTCAATTAATTCTCTCACAGATCCTAGGCAGATAATTAAAATCACCTAAGAGCAATATAAGTGGGGCTTCTCTTTTCACGGAAAGTTCTATGCATGACTTCTGTGTGTTGTGATGTTACATTGACTAGAACCTCCACAGAAATTCTAATTCACAGTGGGGAGAGAGGATTTGGCAGACTTTGGGATTTCCCACCCAGTGGCAAGAACCCTGGTTTTGGGCAAGGACAGATTATATTTCCCTTCAGTCAACTAGAACACTTCTGCTCCTCACTTTTCCACTCTGATTTTCTGTTAGGAATCACCGTGTGCCCCAATCCTAGCACGTTTGCTGGCATCTGGGGAAAGCTCTTGATTTTCTTGTGGAAGTGGACTGTTAACCTCATCCCCATTTTTTCCCTCTAACCAAATAATAACTAGCACAGGCTGCTTAACACCAAAGGGATTATAGAGGAATTTATCTCGATGTGGTCGTGCTATGCACAGCATGTCACCTTTTTGTACTTTTTGTTTTATAAAGAAAAAAATGAACCCTTAGTGTTGTTACTGTAGTTGGTTTTCTGTTTCTTACTACTCTAGCGTTCCAGCTGACATGGTGGACTTGGTAATTGCTTTTCTAGTGTATTAATGTTAAATGTGACATTCTTTACTGACAGAGAGATTCTTTATCTTGCTAAAGAAGTGCCCTATTGTTTTGGAAAAGGCTAACCTGGCCAGGAACTTCAGGATATAACAGATTATTTATTTAAAATTTCCATGGGCAATGAATTCCATGATGCTTTAGTAAAATATTAGGCATTTCTATCCTGTCTTTTTCAAATGTAGAGCTAAGACTTGTTTTACCACCTAGCAACCTATTAATAGGTCTGCTAAAGATAATTTTGCTTCAAAAACTAGGCTAAGCTCTCCTAGGAGATAAATCTTGCTTTTTAAGCCCAGTTAATCTTCAGCTTACGTTAAAGTGAAAGGGGCAGAGAAGATGAAATCTAAGAAAAATGAGAATCTGGTCCTCTGAGGAACCCAAGTCCAGAGAAGGCTTGATCAAGTTTTCTCAGTAAGCCACAAGCATATGAGAGCCAAATGGTTACATTTACACTAATTAAAACTTTTAACCTTTTCCATTTCTATATTGTCTACAAATAAATAATGACCATAATTTCTAGGAATGTCTAAGTCTAACCCTCAACCCTTTACTACAACCATTTTCTTAATGGGTTTTGGTGGGAAATTATTGGTGGCATGCATGATCCAATCACACCTACACAGTGCTGCTCCAAGAGGATTGAAGCATGGATCTCGTTTTGGCTTTGTGTCTAACTAACTTGATTTCTTGGTCAAGTCATTTTATCTACTCAGTTTTGAGATGTCTCATTGGCCAAAAGAGAAGTTGCTGCTATTTAAGAACTTTTCCAATTCCATCACTCCACCATGATCTTCTATTGTCATATTATCTGAGTCATAAGGGATCTGCAATAATCTGATTCTCACCTGCTGGTTAGAGTCTTGCATTAATGTTGAAATATCTCTGCCAAGTTGCTGTACAAATTCTCCTTGAAAACTTTCAGAAACCAAGAAATTATTACTTCTCATTGCACTACTCATTCCATTTTCTAATTATTCTAATTGCTAAAGACTTTTCCTTATGCTGAGATGAACTTGGCTGTCAAGTAACTTCCAACCTTTGGCCTTAGTTCTGGGTAAATTATTAGCAGAGAGAATGGAGCATTATAATGAGGGATGGTTTTAAAGGCAAAGGCAGAGTTTTCTGGAACCTGGATTCTAGGATCTCTGAGATTCTAAGATCTCACGGGATCTTGCAAAAAGTTGTTTAACATCTCAGAGCCTCAGAATCCTCATAGTAAAATGTGGATAACAACACTTATTATTGCATAAGATTATTATGAAGGTTAAATATGAACATATATTAAATAGATCTCACATGCTTTAGAACTCTCAAAACTATTCTTTATTCCTCTTTTCTCCTCTTCGGTGCTTTACTTGAAATATTTGAAGATAAACATCAGCTTTCTCTCAAGTCATTTCTTTCTTCAGTCTACTTCCACAGTAGAGGGTTCTGATTTCTTACATTGTAGCAAGTTATTTTACTTGCCTCAATGAATGGCCTTTCTCTATCTACACCCTTTACCCTATGACTTATAGTCTCATCCCCTCTGCTCTGGACCAATGGTATGTGAGCGAACCTGATGCAAATAGGGCATGCTCCAGCTTGTCGTCTTCTGAGAATGATCTTGTTCATTCTTGCACCTATACTGGGTCATGAGGACAAGCCAGATCTAACCTGTTGCAAGGAAGTAAGAGACACAGGGAAGAGAATCTGGCTCTCCCAGGCATGCCAGCCATTCCACATGTTTAGAGCATCTGAATCACATTATCCCAGCCAACCTACCATCTGGTTCTATGGGCTTGACTGAGGCAAGCCAAGGTTAGTCAAACCAGAAGCTCCCATTTGACCCAGAGACTTGTGAAAAATAATAAATGGTTGTTGCTTTAAGTCTCTAAACTTTGGGAGCAGTTTGTCAAGCAACATTATTTTGGCAAAAGATGAATTAGACACATACCAACTAAGAAAGTTCCAGACACATTGTAGATGAAAGAAATTACTTGATTGTGGTATTGAAAAAAGTGGGCATCATTTCTAACTGGCTTCATTTTTTACATATAGGAAGCATCAAGAGATATATTTCCTTCAAAGCAAAAAGAGGTAGATCTCTCTCCACAAGCTATAATGGTAAAATGTCTTCACAAAGAAGAAATGAATAGAAGCTGGCATGGTTAGGAAAAGGGTCATGAAACAGGAAATACTTGGAAATCTTGTATTGATCAAAATTAACTTGGTAAAATCTTGAAAATATATTTTGTGTGTATGCAGCACATATTGATTCTTTTCCATTGGTATTTTGCTTATATCTTCTAAATCAAATATATGTATGAAATATTTTGGGCACAATAGGTTAATGGAAAAAATAATCAGATAGTTCACCCTGTTCATTTCTTCACTGTGATCAATTATTTAATCTACTGTGCTCTGAAAAGAGCTAACATAGATTTGAAAGATACATACAATATAACAGGTAACATGAATGTATAAGTAAATAAGGAAGAGAAGAAAAAATCAGGATAGTGAATGAGATGGAGATAGAAATGAAGCATAAATTTAAAAACTTATTCTGATGTATTCTTTGTAATTAATAGGAAGAGAAAAAAGTTTAAATGTAAGCCTTTTCTTGTACCTAATTAAAACAGGGAATTCAGAACCTGTTACACAATTTGCTAAGACTATAACTTGGCAGAAGTAGAATTATTCCTCAATGAGACAGAGCCTATCAATAAAAAAAGAAATCCCAGGGGGCTTCCGCAAAGATGGAGTATTAAAGAGGTACAAGGCTCACTTCTCTCCCAGAAAAATAGCTAGAGGACTGGCAGAAATGACCTGGAAAAAATGTTCTAGGGCTTAGAATCATGATAGGAACATTCTTTGGTAAAAGCTGCAGCCGCTGGCACCCATCCCCCCATCCTCGGAGTGGAGAGCAGTGAGCCCTCTAAACTCTGGCTGGCTGCTATGGACAGAGGGGGCTGCAGTGGTCCATCTCCCCAGGAAAGGGGAGAAAGAGGGATGCAGCCTAGGACTGATTCAGCTTTTGACCAACACATTTGGTCTGTCGTGTCCCAGGGACCCTCCAGACTGAGTGGGACAGCACCATTGTTTGCCTTGGGAGCCAGCAAAGGACTAAGGAGATCCAGCCCTCTCAGACACCCTCTCTACTGATGGGAGTGGTTGTTGGGGACACAGAGGAGAGGGGAATTATTTCCAACCCAGGTAAAAGGAGGCGGCTGCCAGCAAAGTTTGGGGATCAGCTTCTGGGAAAGTTTCATTTTTGAGGCTCTGAACGGGCCCTAAGTCAGAATTCTCTGTCACATTGTTGCAATTTGTGTTACAGGGAATACACTCCGAACTGAGAGGCTGCCAAAGAGTGCCATCTGCAGTGTGATCAAAGAAGTGCATGCAAGGGAAGTACTGTAAATGTAAAGAAATAAGAGAGGCTCTCTCAGATCTTTACAGCCTCCCTCCCCAAGGCCCATGGAAGCAGTTCAGCAACCCATTACTAGGTACATGGACTGAATTTAAGCAACTAAAGAGGGACAACCCTAAAGAACTAGAACAGGTTGAACCAAAAAATCAAAGAACAGCATTAACACACAGCCTGCTGCCACTAAATCCACACACAAGAGAGAAACTGAGCATCAGAGTAAACTCACCATCATAATCAGATGCCTAGATATCAGCAAAAAATTACAGCAATACTAAGACAAAGGAATATATGGCTCAAACAAAGGAATATATCAGAGGCCCTGATGAGACACAAGATTTGAGACAACTAATCAAAGAGATTCATATGAATCTCCTAAATCGTATTAATGAGTTGAAAGACAATATGCCTGAAGAGATAAAGGACATAAAGAAGACATTGGGTGAGCACAAAGAAGAATTTGAAAATCTGAATAGAAAAGTAACAGAGCTTATGGAATGAAAGACCCAATAGATGAGATCAGAAACACATTAGAGGCAACAACAGACTCAAAATGATAAAAGAAAGAATGAGTCATGCAGAAGACAGAACAGCTAAAATTAAAGAGAGAGAGAAGAGCACAGAAAGAAAAGAATGGGAAAATTTGAGCAGGAGTTCAGGGAGTGGCATGATAACACAAAACATGACAACATACATGTCATGGGGGTTCCAAAAGGAGAAGAGAAAAGAAAAAAGGCAGATAGAGTATTTGAGGAAGTAATGGCTGAAAATTTCCCAATTCTCATGAAAGAAATGAAGATATATATTCAAGAAGAGCAGTGTAGTCCAATCATTATAAATCTGAACAGACCTACTCCAAGACACATACTACTCAGACTGTCAAATGCCAGAGATAAAAAGAAAATTCTGAAAGCAGGAAGGGAGAAACAAACCTTCACGTTCAAGGGATGCCCAATAAGACTTACTGCAGATTTCTCATCAGGAACCATGGAGGTGAGAAGACAGTGGTATGATATAATTAGGATACTGAAAGAGAAAAATTGCCATCCAAGAATTTTTATCCAGCAAAAATTGTGAGTTTAAAATATTCACAAATAAACAGCAACTAAGAGAGTAAATAAAAAAAAATCCAGGTTTGCAGGAAGCCCTGAAGGGAGCCCTACAGCCCAAAAGGAAAAAGCAGGGGAGCAAGGCTTGGAAGAGAATGTAGAAGGAAAGACTATCAGGAAGGATAACAAAAAAAGTAAAAAGTCAGGCAAAAATAAGATATGATATATGAACAACAAAGAATAAATAGATGGAAGTAAATAAGGCATTTACAGTAATATCATGAATGGGAATGGCTTGAAGTCCCCAATCAAAAGATATAGGCTTGCAGAATGGATAAACAATCATGAACCACCATATGCTGTCTACAAAAGACTCACTTTAGATACAGGGAAACAAATCAACTGAAATTGAAAGGTTAGAAAAAGATATTCCACACAAACAGTAACTAAAAAAGAACAGTAACTAACATACTAACATTGGATAAAAACAGACTTCAAAAGCAAAAATGTTATAAGAGGTGAAAAAAGTCATTATATATTAATGAAAGGGACATTCCACCAGGAAGAAATAACAGTAATAAATATTATGCACCTAACTAGGGTACCTCAAAATAAATAAGGCAAACTCTGACAAAACTGAAGGGAAAAATAGACATCTATACAATAATAGTTGGAGACTACAATACACTACTCACAAATTTGATAGAACAACTAGATAGAAGATTAACAAGGAAACAGAATTTAAACAATGTGATAAATGGACTAGATTTAACAGGCATATGCAGAATGTTGCAACCCAAATCAGCAGGTTACACATTCTTTCCAAGTGCTCATGGATCTTTCTCCAGAATAGACCACATGTTGGGTCACAAATCAGATCTCAATAAATATAAAATAATTGAAAGTATACAAAGCATCTTCTCAGACCATAATGGAATAAAGCTGGAAATCAATAACAGATGGGAAAGGGGGAAATTTACAAATGTGTGGAGACTAAATAACACACTCCTAAACAATCAGTGGGTTAAAGAAATTGTAAGAGAAATTAGTAACTATCTTGAGATAAATGAAAATAAGAATACATGCTATCAAAATTTAAGGGATATGGCAAAGGCAGTGATAGGAGGGAAGTTTATAGCCCTATATGCCTATTAAAAAGGAAGAAAAAAGTAAAATCAACGACCTTACTGAATACCTGGAGGATCTAAACAAAGAATAGCAAAGTGATCCCAAAGCAAACAGAAGGAAAAATAATAATAAAGATTTTAGCAGAAATAAATGAAATTGAGAAAAAAAAGGAGAAAATCAACAAAATTTAAAAAAAAAACATGATCATCTTGATCAATTCAGAAAAGGCATTCAACAAAATCCAGCATACTTTCCTGATATAAACACTTTGAAAAATAGGAATAGAAGGAAAGTTCCTCAATATGATAAAAATGAAACCCACAGCCAACATCATACAATGTGGAAAAGATGAAAGCTTTCCTACTAAGGTCAAGAGCAAGACAAGGATGCCCACTGCCACCACTGTTAGTCAACATTGTTTCTAATTGTCTAGCTAGAGCAATTAGAAAAGACAAATAAATAAAAGACATCCAAATAGGAAAAGAGGAAGTAAAACTCTATATTTTTCTATATTCAGAAAATTCCAAAAGTCTATGACAAAGCTACTTGAGCTAATAAACAAGTTCAGCAAAGTAGCAAGATTCAGGATAAATACATAAAAATCAGTAATACACAAATATGTGATTATACCAAATACCACACTCATTGTACACTTTGAATGGATGGATGCTTTATTAATATGTATCAATAAAATTGATTTGTGGAGAAAAAATTGATAATTGCTCTATATGTATTGAACAATCTGAGTAAGAAATCAGGAAAAAAAATTCCATTTGCTCTAGAATAAAAAAAACTCAAATATCTAGGTATCAGATTAACCAAAGATATAAAGAACTTGTATTCGGTAAACTACAAAACCTGCAAAAGTAATCAAAGATGACCTAAATAAATGGAAAGACATTCTGTGTTCATGAATTGGAAGACTAAATATCATGAAGATGTCAATCCTACCCAACCTGATATATAGATTCAATGCAATACCAATCAAAATTTCAACAGCTGACTTAACAGAAATAGAAAAGATAATTACCAAATTTATTTGGAAGGGTATGTGTACCCGAATAGCCAAAGATATCCTAAAAAAGAAGAGCAAAGTAGGAGAACTCACACTGCCTGACCTTGAAACAAACCTACAATGGTCAAAACAGCATGGTACTGTCATAAAGATAGACACATTAATTAGTGGAATAGAATTGAGGGTCTAGAAATAGGCCCTCCCCTCTATGGCCAGCTGGTTTTTGACAACCTACCAAGTCCATGTTACTGGGACAAAACAGTCTTTTCAACAAATGATGCTGAGAGAACTGGATATCCATGACCAAAAGAATGAAAGTGGACTCTATATCACTCCCTATACAAGAATGAATTCAAAATGGATCAAAGACCTAACTATAAAAGACAGGACCATAAAACTACTAGAAAAAATGTAGGAAAAAATCTTAAATATCTTGTGGTAGCTAGTGATTTCTTCAACCTTACACCCAAAGCAGGCATAACAAAAGAAAAAATAGATAAATGGGACCTCCTCAAAATTAAACACTTTTGCACTTCAAACAACATTGTCAAAATGGTGAAAAGGCAGCCAACTCAATGGGAGAAACTGTTTGGAAATCACATATTCAATGAGGGTTCAATATTCATCATATAAAAAGAGATACTATTATGTAACTCAACAATAAATGGAGAAACTACCTGATTGAAAAATGGGCAGAAGACTTGAGTAGACATTTGTCCAAAGAAGAAATTACAAATAATGAAAAAACACTTGAAAATATGTTCAACATCACTACCAATCAGGGAAACGCAAATCAATGCTCCAATGAGATATCATTTCATACCTATTAGAATAGCCACTATTAAAAAGATAGAAAACTACAAATGTTGGAGAGGAGGTGGAAAGACAGGAAAGCTTATTCACTGTTGGTGGGAATATAGAATGATATGACCACTGTGCAGGACTGTTTGCCAGCTCCCAAGGAAGTTAAATATAGATCACCATGTGACCTGGCAATAGCACTAGTAGGTATATACCCAGAAGAACTGAGGGCAGTGACACAAACAGACATCTGCACACTGATGTTAACAGCAGTGTTATTCACAATTGACAAAAGATGGAAACAACCCAGGTGTCCATCAGATGATGAATGGATAAACAAATTGTGGTATATACATAGGATGGACTATCATGCAGCTGGAAGAAGCAATGAAATCATGAAGCATATGACAACATGGATGAACCTGGAGGGCATTGTTGAGTAAAGCAAGTCAGACACAAAAGGACAAACACTGTATGGTTGGTTATGCTATTATGAACTAAATATATTGTGTAAACTCGTGGAGTTTATAACTAGAATAAAGGTTATGAGAAAACATAATAAGGCTAGAGAAGGGAAAGCTGAGATTTAATTTGTGCAGATTTGGTCAAAAAGGTTATTCGTAACTCTTTGGAAATGAATAGAAATGGTGAAAGCACATCATAGTGTTTGTAACTAGCAATGATAATATATGAGTATGACAGTCATTGAAAGGGAAAGTCTAAGGTCATGTATATTATTAGAAGGAAAGCTTAAAATGCAACATGAGGACATATAGCATAGCTAAAACTCATGTGAAATACAAGTTTGGGTAATATTGCATGTATGAGACTGTTTTTCTTTGAAACTAAACAAATGTATGTTAATGTTACATGATGTTAATATCAGGCAAAAATGCAATCAAAGTAAACTATGGACAGTATGGTATAGTAATACATTAATGATCTTACATTAAGCATAAAAATAAAGGAAATATACTAAACAAAAGAAACTAGACAAAAGGTACTTCATGTTGTTTGACTTCATCTATGCAGACTGTAAGGGCAAATAAATTAGAGAGACGGAAACAGAATAGCAGACGTGTACGGCAGGGGAAGGACAGAGAGATTGCAAGATGATTAATAAAGGGTAGCATTTTGATTTGTTTGTTTGTTTGGGGTTTTTTATTGATGGAATAATGAAAATGCTCTAATAATGATTGAAGTAATGATTGTACAACTATGTGATCATACCAAATGCCATTCATTGTACACATTGGGTGGATTATATGCTTTATGATTATACATCAATAAAGTTGATTTTAAAAATAAAAAATAAAAATGACAATATAAAATAAGATTTTAAAACAATCCCAGTATATGGGATGTTTGATTGTGAATTTATTAAAATAAAGCAAAATGTACCTGAGAAAGGTAAAATTTCCCCTTAAAAAATAATAAAAAAGTAAAAGTGAATGATGGCATGGACAAGGAGCATCCACAGAACAAGAAAGGGATCTTAGAGATTAAAATGTGAACGTTTTAATAAATAGGAAAAAAATAATCCCATAGAGGGAATGAAAAATAAATTTGAACAAGTCTCCTGGTGAGGACTAGAGAGAATATGACTCAAAAGAGACAAAAAACAACACATTTAGGATGTCCAACAACTGATAAAAGGAGTATGGGTAATGAAAATAGAACAAAAAAGGGAGATGAAACAATAATTATCAAGAACATGATAAAAAAACAACTATTAATAATTTATCTAGAGCTGAATGACATAAGCCTTAAGATTTAAGGTGCCTCCAAACTGCTGAAAAAAATATATAAACTACATATTTTTAAAAATATGTGATTTTTTAATGTAACCTTTAAAAGAAAATAAAGAAAAAAAATACATTATATAACTCATGAATTTTCAGGAGACCAAAGACATCCAGAAGCTATTAAAATTTCCAGAAAGGAAAAGAAAGATTTCTACAAAGAAACAAAATTCAGATTGAAATCAAATTTTTAAATAACAACTCTGGATCTGAGGGAAAAAGTAGTTTTTAATAATACTTCACTGGCCTCAGGAAAAAAAGAAAATATTTAAACCTAGCTTGTAATGGCAGCCAGGGTGTCAGCCAAGGGCAAAATTAAGAACATTTTCAGATATTCAAGGACTTGAAATGTAACCTCCCATAAACACTTTGTTACATTGTACGTGCACTTGACCATAAGAAAACACCAGAAAAAGATTGTACCCTGAAGCGGGTTCTGCTTCCCTGCAATCTAACTCTGACCTAACCTGATGCTTTTAGATTTCAAGAAAGATACCCAAAACCTTCATGTGGATTCATGACCATGAGTGACTTTATTTACCTAACGGAATACTTTAGAATTCATGGTATTCAGGGTAGAAATGTACTTTGTGAAGGGAAATTTTATATAAACAAGATTTGGGAGTAAAGAAGGAAGGTTTAATTTAATAAACCACTGTTTCCCAAGCGCTTTAAGAACCACATGGGCAATTAACACAGTCCTAAGAAAGTAGTTTCTGATCAGCGAAGGGGCTGGGAAGAAGCTGCTGGGGCACAGTGTGTTACGTGAATTTCCACTCCTGTCCCCAGGTGGAAGGAACCATATCGCGTCTCTTTTAACAAGTCCTTTGTTTCCAGAGGCAGGCCAACACTCCTTGCAATTATTTTGAATTGATGGAATTGCAGCCCATTTGTTTCTTGAGTGTTTTATTAATTTTTTCATTATGGAAAAGAAAGTAACTGCACATATCCTGGGAGTAAAGATTCAAGGAAATAATCTCATCCAAGTTATTTCTGATGTCAAATCACACAATCCAGAAGTCAGGCTATAGTAAAACATAAAAAGAATAAGCTTTATTAAAAGCCCAAAGTTACAGGAAATTGCAATTAGGCGGGTGTATTACTAGACATTTCATAAGACATTTCCATAAGATGTAAAGGCAGATTTCCGGCCTTTTTATGGCCCAAAAAGACTAAATATACTATATCTTAGTTAACAGATTTAAAGTTAAAATATGTTGATAACAAATGTTATTAAAGTGTGCCCAGACTGTTTTCACAGAAAATGATGAAGCAAAGCAGAGTGGAACAAATTCATGGGTCTGACTTGGCCAACAGTTGGAGAAAAAAGCACAGTAATACATAAGAAAACTTGAGGTGAGATTCAATAAAATCTATTAAAAGAATTAAGACTTTGCAATACCAAGGGTAAGCAAAACATAGTTCTCTAAATTAATGTAACCCTGCCTTTTGCAAGAATTCAAAGAAAATTTGTAGTTAGAAGGGGCAACCGGACACCAATTTATTGTACATACAGTATGACTATAGGAAGAGTATGGTATTGATATGTATATGTACATGTACATCAATCCCGTACACACACGTATATATATCCATGTGTGCATATATTCTTTTTAATCATGTTGTTTGTACAGTAAATACAAGCATAACCTCCACTGTTTACATGCCTGTTGTCCACAAAGAATTTCATGAATTTACATGCCTGTTGTCCACAAAGAATTTCATAATTTTTAAACATAGTTTAATTGTATGTTTTTATAATCATGTCAATAAACAGATAAGTGCGGAAACCAACATCATCAATTCCCTTTACCCACCACTTGGATTTAACAAATGATATTGACATTGGGGCATGGTTGCTTTCACATTGTCTTCTTCTTTTAAATAAACACAATGTAACAGATACAGTGGATGGCACCCTTTCTCTCCATTCCTTTTCAGAATTTACTTGGACACTGGAATTGGTGAATGTCCTTCCTTACCAGGGAATGCTTTTAGTGTCTATGTTTGCGTCTTTAAACCATTTTTGGTATTTTTCCTTGTGTTGTTGTTGTTGTTGTTTTTATTTAAATTCATGTTAGCATCCTTCTGTATTCTTGTGAAACTATTTACTCATCCAATATTTAATTATTTCGTGGTATTCCATTATATAAATAGGCCACAATTTCTCTATTAACTTATTGATATCATTTAACTTGTTACCAATTTAATAAGCTTTCAAATAGTATAACATGAATCATTAAAGAGTCCTGCTTGAGCACGCATTCAAGAGTTTTTCTATAACAGCACTCCCAGTGTAATTGCTGTGTCATAGGATGTTTATTAGAAACTGCCTCCCACACATTTACCAACATTTGCTATTAGTTTTCCCAATATATACACCATGAATATAGAAAGACTTATTTCTAGGTCTCCATGTTTGTACATGTGTGGGGTCAGTACACACACACACACATTCTCTTAAATTTTTGCCAGTTGGGTGGTTGTTGTATTAGTTTCCTAGCACTGCTTGACAAAGTACCACAAACTGGGTGGCCTAAAAGTGCACTTGTTGTTTCATAGTTCTGGAGGCTAGAACTTGAGGGCCGTGCTCTCAAGCCTCTAGGAGAAACTCCTTCCTCGCCTTCTGGAGCTCTGGGAGCCCCAGGTGTTCCTTGTTTACAGCTGCTTCCCTTTGCTCTCTACCCCCTTTGCAGGCCTTCCCCCCTACCTGTCTGTCTCTGGGTCTCTTCTCCTCTTCAGAGGACCCTAATCCAGCAGGAACTCATCTTAACTTTATCCTGACTCCATTTCCAAGAAAGAGAACATACTGTGGCACTGGGTATAAGAACTGCCTTGTTCTTTTGGGAGATACAATTCAATCCATAACAGGTGTAATACCAAGTTTTAACACGGGAAATAGATGAGATTTAGTGAGTACCAAGGATGAGTTATCATCTTCACAGTATCACACTTCTTTATCATCTTGATTTTGAAATAGGTTAATTATACCCATTTATTGGTAAATCAACCAAATTGTAAGAAAATTAAGAAATGTATCCAGGGCTACACAGCATTTGTGAGTATATTTGGGTTGAAATCTATTTGCTTTCAGACCTTTAGTTTTCCACTATCTTAGTGTGTGTCAAACTTAAGTTTCCTGGGAAGACTTAGACATATAAAAATGGTCCTAGTGTAAGGGTTACAAATGTTATCTCATATAATGTTTCAAAATCCTATGTGTTTTAACTCTCATTTCTAAAAATTTTTAGGAAAATAAAACTCAGAGATATAAGGTCATTGACTCAGGGAAACATAAGTGATAGATATATGATTTGTTGCATCTAAGTCTATTGCTCTGGGCTTTTAAGTGATGTGTTGGTTTGGTTTGGCTTTGACTAACAAAACTAAGTAATCCATAAAGACTTTGTCATGGGAACACTGTTTGAAGGTGAGTATGAGTTAATTTTCAAAAGGGTAATTGATAGAAATTGTGGGCTGTCCAACTGGCAACCTATAAAAGTTGCGTGAGCACATCAGAGTGAACAACGAATTTGTAAGAGGGAAGACTCATGGGCCTGTAGAGTCTGAGGAATTCAGTACAACTCAAGGGGTATTTTTGATATTAAAAGAGAAAGTTCATCTACTTAGATTTGGAAATGATATCAAACTCCAGATGACAAAAAGAAAAAGCAAAGCTCTGGTTTTCCTCATGAAAATCACTAGAAAACTACCCCAGTCACCAAATATTACAATAAAGTTCCATATGGCAATTTGCAACTTACTCTTAACTCTGAGTTACTGGAATTTTTCCCACATGCAATTTACTTAGCCACTTAATGTTTGGCTATTCAATGTAGAAAACTCCAAGAGTCTTTGTGTTTCTGCTCATTTTTCAATCCTCGAGAGAATATGAGGACCTAACTACTACCTGGCTAAATAATTGAAAATACATATGAGAAGCAACATAGCAGAGTTTGTCTAAGTGCTGGGTTTAGAGTCAGAGTTCTCGGTGCAACCCTGTCTCCCAACACTCGCTAGCTTAAGGACCTTGGGCTGTTTACTTAAACTCTCGGCCTTTGTTTCCCCCTTTGCAAAATGAAAATTCTAGTGGTTCATAATCCATTGGGATTCAAAAAAATTAAGCAGACAAAATAATTAGCACAAAGTCTTCTACTTAATCAGAATCGAATACATGTTAACCATTACTATTATTTTTGTCATTATACATTGTATGGCTTTGAATGATACTCGTACACACGTAGACACACACACAGAGATGCCTCTAGAGGGCATGGTGTCAATAAAGAGGGTAAAGAATGCAGAACTAGGAACTGCCCTGCCTAAGCCCTTATAAGAAGGTGCCTGAAGAAAGAAGATTGGAGGGTGTGGTAAAAATTTTCAACATCAAAGAAATTGAAGAGGAAAGAGTACCAAACAACAGGGAATTTGTTGTATAAAGATGGTCAATTGTGTCTCCCTCTTCTTTCCTCACACTATTGAAATGGCAGAAAAATATATAAAAAGGAAAAAAGGTGAGGCATAGGTATGATAAAGAAAAAGAGTATCCCCATTAGATGAACTTTTTGAGAAATTTCCAGTAGCTGAGGTTTGGCTTGAGAATGAGGTAAACTACCATACAGGGAAAACATAACCCAACATATAGAGAGAGGTTTAAGATGTGTTAAGAAGAGTTCTTCCCAACCACAACACAGACAAAGCCTGAACATTCAGGAGTATGAGGAACCTGTTGCTTAGGGATAGTCATCAGATTTCATTAAAGGGCTAAATTTGAAAGAGAAGGACCTCCCATTCCTATTTCTACTGAAACCTAGAGATGTATGGAAGGAATGAAATTTTCCCTAGCAAAAAGCCCCTCCTGAACAAGGATAAGAATCAGTTATGGCAGGGGAGGAATACTGCTGTGGGATGTTATTGAAGAGGAACACATTGTTGGGAGGGAGTTATCCAGGGCATGAATATAGGGTATATAAAAATGTTCAGATATTTGTTGGATATTTTCATAGGAGTTACAGTTACAAATGACAACTGAGGGAGTGCTGAGTTCCTAGCCAGGGGAACTCTGTCACATTCCCAATTGGAACAGCAACAATCCCCCAAGTGCTGGGGCAAAGACCAGTGAAGCAGATGGTCCAATGATGAACTGATACTGATGATGCTTATGAGCCTGTGTGCCTGAAATTTCAACTAGGCCTAGAGCTGCAGGGTGCCTAAGAGTTACCTCCTGAGAGCCTCCATGTTATTCAAATGTGGCCACTCTCTAAGCCAACACAGCATGTAAATGCATTACCTTCCTCCCAGTGTGGGACATGACTCCCAAGTATGAGCCTCCCTGGTGCTGAGGGATTTCTATCAATCACTAACTGGTGATTAAACTAGAAAAAGAACTTGAATAAAAGGGGGAAATGGTAAAGACGGATGAGTTTATATGGCTAAGAGTCTTCAATAAAGAGTCGGGAGGTCATCAGAGGGGTTGCATTTACACATGCCTCAGGAGGATCCCAGAGACATCCAAAGTAGATGCAACCCCAGGTACTGGTTCTCCTGAGTGTTACAGAGACACACAGGTTCTACAGTCATGGCAGATGGCTCTGGAGTTCAGTGCCTTGTCAGTGGACCCTACTTTGTAATTTGTGTTCCTGAGTGTGATAGAGTTAGACTCAGATGTGACCTTTCTACACATGCCTCTGTCACTTTTACTCAAACTATGGTTGGTGCTGGGGCTTGTCTATACTCAGGAGACTTGAATCTCTGGACTAGCCATGTGCCAGCTGGGCCCTGAGCCTCAGAAGAATTGCAACTCCTACTCTTTGTTTCGTTGGACTTACCCAGGTCAGCTAAAAGGGAGGTGAAGATGGTCAACCACTACACCAGGGGACCAAGAGTGCCCACAGCTCCAAACAGGAGAATTACATCCATCAACCATGTGGGATCTAAGCCCCTTCTCAATTTAGAGGTGGAGTGGACATCACCATCCCACCATCCCAGGGCCCACAAAATGGAGAAATAAAATATGGATTAGAGTGAACTTACGGGTATTCTACTATAGCACTGTTGTGACTAGTAATGAAAGAAACTGTAGCACTGATGTGGAAAAAGTGGCCATAGTAGTTGCTAGGGCAGGCAAAGGGCAGAAGAGATGTGATATGGGGGCATTTTAGGGACTTGGAGTTGTCCTAAATGATATTGAAGGGACAGATGCTGGACATTATATATCCTGCCATAACCCACTGAATGGACTGGGGGAGAGTGTATACTACAATGTAAACTATAATCCATGCAGTGCAGCAGTGCTCCAAAATGTATTCACCAAATGCAATGAATGTGCCACAATGACGAAAGAAGTTGTTGATGTGGGAGGAGTGGGGATGTGGGGTGTGGGGTATATGGGAACCTCATATTATTGAATATAACTTTTTTTGTGATCTATATATCTTTAAAAAACAATTTAAAAAATTAAATAAATAAATAAAAGAAAAAAAAAATTGGCCTAAAGTTGGTCTTTATCACGAGTTTATAGGCCGAAGTGAGATGTTGAGCAGAGGTTGAATCAACTACAGAGGGCTTTCCTTCTCCAAGATGAAGTGCTTACTACCATCTTGGATTTGAGGAGTCTGACCCCAAAACTTACCAAGTCAGAGTAGGGCTGGAGAGCAGCTCATGTATAGTCGCAAGAAGGTGTTGAAAGTGTCTCCAACTAGAAACAAAGCTTCATGCACCCCGTATTCTGCTATATACGCTGCCTATCTCTCATGAGCCCTACTGAAATGAGAATCCTAATTTGCTGACGTGCAAATAGAGATGCTCATTGCACTGGGAAATAACTACCCAGGTACATATTTAATTTCAACAAATATTTGATCAGGTATAAAAAGAATCACTAAATATTAGAAGAATCACTGCCCAAGAAAAACTCCATCAAATATGTTCTCCAAAAATTAGCCCTCAAGACTAATGCATCCATTAAGGATAGACCAGTGAGGAAAAAGAAACAAATGGCCTGACTTATTAGAAATTTTATATATATATATATACACACACACACACACACACACACACACACAAACATATATATATAATAAAAGTATAAATATATATATATCATTACAGAATAATATATGATCTGAATTCCAGAAATGATAGTGGAATAAGTCAGAAGAACTACTCTTAAAGAATGATGTGTATGAGATTTTTTTTAAAATTAGGTTTTATGAGATAAAGTTAATAGATATAAAGAATAACATCTTCCAACATCTGTTTAACATGAATATCAAAGTGAAAGAAAGGACAAGATAGAGCAGAGAAAATTATTTTTAATAGAAAACAGTTATCAAGAGCTGAAGAAATATATCTCCTGATAGAAACTTTAGATTATAACAGACTATCAAAACCAAAACAGAATAAATTGGAGGAGGGCTGAGACCGTCACTTAAAACTATCCTATCTTCACAGTTTTTATGTGAGAAAAATAAAATACCTAATTTATTTGGCCACTTGTGTGATATGATTTCCTAGTAGCCACATATAATTTCCTCATGAATACAAAGTCCAAGATGTGTCAGTGCTGACAATGAATGTATATGGTTTAGCCTAACAAAGACAGGAACTCTGAACTAAACAAAACAGACAAATGAGCAAACAAACAAATGGAATGCCTAAATTTATCCTTACGTTGTTTACAAGAGGCACAACACCTCAAAAATGACAATGGAATTTAAAATAATAAAGGAATTTTAAAAATTCATTCTCAAGCCAACCTTCATCTACAATGGAATTTTAATTTTTTGTTGACAAAAAATATTGTCAAAGAAATACAAATTAAAACCTTAAAAACCAAGATAATAGTAGTGATATTAAGAGAATTCAAAATGAATATTATTAAACAGGTTCAAAGTGATATCATATCAGATACAGAAGAGATTGAAATTCTTACAATAATATATATTAAAAATTTCAAAATCTGGATGAAATTTTGATTTTTACAAAATATTCAAGTTACTTAAATGTACTTAAAAGAGAACAGAAAAAAAAATGAATAAAACTCAGCAGAAATTGAAATTGTGGCCAAACAGATAAAAGGAGACTTGAAATCAAGGATGTCCATTACTGATTGATGCATAGTACCATTCTTTTGGTCTCTCAGGTGTATATTGGATAAATACATTCTTGGTATATTTAAATAGCACCAATATGAATAATCAATAGTTAATCATATTACATGGAAACGTGTCACAGAAGAACTTGCAGGAAAAATAAGCAAGGTGCATAATATATACAATGCTATACCATTTGTATAAAATGTCATTATATATAAAACAATTATACCATATGTTTTATTGTAAGAGTATAAAATATGTAGAAATTATACCCCCAAATTCTAGATAGCAGATACTTCTGACAAAGTACCTTTGCGTGGAATTAAATTTTGATATGCATGGAGTTTCAAGAGTATTTCCTTTAAAACAATCTGAAGCAAAAAGATAAAAAGTTAAAATTTGACGAAGCTGATTGATAGACATTTTAATATTATTTTTGTATAATTTTTGTACATTTAAATATTTCAAAATTTTAAAAATTTATTCAACAAGTATCCAATTGTAATCCAATTGTAAAAGCATTACAAGGAATGAGGGAATTCAGTTAAGTAGTCAGATATAAAAGCAACATACACAAAAATAACAGCTTTTCTAATAAGCAGAAATGATCAATTAGAAAATGTAATGAAAAATTGAGCCCATTTGCAATGGAAACACAAAAGTGTATCATGAGAAATTACTCAGATATTTTTACCTATGTAGAAAACTGCAATTTTTTATGAAGAAAAACTTTGCTTTCCATATGGGAAAAAAATCAATATTGTAAAATTTTCACTTTTCAGCCAAATAAATCTGTGAATGCAATGTAATGATCAAAGATTTTTTTTCCTTTTTATGGAATTCATAATCTTTTCCTAAAGTCAATCAGCCAAAGTAATATGAAAGAATGAAAATCACATTTTCAAAAGGATTTTTTGATGCTTTTTATGTACTTGTTAATCTCAGTGTAAAGTTAGTATAGAAGAAAATAGACATTAAATGTACTTTTATAACATGCACAATACAATACATTACATTTTTAATAAACATGATAATTGAAAGAATGCTTACTGGTACAGATAAGAATGAATAGAACTCGGGGACAAAAAGAAGTATCCCAAAAAAGACCTATGTACTTTTGAGGAGATTACCTTTATCCAAGGGAAAATAAATGTCCCTTCTTGACACCATTCTTACACATAAATTCCAAAGGAAATAACTGTGGAAGAGAAATCTTTTAAGCAGATGAGGGAAGCTATGATATGATACAAAGCAAAAGTGTAAGAATTGATCTTTGATTTTATGAGTTATTTCTTCCATTGAAATGAGAAGGAAGAATAAGAGACAGGAAGGATTTTATATTCATTGTAGGAAAATGAGGAATCAACTGGACCCATTTTAACCACAAAAAGCAATCCCTGAATTGTGGTAACTCCCATTTTCTTTTTCAGCCAAAGCATATATTTTGTTCCTTCTCTTCTTGGTTTTCTCAAGAGTAAGGTTTGCTGTTCATGGGTGTTAGCTCTGCAACCATTTGGTTAAAAATCATAACTGGCCTGAAAATTACTTCAAATATGAATCTGTATCTTTCTTGCTGTTATTTTGAGGTTCAAATGAATTTGGTTGAGCTTTTTTGTTTAATTGTATCCTCTGGTACATAGTGGTTTCAACTACGGACAAAGGTAGGTATATCCAATAAGCGAAGCCCCTTGTTCCGTTGTTATTTATGACTGAAGGTGGTTGGGAAAGGTGAGAAACCTTTCGGCAGAGTGTGATCTTATGTGACTTCCAGAGCAGAGAGGTTTGGATTGCATCTGGAGAGGTACTCAACCCGTGGTGCTGCTCTACCTTCGTGGGCCAGGCTTCTCAGGTGCATTCATCTAGTGATGGCATGGATCTTACCAAATTTCCCTATGGGGTTTCTAAGGAATAAGTTTTTCTTGGTAGAGTTTCTGAAATAAATACTCTGGGAATACATATTTAAAACAAATCAAGGATGAGGATTCTATGAAAGAGTTTTAAGGGAAATTAGAAATATTTGAGGAGCAGACCACTGCCATTTGAAACTGATAGCAAGTTGATTTACTAATATGATTATATTGGTGCCATGGAAATCTAGCCATTTTTAAGCCCCATACTAGAGAGTTGATGGCCCTACCCAGGGCTTACTGCATCTCTCTACCACCTTATGGAGCCTGCTTTAAAATGGTCTAGGCATCTCATAAATTATTTAACCCTAGGGGAGTGGGTGTAGCTCAGTGGTTACGTGCTTCCCTTGCATGTACAAGGTCCTGGGTTCAATCACCAGTCCCTCCTAAAAAAAAAAAAAAAAAAAAAAAAGAAGCAAAAGAAATAATTATTTAACCCTACACTTAACCTAAATGTTTATTTTTATTTAGTCTGTTGTTATTTTTCACTTTGTGTTCTATATATTTCAAAGAAACAAGAAGCTCAGTCAAGCAAGAATTCCCATGATCAAGAACAGGAAGTTCCAAGAAGCATCACTGGTTGAGGCATTTTAGGGACAAAATTCTAGAGAAGCTAATCCAAGGAGTCTTTTGATGAGATTTCTAAGAAATCTATGATTTGAAAACTTTCAGTCTTCAGTCACCAACAAAATAACATAGTCTGAAAGTTTGTATAATAAATTAATAATTTCTTTTAAACAATTTGGTTCTTGGGTAAAATAATGCAAAAATACCATATCAAAAATGATAACAAAATGTGCTCCTATTGATTTATAGCATTCTTATTATTACTAAGACACACTCAGTTCTCAAATTAGTTTCTGGAAAACTATTTAATTTGAATTTCAAATTCACATCTTTCTTCTTTTTAAAATCCTTCCTACTCTTAAAAGAGCTCATGATCTACCATTTTTATTGAATCCTCTCTAACTCCTCCCATATATAGTTATTTCTTTCTTCTTTGGATTCTATAATCCTTCATATTTTACTCTGCATAGAATGTAGAATGTATTCAATATAGTAGTCCGCACCAGAGAAGTAATAATTTAAGAATCTTGAGGAACAATTCTCCTTTCCATATGCAAAACATGCATTTCCTGATTTCTGGCTAAATCTTCAAAGTTTGACTTTAGAATTTCAACTCAAAATAGGAAATACCTCATTCGAGTGGTAAATTAATATAAAATGATGCCAAATGATATCTCACTAATACTATGTCAATCCACAGATTAAAAATTAGGTAAATTCTACAACTTGCCCTGTGATTAAGTCATTAATTGGCTTCTAGTAATTAGACACCAACCTAAAACAGCTTCCATTCTAAAAAATCATATGTGCATACTAAAAAGTAATTTATTTTCCTTTGAAGAAACAATAGAAAATGCAGTTAGGCTTTCTGGTTAGTCTTTAAAATGCTTCATTAGATTGTATGAGTGTGTTGCATTTGCTTGCTCAACACCTATCTGTCACCATCTGTGGGACAATGACCCCCTTTGGGGAACAACACATTCCCAGCCTTCAGTCTATTGCCAGGAGTGGATTTGGTTGGATCCATCTTATCACAGTGATTGGTACCTGAATGGACACATGATTCATTTTTAATAACTAGAGAAAACACAAGGAGTTTTTTAAATATCAGGAAAGAGCCACTCCCTTTCAACTGAGGTTGCCAAGGTGGCAGATGTAAGCTCTCCGCCATCTGACAAAAACATTGGAAAGGACTGCATGGAAATGAAACCAACATAGAAGGAAGAGAAATAAGAGACTGAGAGACACAGTGTCCTGAAAATATACAATCCCCAGGATCTAGCTATACTTGAAGTCAGTGCCAAGGTCTGGCCGTCTCCCTAAGGCATATTGAGTTTGGTTTCTATCACTTGCAAGTGATAATGTCCTATGTAATAGAGATCATAGAGATACAAAACACAAACATTTTGTTTAAACAAGTTGACTATGCTATTGCTGCAGTTAAATGTAAGGAGAAGAAATTTGAAATGTCAATTCTCAAGCTCTCAGTTGAAATAGAGGAGAATGAATATTGAGGAGGTACCTCTTCTCCATAAAAGGGTGGCATGGCAAACACATTTGTATTATGTTAAGAAAAACATGTCATTACAAAAGTCCTGCCTGTGCTTTGTGAGGTTCAAGTACAAAGACCATGATTAGATGGTCTTTGTTTGGGAAAACATTTTAAAGAGTTTGTGCTTTACGAAGGGTAGTACTAAACTTCAAAGTAAAGAACAGGAATTTGGCTTTGGAGTCAAGCAGATAGGAAGCAGAGTGAAAGGGTCTGGAGTGAGGATTTAGAAGATGAAGGCAAATGTGATCTGCAAGAAATTTCCCATGGATGGGAAGAATTAATGGATTTTTTTAGGGCAGAGAGATCCAACATTTGATTTCAAGGAATTTCTTTTTCCCTACTATAATAATCCACTGCATTAACTCAAATTTTCAGTGTCTTGCATTAGGAGTTCTCTGGGAGAGATGAACTGAATTTTTTGTTTGTTTTGTTTTTCTGATGGATTTTGACCACTGTCGGCACATCAGGCTGGTGGGAAGCAGCAGCCAGACTCCGAAGGGTCACATCTGAGCAAGTGACAGAGAAGCAGCTGCGGGGTACACTGAGTCGCAGCTCTGCAAACCCCTTCCCTCTCTCTCAGAAAACCTCAGAGGCATTTCAAGAGAGGAAGACTTGAGCCAATTTATTTGAATATTGAAAGACAGAATGAATGTGGGAAGATTCCTGAGTACTTGGTGGTGGTGGACGAGACATCAATAGGGCTGGAACCTAAATTTCCCTGCCTCCTTAGTCTGAGTAACCCCCAAAGTAGCCCTGAGATAAGCATTCATGTGCAAGTAGTTTATTTGGGGGTGTTCTCAGGAGCCATGGCGGTGAGGGCGGGAAGAGTGAGAGAGGGATGGGGTCACTAATGGGGGGGTCACCTGCTTGGGCAGCTGGGGCTCCATCCCTTTGGGGACTCTATGGTAGACTGTGAAAATCAGAGTCCTTGCAAAGGTTCAGGAATTGGTGGAAACCCCATCCCTTGTTGAATAAGGGTGGCTTTTGGGCCATTAACGTCCTGGCAATTCCCGTTTACCTCTTGTGGGCTAAGCCTGCCACTGAAGCCGAGGCAGCCTTCAGGCAGAGAGGTGCAAGAGCTTACAGGAAAACAAAAAGCTCTGGCACGTGCGGGAATAGTTTACAACCTCAAGGAGCTCATTGGGCTGAGGATTCTAGAATAGAGAGGCGTCTACCATTTCTTCTCACTCTAGTAGTATTTTAAATAAACTCAGCAAGAAAGATTTTTTGTTGCTATTGGGTATTTGCACTTGAGGAAAGACTTAGTGGATAGAGGAGGAAACAATAGAAACATGCCTATAAGAAATCTGGAGAAAACTTCTATATTATCCAACTATTTTACTAAGTAACAACAGCAAACCCTTAGATTTTCTTCATATCACCTGCTTGTATAGACCTCTTCATTTTCTTTTACCTTTAAAATTCCTCTTATCAAGAAATAGCTCAAATACACAGAAATTACGAAGACAAACATAATGAATACCCATGTAACAGTCACTCAGTTCCCAAAGAGATGTGGTAATGCCATGTGTAGCATTTTACAGCGCTTAAACAAGAAAGTAACGTGTAGTTTTAAAAAAATAAAGGAAGCTTTGGTGACAGTATACAGATAGAAAAGAAGATAAAGAGAAAATTCCCGGGGTGAAGGCAGTTATAGCCAAAGAGATATAATAAGGCGGCTATGAGAATACGAGGGATCATTTAGTGTTCTTTCTTCTTTCTCCTGCCTGACACAAAGCTAGAAGGTCACACATGAGCTCCCGTCGCACCTTCAGGCAGTAACCGTGAGGATGAGGGAAAGAGGGAAGGTGCCGAGGGCCCCTGGGGACATCACGGGACTGTGGCACCAGCCCTGGGCTCTCTGAGGAAATTAAACACCGCCACAGTGATGAAAGAAGTTGTTGAGGTGGGAGGAATAGGGGGTGTATAGGAACCTCCTATATTTTTTAATGTAACATTTTTTGTGATTTATATATCTTCGAAAAAAAGAATATGGTGAAACATGGGAACATTACAGCTAACATGATTTATGGATGATAGGACTAATATTGTAATATTTTTGCAGCAATGGCAAAGAAGATTTAAGAATTCTAAAAGACGGTAGTGGGGTATTTGGAGGGTATGGGATTTTTCCTTTCGGAGTAATGTTCTAAAACTGACTGAGGTCATGACAGCACAACTCTGTGATGAAGATGAGAGTCACTGAGTATACACGTTGAACGGATTGTATGAAGCAAAAATATATAACAGTGACTTCTATGGTGGAAGATGGACTGTGGTTAACAGAACAAATATGAGAACATTCTTTCATGAACTATAATATAAAATACTGATACACAGTGTTAATAATTGGGTGGGTTAGGGAAAAAATACACCAAATATAAGATATGGGCTATTGTTAGTAGTAATAGTTTAATGATCCTCTTTCACAGTTTGTAACAAATGTTTCACCAAGTTGTTGGCAGTGGAGTGATATATAGGGGTCCTCTACATACCTTCTTAGAGGGCCTCTATACAAAATTTATTGTTTATGTATGCTCATGTATGAATGACATACGACAATATAAATTTTTTAAAGCAAAACAAAACCAAAAAACCCCACTGATTTGATTTAGCTGTAGCAGTTGGAGGCTTGTTCTATGCAGCCAAATGCAATCCTTGACTGTTACAGCACTTTTTCCAGAAGTCTTGTTTCAAAAATTGATGAAATAATTACGGCAAGATCCAGACAAAACAAGAAGGAACATAGTACAGAATCAAATTAGGCAAGGAAGAGTGTAGTTGAGTGATAAAGGTAATTAGCGGCGACCAGAAGATGAGAAGTTGACCTGGGCTGTTCAATGAAAGGGGCCCCAGTCATGAGGGAGGACTAGAATCCGAGGGAAAGAGCCTGGGCATGGGAAGGCCACATTCTAAGGAGCAGAAAGAAATTAACCGGAAGAAAGGGACATGTGGCTTGTTGACACATCTTCATATTAAGACTTTCTTGTTAAGTTTGTTACAAAGAGGTTTGCAATTTTGATAGAATTTGGCAGATTAACTTTATTACTTCAACTTGAAATAAGCAATCAATGTTATATTATGATTTTATGCTTGAAGATGTAATAGAATGTGTTTGTAAATAATCATGGAATGCTTAAGATAACCTAATTTATCAAATTTATGAATTTGAAATTAAGTATATTTGAGAACTGGTTATGGTTTAAAATGTTGAAGAGCATTTAATAAAATGGAACTAATCATTATGGATATTTAATATGATAGACTATATATATAGTTAACTGAATATTTGTAAATTGACAAGTGAAAATTATTGAATTATTCACAAAAATGCTTTATGAACAAAAAATAGGCTTCGAAGTTGAACTAAACATTTTACAAACAACAAGCCTTTCAAATTTTCAAAAAAAGGTTAATGGAATATTATTTAGAAACCAAGTAATTACAAGAAACCCTTTCCACACAGTAGGCTGCCTTCAGACTTAAAATAATTCACATCCACATTTTTCAATGGCGATACAGAGATGGAGCATAAATCCTAGAACAGGGTTCAGGAGAGAAGTTTCTTATTTTATTTAATACTATTTCATATTACTAGGGTAAGGCAATGTAAGCACATTTAAAGGAAGAAGGGAAAGGAAAATATGGAATTAAAGACAACACACACATTGCCTGTTTTCTTCCCTAAGGATAAAAATAAACATTTTGAAAGAGGAGTCCTCAGGTCTGCATACATCATTTGAGGACACATTTCTCTATCTCTAACAGGAGGTGGCAACTTAAACTATAGGTGGAAGCTCCAAATTTTAAATTTTTTGGCTGTAGTTTCTTCACAAAACAATGATTTTTGTGGTCTCATATCAAAGGCTATGAATAAATGCTGAAAAACAATATATGAGAACAGTGTTGATGCTGAAAGAGGCTGCAGTACCCCAGGATGACCTTCCTGAGAGTCATTTGTGTTATTATCCTGGAGGTACAGAGATATTACCAGGACAGATGATTTACAAAACTAAAAAGCAATTGCTAATATCACTTTGATGATTAATATCACTTATTCAGACTAAACTCAAAGAGCAATGACAATTACTTGACTATTTTGCTAATTTGGAGGGTTTTTTCTCCACAGGTGGTAAGTCTGCTAAAAATAAGAAGTTGTAAAGTTAGATGGACAATACAAACTGTCCACTGTCATCTCTCCAGATAGTGAGGTCATATCCAAAATCTTTTTCTTTCCTTTTCTACACTTGATTTTCACTTTGCCTTCTCCATTTCTCAGTTCCTCTAGGAGAGTTAGGCTTGTTAAACCAAAAGAGCAAAGAGAAAGAGGCAATTGTTTTGGCTTCCAGTCTGGACTTTTAAGCATCCAAAGAGAAGGCCCTGGAGGCACTGGCAATGGAGTAAGGAGAGAAGGAAGAAGGGAAGGCAGACACCAGCTCCTAGCCTCCCTCCTCTAAGCCACCGCGTGAGGACCACTGGAGGACGGCGCGCTCAACCTGCAGCGAGGGGGAGAATTGCCTGAGGCACTAGTTAAAACACAGACAGGGCTTGCATTTCTAACTCCCAACTCATGCCGAGATGCTGGTCTGAAGAACACCCTTTGAGGACTTGTTTCTTTGGAGATGGAGAAATCAACCAGAGGCAAGAGGAGGACTTGCTATCCCAGCTGGTCAGTTGTGCATCATCAACCAGGAACCCCAGGGCAGAGCAAATGTGAACTTGCAGCACCTGGTCTGAGAAGACATTCCCCAGGCCCGTGGGGGTGAGGGCCCGTTAGAGTGGCTGGCTTGTGGGCCTTCTAGTGAACGTTCTTGGCCCCGTTCTGAAATTCTGCTGAATCCCATGCAAACAGTCTTTTCCGAACCCACTGTTTTTAAGGGTTTAGATTAGTTGTAAATACCTGAAAACAGAAGAGGGGGCCCTTGATAAACAGAACCGCTACCACTAATGTGGAAGAGAAAGTGTCAGCACCATACCTTGACGTGACGCTTCTGTTCTTTCAGATGCCATGATTGTATAACATTTATAAACCTCCACTTCCACTCGTCTCCATACCCATGTATATTCTTTACAATATCTCCCCGTGCTCTTACAAAATGTGTCCCTCTCTCACCTCACCTAGAACCATCCATTTACCTTTGAGCATAGGTGTTTAGCGGGGATTACTTCCAACCACCATTGCCATTGCTTCCCATGAACATTTCTGAACTTCTCTGTGTCCTACTGCATCTTCTTTTTCAAAGATTTTGTTGGCACAGAGAAGATGTCTCTAAATACTTTTCAAGCCTACAGTGTCCCACACTGTCTTTTGATTTTCATGCAAACATCCTTACCAATCTTGATCTCCAGGGAAGGCACAATCAGCTCACTGCTGTTCCACAGATGTGAAAGAGCAACTTATGCCAGGGAAGTCTCCATGCTGGTCCACACCAAGCCAAATATAAACACACAATCTATGCTTTATAACATCTCCTTTCAATTACATGACAACTTGGGTCTGGCTGTAACTGAACAAATCCTGATGGCCTGTTTTGTAGTCATCATCCTGGATAAAGACTGGACAACAGGCCATGAGGAAGCTGTACTATGTCAAAGCTTAGCCCACCTCTTAACCTGGACCCAGGCCATACGGTGCACATCAAAGAGAGCTTGGTCCTGCATAGAATCTGGAAGAAAAAGAGCAAAAATAACTCTAATTGAAAATGTGTCATCTTTTTCTGCCCAGTGTTTCATCAGCCTGATTGAGAAGCAAATAGGGTATCTTAGCTTCTTAGGGCTTCTGTAACAAAGTACCCCAAACTGGGTGGCTTAGAATGGCAGACATTTATTGGCTTGCAGTTCTGGAAAACAGAAGTCCCAAATCAAGGCAACAGTCGAGCCCTACCCCATCTGAAACCTGCCAGAGAGGATCCTTCCTTGCTCTTCTAGCTTCTGTGCTTGCTGGCAATCCTTTTGTTCCTTGGCTCCTAGCTACATCGCTCCAATCTCTTCTTCCCCTGTCTTCATGCAGCCTTCTCCCTGTGGGTATCGTGCCTCTCCCCTTCTGTTTTTCTCCCCTTCTTATATAGACACTGTCATCCTGGTTAAGGGCCTGCCTTCCTCCAGTACGAATCTTTAAAGCTCAGCTAATTCCATCTGCCGTTACCCTAATCCAAGTAAGTTCACATTCATAGATGCTGGGCATTAGGGATTCACCACATCTTTTCTAGGGATACAATTCTATCCATATTGGGGATGAGATAAATCCTAAGACTTTTGGTCCACATTCAGTCTTTTGAGGCCACTGGCATTGAAATCACCAAATTATCTACTCAGACCATACAAAGAACAATGAGTGATGCAGAGTAAAACCTTTGAAATGGCTCTTTCTTGTGGAAGTATGTACAGGGTTCCTATATGGAGTGATGGGAATGTTTTGGTGACGGGTGGTGATAGGAGCACAGCACCGTGAATGTAATTAACAGCACTGGCTTATAGATCTGAATGTGATTAAAAGGGGAAATTTTATATTTATGTATGGTAACAGAATAATTTTTTTAAAAATTCCTGATAGTGCAAAAAAGATAAAAAATAAAAGGAACAGTTGTGATTTGTAAGGGAGCATCAAAAATGGAGAACCTTCATGCTTTTTCTGGACAATTGTTCCATTCAATTTTCCTTGGACTAGCTGGAAGAATGATTAAGAGGCAAAGAAATGAGATTGAAAATTACTTTTGACTATGACTCACTACTGCTAAGGTTTTGGCAGGGGGATGCGAGTAATCTTTTATGACCAAAGAAATTATAAACTAGAGATGGGTCCATTCTTGCCCAAGCTTGCACTATTACCTGACAAGCCTGTGGGTTTCATAGAAATTGAACAAATTGTCCATAAGAAATACCTATTGCTTTGATGGCAGTGAGTGAAAAGTCCTCCTTAATACCCCAAATTTCTAAAGACTTTGGTCCCGGCTGAGGACTAGGCTTTGGGCTCCCTTGCCTCTCTTTGTCTCTTTCCCCAACTCTGCTAATGCTTTTAAGGGCACTCACCATTCTGTGACCTTCACAAAAATGAATGAGCTGGAGCGAGCTGGGCTCCTTTCCTGAGCTGCCCGCTCCTCTTTCAGCACCTTGCAGATAAGACAATGGGTTAATTGAGGAAGCTACCTGCATTCAGGCCCTGCACAAACCTATCTTTCTGTTGTTTTTGGAATGTAGTCTAAGTAAACTACCTCAGAAGTTCTTTTTTTTTTTTTTTCAGAAACTTTTGCCAATATTGCAGTTTTCCACCAAGGCATTTGAGGAAAAAGAAACCCTTAGTAGATTGTTCATGAAGAAAAGAAGCAAAACCAATGCATGGTCCTTTCACACACACACACACACACGTGGGCAGGAGGAGAATAGCACCCTACTGTGATGGATTCAGAGAGGCTCTTCAGTGAGGAATGTAACTTATCCTTTGCTTGGAGAAACAGATATTTGAGGAGGATATAGGCATTAGATTTTGTGATGGCTTGGCCTTCTTTTGCTTTTAACAAAGAGTCAACTTTTGAATTGGGGTACTGAAACCAGAGATGGTTCTATCATCTGGAGCAGAGATTCTCATATTTAAGGTGCATCAGAATCACCCAAGAGCTTCTTTTTTTTTTAAAGATTTATTTATTTATTTAATTTCCCCCCCTCCCCTGGTTGTCTGTTCTTGGTGTCTATTTGCTGCGTCTTGTTTCTTTGTCTGCTTTTTTGTTTCTTTGTCTGCTTCTGTTGTCGTCAGCGGCACGGGAAGTGTGGGCAGCGCCATTCCTGGGCAGGCTGCTCTTTCTTTTCACGCTGGGCGGCTTTCCTCACGGGCGCACTCCTTGCGCGTGGGGCTCCCCCACTCGGGGGACACCCTTGCGTGGCACGGCACTCCTTGCGCACATCAGCACTGCGCATGGGCCAGCTCCACATGGGTCAAGGAGGCCCGGGGCTTGAACCGCGGACCTCCCATATGGTAGACGGACGCCCTAACCACTGGGCTAAAGTCTGTTTCCCACCCAAGAGCTTCTTAAACACCGGTTGTTATTGGGGACCACACTTCCAGAACCACCGCTCTGCAGTGAGGTCCTGGGCCAGCAGCTTCAGAGCCCCTGGGAGCTTGCCAGACACACAGGCCCGACCTAGACTTGGAGAATCGGGATCTGTATATTAACAAGATCCCTAGGTGATATGGACACACATTTAAGTCTGATAAGCCCTTGTCTAGAGCGGTAGTTTATAAAAATATTCTGTTATTGCTATGTACAAGCATAGTATATTCCTCTTGTCTTATCTGATGTTATAAACAATTTCTAGGCAGTTTCAATTGCACCTCCCTAATAGAAACAAAGAAAGTATAGCCTAACTATATTGATTAGGCTGACATTGTTACAAAGATATAACTATACTGATTAACTGACATTGTTAAAAGATAACTACTCTAACTTACAAAAATAATTGCTATAATATTAGCAAAAAATAACCTAAAACAGATCCCAGAATCATTTTCAACACCATGTTCAAAGCCATATAAGACGGCTGAGGGGAAACGGACTTGGCCCAGTGGTTAGGGCGTCCGTCTACCACATGGGAGGTCCGCGGTTCAAATCCCGGGCCTCCTTGACCCGTGTGCAGGTGGCCCATGCGCAGTGCTGATGCGCGCAAGGAGTGCGGTGCCACGCAGGGGTGTCCCCCGCGTAGGGGAGCCCCACGCGCAAGGAGTGCACCCATAAGAAGAGCCGCCCAGCGTGAAAAGAAAGAGCAGCCTGCCCAGGAATGGCGCCGCCCACACTTCCCTGCCGCTGACGACAACAGAAGCGGACAAAGAAACAAGACGCAGCAAATAGACACAGAGAACAGACAACCGGGGTGGTGGTGGGATTAAATAAATAAATAAATCTTTAAAAAAAGAAAAGACGGCTGAGGATTTCTTTCTTCCCAGTCAAGAATTAGAAAATGGTAATGCACAGCACTAGTTCATAGATTTAGAATTTGCAGAAACAATGGTCAATAATTAAATCAGACATGTCTGTGCAGAAGAGAAGAATATGAATTCTGTCTAGATAACCTCAATCAGATTACAGTGAGCATGCATGTCAGCTCCACTTTTCCAGTAGACATAATGTCCAACAATGTCCTATGGCTAATTTAACTAGGTTTACCTAAACTAAAAATAAAAAAACAATAAAATGGAGGTTTACTTTATCAAGATAATTTAGAAGATATGGTCAAAGTCTAGAAATATTTTAATACCAAATTTATTTTGCCTGAATTTCTTGGACAATTGCTTAATTTTTCATTGTACAGAGAAGTCTGGACTTCATTGCAGTAATTTTATGCTTTGTTTTGTTTTGACAGGGTAAAATATATAATCCAAGTTTTTGCTTTAGGAACAAAAATGGACATTATTTTGTTGCATCATTTTTATGGGAATTGAATTAATGTTATTTTTAAAAGGCAGAAATTAAATTTTAAAAAGTATTTGGGAAATAGAGACCCTGAAATATTTAAAATATTGAAAAAAATTAAATATGCAATGCAAATATAAACAGATTAAGAGCAAAATCTCATAGAACTGAAAAACCTATAATCCCATAAAGTTTTATTTTATTTTTTTCAGTTAGGCCAGCAATTTATTTGTCTTTTTTTTTTAAAAAGAGACATAGAACATAAAAAATGTTACATTTAAAAATATAAGAGGTTCCACATACCCCACACTCCAGACCCCACTCCTCCCATATCAACAACCTCTTTCATCATCGTGGCACATTCATTGCATTTGGTGAATACATTTTGGAGCACTGCTGCACCACATGGATTATACTTTACATTGTAGTTTACAGTCTCCCCCAGTACATTCAGTGGGTTAAGGCAGGATATATGATGTCCAACATCTGTCCCTGCAATATCATTTAGGACAATTCCAAGTCTCGAAAATGCCCCCACATCTCATCTCTACTTCCCTCTCCCTGCCCTCAGCAACTACGGTGGCCAATTTCTCCAGATCAATGCTACAGTTTCTTTCATTACTAGTCACAATAGTTCTATAGTGGAATACCAGTAAATTCACTCTAATTCATATTTTATTCCTCCATCCTGTGGACCCTGGGTTGGTGATGTCTACTCCACCTCTATATCAAGAAAGGAATTAGATCCCACATGGTTGATGGATGTGATTCCCATAGAGTTTTAAAGAATGAATTTTCCAAAAGAGAACTTCTGGACGGGTATTCAAGAACAGTTAACAGAACAGTCATAATAACATTCGTTCATTGGTTGTAACAAATGTACCACACTAATGCAAGGTCTTAATAACTGGGGGGTGGGGGATGTGTATGGAAACTATTTTCTGTATGAGTTTTCTTTAAACCTACAACTTCTCTAATAAAAAATATATACATATAAAATTTTTTAAGAGTCAGTTGAGCTCAGAGACAGCAGGACCTAATAGCAGAAGAGGCAGTGCTATGGGACAACTGGATCACTGTCGCATTCTTCTACTAAAGGTGTTTTTTTCAAGGTGAAAATTAAGTGATAGTTCCATAAATAAATTTTTTATACCAATATTTCCTAACATTTATGTCAATGTGAATTATCTGAGACTCTTGTTAAAAGACAAATTCAGATTAACTAGGTCTGGGGTGGTACCAGAGATTCTGCATTTTTAACAAGCTCCCAGGTAATGCCAGTGCTGAGTCCCAGGACTTCTCTTTGAGCACAGAGCTCTATGCCACAGTAGCCAGCTAGACATTAGGGTGAAAAAAATAACACTCAGGGTAACAACCAAGCATTCACAGTCTCTAACAGTGACACGCTGAAAACTCGTGCATAAGTATTACAAAAGAAAATTTGAGTAATGGAGAGCAAAATCAGTTTTACAGACAGGATAAGGAAAAATGCTAATTTCATTGATAAGGCCTCCTATCCAATGGCTTGAGTTTCCTAAAGGGATTGGAAAACATTCTAACTGGTTCTTTCTGTGATGCTCACTATTAAAATAAAACAAAGAAATAGAAAATCTTCAGGGGGAAGAGTCACTAGGGAAAATGAAGATAATAATTTTCAACTTCATTTTTAATTAAAATATATTTCTTTTTTAAAAATTATACACCAGCCATCAATCGATGTCTTCGGATCACAGAGCTTGGTGGTTAGCAGTATGAAGAAACACTTGGACTTGGTTCAAAGGCAATGGATATTTGTGAAATTCCTCCAAGGGCTCTCATTCTTCATCTCAGGATCCTGTCCACATCGGACACTGGAGACTGTAAAGATTGATTCTAAAGGTAAAGAAAGTAGAATAGCTTTTAAGTAACCCTAGTAAAAATATGGAAAGCCAAGGGGAAGGGCGTAATTTAGAGAAGAAGAATGACCAAGTTCTGTGAAAGATCCTATGGGTTCCTGAAAGGACACTGGAGTTGGGCTTGGAGGCAGGAAGCACTGGTTATAAACTTGGCTTTGCTTCTCATAAGCTATATGATATTGAGAATGACTCATTACAACTTCCTGAGGCCATGAGTTTTACATACATAGAATGGGCAGATAACATTCCTTTTAAAGATTGTTGAAAATATTAAATCAGATAATATGGAAGAAGGTCCTACAAAAGTCCTTGGGGAAAAAGTAAATGCTTACTATGTATTCATTGTGGTCGACATAGGTTCCCTTTTCCCTTTTATCTCACCAATTCACTTGGCTACAGAATTGAACTATGCATCAAGTTAAAATATGTGAAACTCAGATGAAGTGTGGTCAATATTAGGCTCATTGTTTTGTTAGTAGGTAAGTCTCTTGAATGTTGAGTAAATTAACAAAAAACCTATCTTCAGCTGGAAGAATGTGGATGTCTTTGATAAGGATAAACTTAGTGCCTGCTTATTTTCCCGGAGGCAACATCAGCACCTGTTATTTTCCTTTTACTTGTAATTTCCTTTATTTTGTACCTGTCGACTTCACAGAAGGCAAAGGACCTGCCATAAATGGATATCCCTTTAGCTTGGAAGGAGTCTACTACAAAATCAAGGTGGTGCTACTGCTGCTTGTTCTCTAGTAACCCTTGCTCTCAGTTTATTATAAACTTAACACTCAAAAGAATTCATCTACAACCTAGTGACTGAGATGACAATAAGCCTTTAGAATGGCACTATATAATTTACAAATCTCTCTTAAGTATCTATACTTTGACATTTGATCAATAAATCCAAAGTCTTTGGAGGTATCTTGTGAAACTGGGAGGGTAAATAAGACACTGAAACGATGACACAATCTTTACTTTCAAGGAGCTTTGGTAAGGATTTCTGCCCCTACCATTCTCCTGAAGTTGCCGTTTTACCTGACTTGGTCTCTTCATTGCATTGACTGCATTTGCTAATCCCCAGTTGCTGGAATTCTCTCCTCCAAAGGTTCCCACACCAGTGTCCTCTACTGGCCAACTTTCTGTACGTGGATTTGTGAGTGTGAGTTAATCTTTGCCCTGGATACAAATGCTGGCATTTCCTAGGTCATCAAAAATTTTGTTGTGACAAAAGTTGGTCAAATCAAGGATTCATCTACTTATGCCTTGCATCCATAAAAAATGTAAGTTGATGGTTGAAAAGGAAGCAGCTACTAATGTGTTGACTTGGTTCTCTGTATCTCAGATTCCTCAAATAGGGATGTAATATTACTTACACCATGGGGATGTGGTGAGAATAAGAGGAGTTAACATTTATTAGGCACTTTGAAGAGTTCATGGCTTGTAATAAGTGTGTCTGAATGATCACCATCATTACATGGTAATTACTACTATTGTTTTTTATACTATAATACTATTAGTATATGATTGTATAGCATAACAGGCTAGACTCAGCAGAGGTTCTAAGATGGAAGAGCACAGCTGGAATATCCAGGCTTACAACAGAAGGAGAAGAAAAATCATGAGTAGGGTAGCCCCAAAACCAGGAGGCTCTCCCAATTCCAGAAGGTCATTGGGACAGAATATTAGAAATCCAAATAATAGAGTAAGCTTGCCCACCACTTCATTGGCATGAAGATTTATATTTCTGACAGCAGTCCTTTAACAGTGCACACATCCAACCTTCCAAATACTCATATAGAATTTGTGATTTACTGAGCTTTTTCATGCCCAAAGGCTTTCACTGATAATCTTGTTTCCACACAAACATCGAGGATATATCTTTCTTAGCAAATTTCAAGTTTCTGCTAATTTATGTTGTCTGGCTATATCCTCTGGGAAATAAAACTATCTTGGGCTCAATATCGGCCATCAAGTGATGGCAACTTGTCCCGTCAGATAATAGATACTGTGAGAATGAATGTGTGAATTCCTAAGTGGAAGCTGAGGTATTGCATAATAATAATAGGTAAATGAGATACCTTAAGGACAAATCATTGAAAAACTTATTTTAGGGTATCAAAAATTAGGTTACTTTATGTCATCCTTATGTGTCTTGTTCCCTTCACCAGAAATTAATATGGTAGTTATGCTAAAAAGGGAAATATAGGAAGTACTTTCCTCTACTATTTGCACCACAATCTATCCAATATAGTAAATCATCCATCTGGGGTACTAAGCATAAAAAGAAAGTTTTGTTTTGCTGACCACATATAAGGAAATGCTAAAACAACTCTTTCATTTGTGTGTAATTAAGTGAAATTTATGAGATGGCTTATCTAAGTTAGAAAGCTTTATAAACTCAATGAGTATATTTGTATAATATGCACATAGTGATCATCTTTATGGGATTGGGGACAGGTCAAGAACTGGCCCCATGCAAACCTGACGAACACTGCAGTCGAGAATCTGTTCCACTAACCACTTGGGACCAGGACTGGGATAGGAGGAGATCCAAGGTCATGGAGCACCTTTCCTACTTCTGTAGCACTCCGGAAGACTTGACTTATAAATGAGCTATCTGGGAGCCAGCACACATTGACTTTTTCATTTACTTCTTTCTCTTTTGAGTGACTTAAATGTCAACCTTTCTCCAATTTCATCTCATTATTATGAATCTGTACTGTGAAAAATGGATTCTTTGGAAAAATCCATCTGATAAATACTTAGCCAAAAGAATACCACACTTGGGGTCAAACATTATATAAAAAATTGTCAATATTTGTGGGAATGACACTTCAGAATTACTTAGGGGAACATATAAAGTGGTCCAAGCAGCAGCTTCGAGCTGTGTGTTTGACAAAACGTGCACACGGCACACGACTCCATAGGCAAGTCCTTGCCTATGTCCTTGCATTATCTAAAAGGCTCACCATACATACAGGAAGTCAGGGAAGAGGATGTGGTTACAAGAAAAATACACAAGAAAATGCCAATGAATTAGTGGGACCCAGCTCCTTTCCTAAGGAAGAAAAAATAAATAAAATAAAACATTAACCTTGCATATCGCACTGCTGTTGTGTCAGCGGTAATGTTTGTGTATGGCCAACCGTAAAGGTAAATTACAGTAATAATACTGAAAACTAATCAGTCTCCCAAATTATGAAATCAATGATCTCTATGGTAGTTTTCACAGACAGTCACATTTGTAGCTCTGAACTGAACAGAAATAGGGTTGCAACTCCTAGATGAATTTCATCAGTGGAGATAGAAAATTTCTCTACATTTCCGTGGGTTTTTATTGAAAAACTAGGAATTCAGAGGAAATAATTTTCTCAAACATGTTAAAATGTCTACCAATGCTCATGTTTCAATCATCCCATGGGGGAATGGGATTGGGAGAGGAAATGACAGGTTGCTACAGAGCCAACCAAAGCCTGAAGAGCACGTTTCCAAGGTGATTTGTTCAGTCTACACTGGAAGTAGATGTTGGGGAAAATCAACTCTGAAGAAACCAATTAGTCCATAGGGAAGACATTGTGATGTACCTGCTTTTATGAGCCATATGCTCTCGGGAGCCACCATTATTTTCTTCCTCCTCTGAAGCTAAAATACGTAAGGAAAAACATGAGCATTTCCTCATAGAGCCCCGGATGAAAGCACAGCGGCACCACTTCTCGTGTGGCTGTTGACAACCTCCAGACACCTTGTCAGTCTTCCCTGGACATACCCAATCCCCCCAAGGGGGCTTGCTTGAATTTACTCTAGGTTTTTTGTTGGGAATATCCTGTTTTTTCTTACTTTGGGCAAGTCTGTAAATCACAGATGACGCCATGGGACTCAAACTCACGAACTTCTCTCACACTTTGGATAACCAAATTTATGTCAAGGAAACTTTCCCTCATTTGGAGATATTCTCCTTTCTTCTGCTACAGGGATTTACTTTGCATATACCACCAAAGTGTTCTCTTGCTTTGAAAAATCACCAGAGACAAAGGAATTTAAAGTTGGAAAGAACCATTCATTTCCATTCTGTTTAAACAATTGATTACTCTGTGCCACCTGTATGCCAGAAAAATCTTCTAGGTGCTGGGGATCTAGGAGTGAACAAGCAGATTTGATCTCTCCTGGGTTTTATAACATATGTTGCGGTCACCCCTCGGGCTGAAGTGTGGTTTGCTGGCCTGGCGGGGGAGCAGCCGCGGCAGGCCAAGCCGCTGCCCCCATAATAGGGTGGCTGGTCGGACTCACCGCCACCCCTGAAGGGAGCTCGGCATGGGCGCAGAGTGCCCTCGGGTCTCCCCTTCTTGGCAGCCATGCTTCCGTGGCCACCCCTCCTCCCGGGTGGCGCCACACGATGCCTGTGGGGCGGCACCCTCCTCCTTCTTTCTCCCTGCGCAGGCGCAGGGCGGAAAAATCCAGTCTGCCCTTTTCCCTTCCCCCGACAGCAGCAACAGCCAGGCGTGGGCGGGAAACTCAAGTCTGCCCTCCACCCCAGCAACAGCAGCCACCAATCCCTAAACCCTGCCCCTTCCCCCAGCAACAGCGACAGCCAATCCCTAACCACCACCCCTCCCCCGTCCAGCACCGCCCACTGACCTTTCGCCGGCAACCAATCAGAACAGGGCGTGGCTTCGACCAATCAGCCTTCCCCAGCCCCTATAAAACTGTTGCCTCTCCCTCAATAAAGTGGACTTGCGTGCTTACCTTGTCTCCGCGGTAGTTTTTCTGCCGTGCGCCCTCCAGTCCTGAGAGCCCCCGACAAGGGCCTGGCCTCCCTTGTCCCCAGTTCGTCGCCTGCTTCTCCGGGCGACCCCTTCGTTGCCGGCTTCGCCGGGCGACCCCGTCAGCCGAACCGCACAACCCCTGTGAGACCGACCCCTCGTCTGCTGCCGGACCGACCCCTCGTCCCAAGCGGGACCGACCCCTCATCCGCAGCCAGACCCCACCTCTACCGACCGAGCAAGCCGCCACAATATGTTAACTGAGATATTTTCTTTTACATCTCAGTTTTTGAGGGAAAACTGGAATTCAAAGAGTTTGACTACCTCTTTTTCTTTTTGGATTCTCTGTCAAGTGTTTTTGTTTGTTTGTTTTTATTGGTGTCATTGGAAAATAATTATCTCTAATAAGAAAAGATAGCAGAAATCAAACCAGCCAATCAGCGATCCACATATATATATCCTGGTAAAACATGCCATCAAACCAGTGTCCAGGTCCAGCTCTGCCACTGGCCATGATATGTATCTTTCCTAGTTTCACCTTTTCTTCTAGAAAAGTTGGATAATAAAGCTTGATCTCTTTATGCCATTCACAATTCTGTTAGAATAATTGAATCTCCTAGTTCAAAAGCTGATTCATATAATTTTAAAGAAGAAAATGTGTTATTTTACAGAATTTAGGGACATAGGATTGGGCTATTTTCAATCTAAATGATTTGCACATAGGATATAGTTTATAGCTTCCCACTCTTTCCAAAGAATAAACAAACAATAATTTAGATGTCACTGAAAGATTTTTCTGGAGGGTAAAATAAATAAAGTGCTCTGCAACTATTCAGTATTTTTATACTTCACAAGAAATAACACATTGCAATTAATTAGTGCAGTGTACTTTCTAAAAATAGGTTGTTGAAATTTCTGTTTAAATAACAAAAGGAAAAATGGTATGGAAAAGTGGGGAAGGGCAGTATAATCCACTCTGTGGACAGTCTTAAACTTCTAGATGAGACTAGACTGTCCTGATGTCTAAGATAAAAGCCTCTAACAGCCGTGCACAAATGCAGGTTTCTGCTGCCCTGTCCTACAGACCATGAGAATTAAGATCTAAAAATACTAGGAAAACTTTGATGACATTTATTGCCTCAGGCAAGTGGCTAAGACTAAAATCTCCTCAGACCTGGAAGGAACATAACTCTAAAATTTCTTTGTAACTTTAACTTTAAAATTTTTGTTTGTTTGTTGTTTGTTTTTTACCACACCTGTTGTAAAGAATCAGAGATTAGGCTTTTACCGGTTGTTGGGGATGACAGAAGCGGAAGCAAGTAAGTATCTGCCTTCCATTCTACGTCAAATCAGCACTGTTCCCTGCCAAGTGTCTCCATCATCTGCTATGGACTGTAAAATCATGCTCTTCCTTAGTATTGTAGACAATAGATTTTTTTTTTTCTTTTGGAGAGCATTGTAACCACTTTTTCTTCTAATTTTCACTACAAACCAGTGAGTCAGGTAAGACAATTAATGGCCCATTCTCTTTATGGATGTTGGAAGTAAGCGTCAGAGAGATCACCTGACATCTTCGAAGTCACTCCATCCATTACCAGTGCATGTGACTTAGAACTCGGTACCTGTATTAGGTAAAATGGCACCTGGCCTCAAAGGGGTGTCCGTGCACAGTACTGGAAATGTGTTGGCTTTTATCAGGGCTATTCATTTGCCAGGCCCTAAAGAGTCCATTTCAAGGTGGCTTTCTCACCAAAGTCAGTTGCCACACGTTGAAGCAAGATGGTCGCTGATCTCAGCCAGGGCTCAGCCTTCCCCACTGTGCTTCCTCTCTCAGCTGCAGCTGGCGCAGGGCTGGAGCCTCAGGGCTTCCTCTCCCTCCTGGCATAGGACTCGTTTCTTTTTGGGCCTCATATATCAGTCTCAGCTCTCTTCCCAAGTCAGCTGTAAGCCACCAGGTATCAGGTGAATGCTTCATCTCTCCCTGGGGCCCAGGATCAAAAATGACAGAGCACTCTCTCTTCCCATGTATCTTCTTGAGTGAGTGTCCCTCTATCTGCCCATCAAGGGAGCAGGGACTTCACCTGAGTCACACCTTCCTGACAGGGTCTAAGCCAAGCCCTAATCTCTCTCTTTTTTTTTCACTTTTTTTTTTTAAAGATACTTCAATTAAATAAATGCTACAGAGACTACATAGGGGATTCCCATATGCCCTACTCCCCACACCTCCCACATTAGCAACATCTTTCATCAGTGTGGTACATTCATTGCAATTGATAAACACACTTTGGATTATAGTGTACACTGTAGTTTATACTCACTTCCATTCGACTTGGTAGGTTATGACTGGATATGTAATGGCCTGTATCTGTCATTGTAATGTCATTCAGGATGATTCCCAAGTCCCAAAAATGCCCCCCTATTTCACCTGTTTTTCCCTCTCCCTAACCCCAGTACATCCATCTGTCACAACTTCCCCAACAATGGTATTTCTTCCATTGCTAGAATCACAATAAGTCTATAGTAGAATACCAGTAAGTTTATTTTAGTCCATACTTCATTTCCCAATCCTGAGGACTCAGGGATGGTGATACCCACTCCACCATTAATTGAGGGGGACTTTGATCCCATATATCCAATGGATGGTACTCTCTTGCTTGCAGTTGTAGGCACTCTCAGTTCCTTAGTGTGTTGTTTGTCCATTATCCCCTTCCCATTAATTAGTTGTCCTGGGTAAGTCCAGTGAATGGAGAATGGGTTGCAACTCTGTTGAGATTCAGGGCTCAGTTAGCACATGGAGAGCCCAAAGATTTAAGTCTCTTGGATGTACACCTACCAACTCTAGTACTAACTATAGGTTCAAATAGAAGGACAGAAGAGTCATGCACAGGGAAATCACTGCTGAGTCTAACTGTCACATTGGGGAGCATAAATACCAGATAACCGATCCCCAATCTTAACAGGAAATTTAACCAAGGGCCTCTCAACTGAATCCAATGTAATCAAAAGGTATCACACCCAGAAGAATAGAATAATTTATAGACATAATCTTCCATTTTTTGGGATTCACAAAAATAATCTCAAACTGTCACAGTACCTTTCCCATTGCTCATTTCTCTTAACCAATGGTTCTTAAAGTGTGGTTCCTGGACCAGCAGTGTAAGCCTCTCCTGGGAATCTTTGGGTTCTACTCTGTGATAGAAAAATGACCTCAAAGATGTCCACACCCAAATCCCTGGTTCCTATGAATATGTTCCCTTACATGGCAAAAGGAACTTTGCTGATGGGATTCGTGAAGGATCTTGAGGTGGGAAGGTTCTTCCTGCCAGGCCCAATGTAATCATACAGGTCCGTAGAAGAGGGAGGCAGGGGGCCAGAGTGAGTGAAGACATGACAGTGGAAGCAGAAGTCAGGGGGATGAGTGGGAGGGGCCGTGAGCCAAGGAATGCCTGCGATCTCCAGAAGCTGGAAAAGGAAGCAAACACCAGAGCTCTGCTGACCCATTTTAGATTTCTGACCTCCAGGAGTGTAAAGTAGTAAATGTGGGTTGTTTTAAAGCCACTAAGCCTGGCTCCACAGGAGCAGGAGACAAATACTCATCCCAAACCTTCTGGATTGGAAACTGGGTGAGGCTCAGCATCCTGTGTCAGGTAATTCTAATGTATGTAAAGTTAGAGACATACTTATCTAAATCATTCAGAAATTTCAAGATGCCAGTGAAGTTCATACAATTTTAGAAAGAGTCTGTCAATGGAATTAATACATGGTCAAAATTTTTAAAAAGGTGAGGAAAACGCTGCAGAGGTCAAAAGGCACCCAGAAGAAAAGACCAGGAACCCATTTGGGGAAGGAAATAGAAAAAGATCTCCTGGAGAGTTGGCAACCAAGCAATATGGGAAAGGGAATTCCTGAGAGGGGTTTTAAAGTGAAGAAAGTTATCCATGTCAATGCCGGGGAGACATGTGGGACTGAGGGTGGACCCTCCACCTCTCCTGAGCCGAGTGTCCTTCGGAGTTACCATGGGCTTTTATTTCGTCATCTGACAAATGAAAGAGGCCAAAACCATGGCGAGTACTCCAAGTCGTACGATTGCTATTGCTTAACTTGGAGTCCATGGCAAGTGGACTAGGGGCGTGAGAAAGATAATTGTATTCTTATTTTTATAAAACTCTAATTGAAATATGACATTCCCTTAATTATGAATGTAGATAACAAATCCATGTGGAATCTAAGCCCCCTGTCGGGACAGAGGTGGAGTGGACAGAACCATCCCAGGGTCCACAGGATGGAGGAAGAGAGTATGGATTAGAGTGGACTTACTGATATTCTACTATGGAACTATTGTGACTAGTAATGGAAGAAACTGTAGCACTGATGTGGAGACAGTGGCCATGGTAGCTGCTGAGTATAGGGAGAAGGAAGAAGAGATATGATGTAGGGGCGTTTTCAGGACTTGGAGCTGTCCTGGGTGGTACTGCAGGGACAGATGCTGGACATTACATGTCCTACCATGGCCCACTGGGTGGACTGGGGGAGAGTGTAAACTACAATGTAAACCATTATCCATGTGGTGCAGCAGTGCTCCAAAATGTATTCACCAAAAGCAATGAATGTGCCACGATAATGAAAGAGGTTGTTGATGTAGGAGGAGTGGGGGGAGGGGGGAGAGGGGTATATGGGGACCTCCTATATTTTTTTAGTGTAACATTAAAAAAAATAATAAAGAGAAAAAAACTCTAATTTAAATATGATATTTCTTTAGTTATGAATGTAGATAATAAACCATAGGAGTAATGGCAGAAACTATCACTTAGTCATTACTGGAAGCTACAGATGTTTTCCTGTGACACTAGAGTGGTTGCAGATATCTGCAGCACTCATTACTATTCTATGTATAGATCCTAATTATACAATGTCGTACTAAAGAAACAGTATATTAATTCATCACAGATTTGTTTACCTTAGATAACCTTTTTTTCAAAAACTTGTTTTGAAAAATCCTATATATTTTCTTTTACACATTTAAAACCCTATTCTGAAAAACACTTCATAGGTTCCAAAAGGCTGCCAAAGGGATTCGTGGCAAGAAAACGAGTGATGAGCCCTCAACAACGCAACGTAAGTCTGGTGTCCTTGTAATCCATTTGCAAATAATGAGACAAAAAAAGAAGGTAAAATCTTGCTTACCCTCATATAAATAGAACTGGACATATAAGCCCAGGGGCATGGGTCTTTTTTATGTTTTCTCAAATGTTCATCTCAGCATCCCTCGTGCTTTTAGATGTCAGACTGTAATGATTTCTGAATAGTCACAATCTTTAGCTCTCATCTTGCTTTGGAGTTATAGTAATCTATGCATCTCTATAACTTGAGGAAGATGCTCTAAACATTTTGAGAACCAGGCTTTGTCATGTTTCTTTTTCTCCCCCAATTGCATGGGCTTCCAAATCCATCGACTGACTTGGATACCTCCCATGGAAAGAGCTGAACTCTGCTAAGGACCAGAAGGAAAGGGAAGGAGCGAACTCTAATACAAGCAATACAATAATTGAAAAGGTGGCTTTGAAATAGAGCACACTCCATTAAACAGCTTCCCAGAATACGTTTTGCTCCTACCATATGGTTTGAAGGGATTTTAAAGTCCACAATCAAAACAGCAACTATCCGACTGTGGTGCAATGAGATATCCTGTGAAATTAGGATAGATGCATTAGCCTTGTGATAACCTGTAATAGATGAGCCATGCATGCGTTGGAGTCGAGTGTTGGTTCAAATGATCCTCGTAATGTTATCTGTTCATCCAGAGTTCATCCAAATGATCTGAATTTCATCACCATCCAAAATTCAACTGACACTCATGTGAGGATTTACTTTCCCATGAGATTTCTCTTTCTACTCTCAGCCAGAAATATGCTGCACACTTTCTCAGGATCGTACATCTGACTCCCAGATGAACTGGAAAGCCCAAACAAAAACAAACAAACACAAAATGAATCGCAATAAATTCAACGTGAAAACCAGTTGTGGAGAATTTTCTTCCCCAGTGAATGCTGTATATTTTGATGTAATACAATCTGTTAACCATTTTCCAAGACCCAGTTTCCATGAAATAGCAAAATGTGAGAGTTGGAGAAGTTAGAGAAAAGAGTTGCACAGGAGGCCTGAGGATTTAAAACTGGAAGGAAAGAATCAGAGAACCAGGACTATTCGTCTTGGAGAAGAAAACACTGAGGGCATTGGAGTAACATGATACATAAGATTAAACAAAATGGAACAAGGTTGAAAAATATCCTAGGCAAGCATAGAGATCAGTTGTGGTTCATCTACCCTGAGCTCAAACCCAAAGGAAAAACATGTAAACTGCTCTGAGAAATAGTCTCATCTTCAACTTGTTCAATTTCAGGGTGAATTGCTATGGGAAAGTATGTAATTTCCTCTCTGAAAATCTTAATTGAAATATTATTTTCAATCTGACTTAGAAATGTGAATTAAATGTGCTCTACCTTGATTTAATAGAATGGGCAAGACTTCTCAAGATCCCTTCCTGTTAATGAATTCTAATATTTTGTGAATTATCCTATAGAAGAACAAATGCAATCATCAAGAAACCTTGCTTATAGAAATTGCCATGTTCAAAGAGGCACTCTATTGAGATATCATGATGTACAATGGGGATGCCAGCTAGCAATGACTGGAAAATTCCACAACAAAAATGGGGTTTAATGTACCCCCAAATCATTTCTCAGACACAACTTCAAATACACTGAAGTTGCCTAACTTTGGTTTTAGTATAATATGTAATTATCTTCCCTCCATGTGCCAGTATAATGCTAATTAAGGAAATTTAGTAAGAGATTTTAAAATGACACTATACCCAAGGTACAGCAGCAATATTTATTGTTTAGTCGCTCCCCAAGTACCCATGAGCTTCTCCATATTTTCAGCCCCCTTGCTGTTCAGTGGACCACATGGCTAGTTCTGGCCAAATATGCTCAGAGGAGAAGTGACCCGTGTCCCTTCTAGGCCAAGTCATAGCAGAGGAGGTGTAATTTCTTTACGTCTTTCTCCAAGCTTGACTGCCCCCCCATCACAACTTACTCATTGAAATAATACTTCAGATGATACTGAGATAAAGGAATCCCAATATCTCTCAATTCTCCAAAGTTGCCAAGAAATGACATTAATATATTTCAGCTAAGAAGGAGGAGCTGCTAATGTATCCATTGCCTCATGAAAACTTGAAATCATGTATCAGTCATAGCCTGACATACTGATTGCACTTACCATAAAGATGGTTTTAAACTATGAACATTGCATGGCCTATTTTAACAATTGTAAAAGAGGCTCCATATGAAACACACACACACATACCCCCCACCCACAAACTGAATCCTCTTTTTATGGAGTTTTAAGGAAATTGTGATGCTTTTTGAGCATTTTCAGTATTTGTTTCCATTTCAAATGTTGCTTGTGTTGTATAAACCTATTTAGGACCAGAATCGGTGTACACACATGTGTATATAAACATTAATTGGGGATTTAATTATTTTATGTAACAACCATTTGTACAGAGAATTCTACGGGATTAAGGGATTTTATTTTTCCTTAGTGGAAACGTATTTAAGCTCTGAGAGCCTCAGGTTTTTGGAGTAAAAAGTATCCAGGGAATTCTCAAGCACTAAGATTCTGGGTTGAATAAAATTAACAAGAACACAGAACTTTATAGAACATATGATATAACTCCCCATTTTATTTCTCGAGGTGGAAATCTTTAACCTCACTTTACAACAAATAAAATATAAAGCTCATAGTTTTTAAAAACTTTATTATTGTTGAGCAACAAGAAAGAGATGAATTCTGAACTCAAACCTAGGTCTTCCAGATCACTTATTTACACCATACACTTCCATGCACTAAAAGGGTGTCCCTACTGTGTCATCGTGGTCCTCACAGAAACTCACGGGATGCTTGTATTAGTCAGCCAAAGGGGTGCCGAGGCAAAGTACCAGAAATCTGTTGGCTTTTATAAAGGGTATTTATTTGGGGTAAAAGCTTACAGTTATAAGGCCCTAAAGTGTCTGACTCAAGGTACCATAAGAGGTTCTTCCTCACCAAAATCTGTTGTCGTGTGTTGAAGCGAGATGGTGGGCGATGTCTGCAAGGATTCAGTCTTCCTCTTCCTCTTAAGGCTCTGTGGTCACAACTTCTTCCCATCTCAGCTGTAGGCTGGGGGGCTCATTTCTTTCTGGGATTAGCTGCTCTGATCTCTTCACAAAGTCATCTGTAAATTAGTAGGCAAATGGCTCATCTCTCTCCTTGGGACTGCAGGACCAAAGCTGACAAGTTCTCTCCTCTTCTGTTGTCTATGGAGTTCTCTCTATTCCTCTGTATCTTCTTCTGTGTTTCTACTTCTGTGTGTCTCTGTAATTGAGTATTTGTTTATACAGCCTACAAAGGAGGCGGGGACTCAAACTTAGTATCCCTAATGATGTGGTTGAATCAAAGCCCTAATCTTAACATAATTTAATCAAAGACATCTCAACTGAGTCTAATACAGTCAAAGGGTATCACACACAGAGAAGCAGACCAGTTTACAAACATAATTTATATCTCTTTTTGGAATTCATAAATAGTATCAAACTGCTACAATGCTCAAATAGAGATAAGTGAATGTAGTTTAATAAATGGATTATTTTAAGGTATACAAATGTGGTTAAGGGAAAGTACAGGGATGAAGGAGCACCCAGGAGCTTGAACTAGACGGAAGCCCTGAGAGGTATTCACCTGAAGGAACAAAGGAAGAAGGCAGTTAACCAGATCCAACAGGAACCTGAGCTGTGAAAAGGACCATCTTACAGCATTTGTGCCCTTCAATAAAGGAATGAGCCCCTGCCAAGCTTGTGCTTTCTCTCCTCCCCTTAGAGGATTCCCTGCCAGTGGCTTCCATTGGCCAAACCCAAAGCCAGGCCAGAGGACAAGGGTTGATACAGTCCATTCTGGTCAGCTTCCTGAGGTACAGAGCAGGGTGCAGAAAGAGGGCTATGCAGTGCATCTGGGCAAGAAAGAGATTTTCCAGCACATGTGCCAATCATGGCCATAGATACAGACATTATCAGGACAGATCCATATTTGAAAGAAATTTATAATCTTGGAAGGTGGCCTTGAGGCATAATTAACAATGCATTTCCTAGGCAAAGAGTGCTCATGTGTTAGTCAGGGAACACAGCTGGGTGTGAAAGAAAGAAGTGATTCTGAAGGCAGGCAGGTGTACAACTCTGGCAAGAATAGGTATATGAATCAAGAAAACAGTGGAAAGAAAGAGAAAGGATGAAGCAAGAGAGATAAAGGATTGAAACAGTCTTTGGCTGCATGACTTAGAAATGGCAGATGGAAGGCTGCCATGCCTGTGATGGAACGACAGCTAGAGATGAGTGTATCAATTATAACTATATAATTTTATATAGTTTTCTTTAACTATTCTTAATAACTTTATGAAAAATAAGCCTGAATCTATTGACCATTGTGGGATATGGTGACTTTTTTATTGTGATAACATATATATACCATAAAATTTACCATTTCAACCATTTTCAGCAGCATTAACAATATTCACAATGATGTACCTCCATCCACCACCATCCATTACCAAAACTTTTCCATCACGCCAAACAGAAACTCTGCACTCATTAAGCATTGACTCCCCATCCCCTTTCCCTACCACCCTTATTAACCTGGATTCTACTCTCTGTCTTTATGAATTTCCCTCTTTTAGTTATTAACTGTAAGTGAAAACATACAATATCTGTCCTTTGTGATGACTTACTTCCCTCAACATGACGCCTTCAACATTAATCCATGCTGTCACATACATTGGAACTTCATTCCTCTTTATGGCCCAAAAACATTCCATTGTATGTTTATACCATATTTTTTACCCAAAGAACCTAATGGCCACTTGGGTTCCTTCCCCGTCTTGGCTATCATTAATACTGCCTATGAACACTGGTTGGCTGTTCAATAATAATGAACTCTGGGTGAAGTAACTGGACAAAGATAGGATGAAGTCAGGCTAAAAATTCTGTATTACATGCACTCTTTCTTTCTTTTTCTTTACTACACTCCAATTGCATTTCCTTATAATGAGATCAAGAGATCTTTTAAAGAGAAAGAGAGAATCGTGGAAATCCAGGTTTCCTAAAGATGAATAAATGCTTTGGCTTACTTATATGATATCAAAGTATGAGCGTGACTATTTGGTAAATCCTGTAAGCACCTTCAGAATGGAAGCAATTTGAACTAAACCGAATATCCTCACCTGCTGGCCTTAGTCAGGGTGGCTAAGCCTTTGCCTTTAAAACCAACTCCCTCCTTAGCTCTTGCAACATCCAAGAAAATATCCAAACTATACATATTGCAAATTCTGGGTTAGTTCAAATGATGCCCTAAAATTTTACTTGTTTGTCCAGATCATATTAAATGACCTGAATTTCATCAGCCATACCAAATCTTCCAAATTAACTAACACATATGCATATTGTGCCCCCTTGGTAACATTGCTGGGTACTCATCCAGTAAGTGAGCTTGATGGTTTTACCTTATTTTTTGGAAGGAGACCCCAGGGGAGGTAGGACTTTGGGGAATTAAGTTTAACTGAACAGCTGCTCCTCTAGTATGGATGTCTTCAGCCGCCTGAAAAGAGGAAGTGTAGTTTTGGTTTTCCGTGCATTTGTGAGGGTCATGGATGGAAGGAAGCACTGAAAAGGATCTTATTTCTCAGTTTTGTTAAGACATGGTTGTATGATCTAGTAGCCTCTGCAAGGCAGAGCTCAAGACTGGTTTAAATTACGTAGTATTTAGTCCTGCTATGACCCACTGGGTGGACTGGGAAAGAGTATAAACTACAATGCAAACCACTATCCATGTGGTGCAACAGTGCTCCAAAATGTATTCACCAAATGCAATGAATGTGCCATAATGATGAAAGATGTTGATGTGGGAGGAGTGGGGTGAGGGACATGGGGAGTATATGGGGACCTCTTATATTTTTTTAATGTAACATTTAAAAAAATAAAGAGAAAAATAAAAAGGAACTGTGGCTTAGTCAATTACCCTACACATTAGGAGCTCCATACCAAACCCTCAATTCCTTCTTTTCTTGACATATTGGCAGATTTGGCACTAGTTGACCTCCATTCCCAGTTGCAGCAACAGTGGGAAGGACATGGTAGATGCCAAGTCTTAAGATGAGGCACATGGCCACGTGCCCACGCCTTCCCTGCCGTCCCAGCCCCTCTGTGCTGATGGCCTTGCTCTGCTCAAATTCGGTTCTATTTCCTGCCCAGTCCCTGGTGGGCTCTGAGTTTGTCAACAACAATTATGTCCATTCTAGATTTCATTTGGGCACACTCAATTCACAAAGGATTCCCACACAGTGCGTAAGATTTCTTTAAGCTCCCATTAAGTCCTAAGTAAACAAATCACAGTGCAGCCCGACAATATGGATGGCCTATTTGGGAAGAGGCAGACACTGTGCCCTAAATTCTTGTGTTTTTTTTTTAAAGCAGTTTTATTGAGGTATTCGCATACCATTCAATCTATCCAAAGAGTACAGTCAACGTGTTCTAGTATAATCACAGTGTTGTACATTCATCACAACCAAAAATTTTAGAATAATTTCCATTACTCAAAAAATAAATTATTTTTTTTTCATTTTATTTGTCTTTTCACTCATGCTTGTGTTTGGTTCACTATGTCTCTGATGTCATCTGAGCATGACATTCCCTTTGAAGCCAATTGATCCAGAGACAGAAGGACTTAAGTGAGAAGTGGCCCAGTGTTACTGTGTAAACAGTGTTACCAAGTATTGCTTTCTGCTCCCGAATGATTACTTTCCAATTAAGCATCCACCTAGCAATAGTTATTTGGCTGTCATTTGCATTCTAGGATCATCTTTCTCTGGGGGTCCCTGTCACCCTGACATTGAGGCTAGTACTGAAGTTGCACAGTGTAAACTGACGAAGCAAAGGGTTTACTACTTAAGTGGGTCCATTCCCAATTCCCTTGGCCCACTTAGATCCATCGTGAGGATATGTTACAGCCTGGAGTCTCTTTGCTCTGACTTTTCCATGAGCCAGAGAAGGATGGCTGCCCTAGAAAATAAACTTAGTTTTTACATCAGTGGCCACATCAGCAGATCCCAGGAGTTTTTAACTTTTTTTAATGCCATGGATCCATGCAGTCAGGTGAAGCCTGAGATGATTATTTTGAGAGTAATATTTTCAGATAGCCACAATGATGTTTATGAATGCATAACATAAAGAGCATAAGATTATAAAGATAACAATTATACAGAAATATAGTTTTCAATGCATTAAAATGTGATATAATAATGCACATGCTTACTTTTTAATACATTAAATGTACACATTTAAAATATATTATGTTATAATAATTTCCATAATTTCAAAGTCAGGATGTGCATAAACAATATTCTGAGTTGTTTGCAACAATGGTATGGCAAAGCCAGGAGCCCTGCTGCTATATTATATGGTTTGCTGTCTCTATTAATAATTGAAGGAAGTGATAAATTTTAGTTAGAGACTGGTGAAAATAGAGACACATATTCTTTTTTCTATTCAGATTCATACAACCCTTGAATTCTAAAAATCCGTAGACCTTTTGGAGGCCCTCTCACCTCAGATGAGAATACTTGGGTCTAGACTAATGCTATAAAAATGAAATTTGCCATACCCATTCACTTTGGTAGTAAGAGAAGATTGGCATGGGATAATTTGAGGGAAAAGCTCAATCCACTGAGCCATTTGGTGGATTAAAACATACATTAATAAGATTTTCAAGCTATAATGTCAGGCACCCAGTTATCTATTTAGGCAAGAACAGAGAACTAGTTAAACATATTTCTCTAAATTAATTGATCTTTCTCCCATTGAACTGGCTAGTATCTTGGTATCAATAGAAATCTGCCTTTCTAAGTAGTACTCACTGACGGCAGCCAGACCTAAGGGCAGGTAGAACGTGGCCCAAACAAGGGAGGCAAGCAAGCTTAATATGTTTACGAATGGGTGGCTCTCACTTTCTACAGCCATAGTATAATGATGTTGGCACGAATCAGTGCACTGCCTGACTGGGGAGAAGAAAGCCGTTCCAAGGAACTGTAGTTAAGTCACTTTCCCCAGTCTTGCTTCCTTGTGCTTCGCAGCCATGTCTTAGCTTTCTCGTTCTGAGTTTCAGCTCGACTTCAACACAACAGCCAAGGGCTGGGGTGAAGGGACAGGGAGGGGCTGGGGAAGGTTCTAGTAAGAGAGCAGCTCTTTACAGTTTGCCTGCGTCCCATACAAATAAATTACTCCCTTCCTAAGAGCCCATGGAAACATTAGAAATGTACCCTCTATGGAAAAGAAGAAATATAAATAGATGCTTTATGAAAAAGATCCTCTCAGACAAAACCGTTTCTAAACAGTTACTCACCGTACCGCAGCACTCAATAAATGTTTATAATTTTTTTCCCCAATAATAACAACAACTTGTTAAAATGCTGTCCAACTGATCTGAAAGCCAAGCCAAGGAGGGAGGGGGTGCTTGTCACGGCCTTCTCTCCTTTCCAGCCACCACAAATATTATGCTCTTGCTGTTTTGTTTAACTTGGGCCAAATTCACTTCAGAGAGTAACCGGGGGTGGGTGGTGGGGAGAGGGTTGAGTCCATTAAGAATAAACTTCAAAAACCCTCTGGCTTAGGGGCTTTCTTGTGTTATTCCACCTCAAACCCAGAGGATATGAAAGATGGGAAGATTAGCGAGGGTTTTGCCCTGGCCAATCTCCTACTGAATGGCTTCATAAATGCCAATTGAAATAATTATCAAGCCATTAGGATAATTTGCATTAAAAATGGTAACTTAAGCAAGCAGGCGCAGTGCTGGGAGGAGGGCAGCCGGGGGTAGCGTTCAAGGTTATGAAAGGCCCATTGAAGCCACACCAGCTTCCTGGCTTCCAGAGGATTACCGCACAGTAGTTCACAAAAAGGTTATTCTTCCCGCTCTATTTATACTCACAGTACTTACAGCGCAGGCTCCCCGCGCACCCATTCCTGGTATTGATTTGTGCTTGTGCCCAAATTATCATCTGGCACCGACAAGGCAGCGGCTGCTGCTGGAGGTGGTGATGCAATGCTTGGAACGTGGCAGAGCAGAGAAAGAGCCTCTTCTTATCAACACTTCCCTTTGCTGCTAACAGGGAAATACCAGAGGCCCTGGATACCATTTCCTACAGTTTTTTTTTTTTTCTCTCCACTGACTCATTAAAGCCAATGGCTTGCCCTGGATCCCCTTTGAAGAGTCTGCTTTAAAACATGACGGCACCGTTCAGTTCCCGTCCTGCTTTGCTCAGTTACCTTATAAAGGGGGCCACCTCCAACTTGTGAAAATCACAGACTCGGATGGTGGAGGAGGGGCAGGGCCAGAAGGTACAGGGAGGGGACATGGCCAGGTGACAGAGCAGATGGCCCTGGCAGCCCCCTCCCAGGCCACACTTTCAAAGGGACTCGAAGTAAAGCCCTGTTACGCAGCAATTCAGCCCAAGAACTCGAACCGAGTCCTCCAACTTTAATTTGCCCAAATTGTCCAAGAAGATGGCTCATAAATTGGATTTGTGGAATTCATCCCCAGATAATTTCACCCAGTTCTGTCGTGCACCCAGGAATCTGTACTTTCAACAAGTACTAGGAAGATTCCGATGATGGGATGAGGAACACTACGCTAAGAGTAGGTGGTGCTAAGGGGAGCAATGATTTTTTGAATGTTTAGTTTTAACAAACCTGGCAAAAAAGCACGAATCCGAAGTGTGCAGCTTAGTGAATTCTCATAAAGCGAGCACTCCAGCTTCCAGCAATCGCAGGAAGAAACAGCATGCTCTGAGCACTTCAGAAGCCCCCTCTACCCGTTTCTATTAACCATCCCTACCTCTACTAAGCAAGGAAACCTACCATTACACCATGGGGCACTTTCACCTGCTTCTGAAACTTCATATAAATGCAATCATATATAGACAGTCTTTTGCTTAACAATTCATCCAGAATGCTGTGTGGAGTTGCAACTTATGACTTTCTTTTTTTTTTTAAAGATATTTTCTCAGCATTCACTGTGTGGTAGGTGGCTCTCCTAAGTTTAAAGTCTTGAGAACTTCTAAAATTAATAGTTTTAACTTTTTAAAAATATATTTTTATTAAAGAGATTATGAACTTACAAAGCCATCATGCACATGTATGAAATTCCCACACAACACCCCTCTACCAAGACACCACATTATTGTGGAACATTTGTTACAGATTATCAGATAACATCATCAGACTACTACCACTAACTGTGGTCTCTAGCATACATTTGGTGTATTTTTACCATAATCCCTATTAACACAGTACATCTTTGCCATTGATGCAAGAATATTATAGTAATGCTGTTAACTATAATCCATAGTTACAGTAATTTATTTTCCCATGATTCTCCCCATTCTTACCACCTTGCAATAGTGATGAGTATTTGTTCTAGTTCATAGAAGGACATTTTTGTATTTGTACTATTAACCACAATTTTCATCCACCTCTGGGTTCACTATTATTCCATCCCTAGATTAATTCTCTTTCTTTCTATTGGCATTTACATCCCTAGACTATCCTTTTCAGCCACAATCCCATTTATAGACCAGCCACATTAATTCTACTCACTGTAATGTGTTACCATCAACTCTGTCCATTTCTACACTTTTAGACAAGTTTACTAAAACTTCCACAGGCATTACGCATCAATAAACCTCAGCCCTCCTCTTATTCTCCTAATAACCTATACTCGTGTTTATTCCTCGTATTTAGTTCATATTCGTGAGATCATGCAATATTTGTCCTTTTGTGTCTGACTTATTTCATTTAACATAATGTCTTCAAGGTTCATTCATGTTATTATATGTATCCCAATTTCATTTCTTCTTATAGCAGCATAGTATCCATCATATGTATAGACCACATTTTGTTTATCCATTCATTGCTTGATTGGCACTTCAGTTCTTTCCATATTTTGGCAATTGTGAATAACGCCACTACGAACATTAGTGCACAGATGTTGGTTCATGTCATAGTTTTCAGTTTTTCTAGATGTATTCCTAGTAGAGGAATGGCTGGCTCATACGATAGTTCTATAATTAGCTTCCTAAAGAGCCACCAAACTGTCTTCCATAGAGGCTATACCATTTTACATTCCCACCAACAGTGACAGAGTGTGCCTATTTCACCACATTCTCTCTATCACTTACTGTTTTCAGTTTTTTTAGTAATGACCTTTCTATGTGGTATGAGAGGATATCTCATTTTTGTTTTGATTTGCATTTCCCTAATAGCTAGTGATATGGAATACTTTTTCATGTGTTTTTTGGCCATTTTTATTTCCTTTTTGGAGAAATTTCTATTTAAGTCTTTTGCCCATTTTTAAATTGGATTGCTTGCCCTTTTATTGTTGAATTATATGATCTCTTTATATAGAATGGAAATCAAACCCTTAACGGATATGTAGTTTCCAGATATTTTCTCCCATTGAGGGGCTGCCTTTTCACCTTCTTGATGAAGTCCTTTGAATCACAAGTGTTTAAGTTTGAGGAGTTCCCATTTATCATGTTTTCTTTCATTACTTGTGCTTTCAGTGTAAAGTTGAAGAATCCATCACTTACCCCCAGGCCTTGAAGATATTTCCTTACATTTTCCTCTAGGAGCTTTATGGTTGTAGATTTTACAGTTAGGTCTTTGATCCATTTTGAGTTAATTTTTGTATAAGGTGTGAGATAGGGGTCCTCTTTCTTTCTTTTGGCTTTGGATACCCAGTTCTCCCAGCACCATTTGTTAAATAGACTCTTCTACCCGACCTGGGGCAGCCTTGTCACAAATCACTTGACCATAGAAGTGAGGGTCTGTTTTTGAACCATCAATCCAGTTCCATTGATCTATGTGTCTATTTTTATGTCAGCACCATGCTGTTTTTACCACTGTAGCTAGGGAATATGATTTAAAGTCTGCAAGTGAGGGTCCTCCAACTTTGAAATTCTTCCATTTTAAAAAGCTTCTGGCTATTTGGTGCCCCTTACCTTTACAAATAAATTTGATACTTTTGTTTTTCATTTCTTTAAAAAATGCTGTGGAATTTTTATCAGGATTGATTGCATTGAATCTGTATATCAATTTGGGTAGAGTTGATATCTTAATGATATTTAGTCTTCCAATCCATGAGCATGGGATGATGTTCTTTATTTAGGTCTTTTGTGATTCCTTTTAGCAACACATTGTAGTTTTCTGACAACAAGTACTTTACATTCATGGTTAGTTTATTCCTAAATATTCGATTCTTTTAGTTGCTATTGTAAATGGAATTTTTTTTCTTGTATTCCTCCTCAGATTGTTCATTACTAGCACATAGAAATTCTACTGAAATTTGAATACTAATCTTATATACTGCCACTCTGAAGAAATTATTCATTAGCTCTAACAGCTTTGTTGTAGATTTTTTGGGACTTTCTAGGTATAGGATCCTATCATCTCCAAATAGTGAAAGTTTTACTTCATACTTTCAGATTTCTGTGGCTTTAGTGATTGCTCTAGCTAGAATCTCTAGCACTATATTGAACAAAGTGGTGACAATAGTCATCCTTGTCTAGTGTGGGATCTCAATGGGAAAACTTTTAGCCATTCACCATTGAGCACAAGGTTAGCTGTGGATTTTTCATATATGACCTTTATCATGTTGAGAAAGTTTTCTTCAATTCTTATATTTTGTATTATTTTTATCAACAAAGGATGTTGTATTTTGTCAGATGCCTTTTCTGTGTCGATCAATAGGATCATGTGATTTTTCTTCTTTGATTTATTAATGTGGTGTATTACGCTATTTTCATGTGTTGAGCCATTCTTGCACATCTATTATAAAACCCACTTGATCCTGATGATTCTTTTAATGTTTGTTGGATTCAGTTATTCAGTTAGCAAGTTTTGCATTGAGTATTTTTTGCAACCATATTCATTAGGGAAATGGGTCTGTAATTTTCTTTTTTTGTAATATCTGTATCTCCTTTGGTATTAGAGTCATACTGACTACCTAAAACGAGTATGGTAGCATTCCCTCTTATTCAAATTTTTGGAAGAGTTTGAGTAAGATTGATATTAAATCATTGAATGCTTGGTAGAACTCACCTGTGAAACCATCTAGTGATGGACTTTTCATTTTAGGGAATTGTTTGATGACTGTTTCAATTTCTACTTGTGATTGGTTTGTTAGGTCTTCTATTTCTTCTAGACTAATGTATGTTGTTTGTACATTCCAAGGAATTTTTCTGTATTATCTACATTATCTCGTTTGTTTGTTTACAGTTGTTCATAGTTGTTGTTATGATCTTATGATCTTTTTTTTTATTTCTTTGGGATCAGTTGCAATGTCCCCATTTTCATTTTCTGTTTTATTTATTTGCATCTTCTCTCTTTTTTCTTTTTCAGTGTAGCTATGGGTTTGTCAATTTTGTTAATCTTCTTGAAGAATCAACTTTTGATTTTGTTAATTCTCTCTATTGCTTTTTTGTTCTCAATCTCATTTATTTCTACTCTGATTTTAGCTATTTCGTTCCTTTTTCTTGCTTTGGGATTAGTTTGCTGTTCTTTTTCTAGTTCCTCTAGCTATGTAGTTAGGTCATTGATTTTAGCTCTTTCTTCTTTTTTCATGTAAGCACTGAGGGCTTTAAATTTCCCTCTCTGCACTGCCTTCCCCGCATCCCATAGGTTCAAACATGTTATCTTCTCATTTTCATTTGTCTGGAGATATTTATTGATTTCTATAGAAATTTTTTCTTTGACCCACTGATTATTTAAGAGTATTATGTTTAATCTCCATATATTTGTGAATTTTCCCTCTTTCCACCTGTTGTTGATTTCCCGTTTTATTCCATATGATCAGGGAAAGTGCTTTGTATAATTTCAATCCTGTTGAATTTACTGAGATCTGCTTTGTGACACAACATATGGTCTATCTTGGAGAAAGAGCCATGAGCAGTTGAAAAGAATGTATATCCTGCTGTTTTGGGGTGCAGTGTTCTGTATATGTCTATTAGGTTTGGTCCATTTATCATATTATTCAAGCTCTCTGTTTTTTAATTGATAATCCGCCCAGATGTTCTATCCAATGCTGAGAATGGTGTATTGAAGTCCCTAACTATTATTGTAAAGACATCTATTTCTATCTTCAGTTTTGCCAGTGTTTGCCTCGAGTATTTTGGGGCATCCTAGTTAGGTACATATACATTTATGATTGTTATTTTCCTCCAGGTGGATTGCCCCTTTTATTAATATAAAATGTGCTTCCTTGCCTCTCATAACAACTTTGCTTTTAATATCTATTTCATCCAATGTTAATATTGCTACTCCAACTTTTTTGTTTGTTTGTTTGTTTGTTTTTTATTCCATGTGTGGAATATCTTTTTCCAGCCTTTCACTTTCAATCTATTGGAATCCTTGGGTCTAAGATGAGTCTCTTGTAGACAGCATATAGATGGCTCATATTTTCTTAACCATTCTGCCAGTCTGTATCTTTTTGTTGGGGAGTTTAATACATTAATATTCAATGTCATTACTGCAAAGACTATTCTTACTTCACTCATTTTGACCTTTGGGTTTTATCTGTCACGTTATACTTTTAGTTACTTTTACTGATATAATCTTCAGTTCTAGACTCTTCCAAGTATCTCTCTCCTGTCTTTTCTTTTCAGGCTGTAGCAATCCCTTTAATATTTCCTGCAAAGCTGGTCTCTTAGTTACAAACTCTCTCACTTTCTGTTTATCTGTGAATATTCTAAAGATGCCCTCATTTTTTAAATACACTTTTTAATTATTTTTAAAGAAACTTAGATTACATAAATGTTACATAAAAAATATAGGGGAGACAACCAGCAAGATAGCAGCAGATTAAGGAGCTCCTAGAGTCAGCTCCTGCTAGAGTGCAGTTAATAAATACCTAGAGCTTTCCAAAGCTAGCTGAAGCACCTGTTTGGGGCTTCCAGGAGACCAAAAAAAGCATCCTGCAACATCCTTGAAGGAATGGAAGGAGGAAACTGCCCTTCTGCAGAGAAGATTCATAAGTAGAGTGCTCCACACCTCAGAAGCCAGTGCCCATCCTCCACTAGAGGCACAAGCTGCCTCAGGAGCTGTTCTGCAGCCAGAATTGAAAGCTTCACTTACCAAAAATGAGGGTGGAAGAGACAGTTGGGCTCCAACTTCAGTTACTGGTGAGTAAACTTGGTGGGCTAAAGTATAATCCTAAGAACATCTAAAGTTTGAACCTGTCCAAATCAGAAAGAGACTGGTAGCTGCCAACTTAACTCCACACCTGGCATGAGGGGAAGCAGGGTGGACTGAAAATTACAGTGTTGGTAGAGACCAGCTTCTTTCCATCTGGGTCAGATTGCAGCTCTAGCATAAGCCCCAGCCCAACCTCCATCAAGGAGGAAGCTGGGGGGACCTGCACCAGCCTCTCTGGGAAATAACAGGTTGAGCCTCAGAGACCAGTGATTATCCTACTTTGGCAGAGCAAGCCACCCCAGGAGTTATTCTGTGGCTGAAATTTGAAGCTCCATTTCTCAAAAACAGGGAAGAAAGAGACAGTTGGCCACTGATTTCAGCTACTGATTTGTAAATTTGGCTGGCTAATGTATAACCCTAAGAACAGCTAAAGTTTGAGCCTTTCCAAGTCAGAAAGAAGTCAGTAGCCACCATTTTGACACTGCCCCCAGCATGAGGGGAAGCCGGACTGACTGAAATCACAGTGATGGTAGGAGCTGGTTTCTTTCACCTAGATCAGCCTGCAGCCCTAGCCTAGGCTTCAGCCCTGCCTCTGGCAGGGAGGAGGCCAAGGAGCCCTGTACCAGCTTATACAGGTAACTGCAAGTAGCTTTGGCTGGCACAGACTGAATAATCAGAAGTCTACCAGGGCAACTGGGGTCATCTTGGACCTATACTGCATAGATTGCTGCCCACACCTGCAGCTCCATCCCCACCCCAGGCAGGGGAGAAAGGGGTGTGAAGCTTCATCAGTCTTTCTGGGCTACTAGAGCCTAGGCCTACATGACTTGATTATTCCACACAGCTGTGACTCTGTCCCTACTGCTGGCAAAAGAGAAAGTTGGGAGAAACTTCACCAATGCCTGAGGCAATGAGGGCAGCTTGAGCCTCCACAGCTTATAGCACCAACTACATCCTTGGCTCCTACTGCACAACCTGCAAGGGAGAAAGGGCAGGAAGCCCTAAACTAAAGAGAAAAACTGCACCCAGAATAAATATTCTAGTAAATCAGATGCCAAGACACCAACAAAAAATTACAATACACACTAAGAAGCAGGAAGACAAAGCCCAGTTAAAGGAACAAGATAAGCCTCTGGATGACATAAAGGAGTTGAGGCAACTAATCACAGATGTTCAACCAATCTTCTTAATAAATTCAATGAGATAGCTAAAGAAATTAAGGATAGTAAGAAGACATTGGATGAGCACAAAGAAGAATTTGAATGCATTCATAGAAAAATATCAGATCTTATGGGAATGAAAGGTGCAATAAATGAAATTAAAAAAACATTGGGGGAAGTGGATTTGGCTCAACTGATAGAGCACCCGCCTACCACATGCGAGGTCCAGGATTCAAACCCAGGGCCTCCTGACCCACGTGGTGAGCTGGCCCGTGCGCAGTGCTGATGCACACATGGAGAGCTGATGCAGCAAGATGATGCAAAAAAAAAAAAAAGACACAGATTTCTGGTGCCGCTGACAAGAATGCAAGTGAATACAGAAGAACACACAGCAAATGGACACAGAGAGCAGACAATGGGGGGGCGGGAAGGGGAGAGAAATAAATAAAAAATAAGTCTTTAAAAATAAGAAAATAAAAACACTGGAATCATATAATAGCAGATTTGAGGATGCAGAAGAAAGGATTAGTGGGCTTGAAGAAATGGCCTCTAAATGTCAACATACGAAAGAACAGAAGAAAAAAAGAATGGAAGAAATTGAACAAGTTCTCAGGAAAATAAATGACAGCAAGAGGTGTGTGAACATACATGTCATGGATGTCCCAGAAGGAGAAGAGAAGGGAAAAGGGTCAGAAGGAATATTTGAAGAAATAATGGTAGAAAATTTCCCAGCCCTATTGAAGGAACTAGATATCTATGTCCAGGAAGCACAATGTACTCCATCCAAAAAAAGCCAGATAGACCAACTCCAAGACACATACTAATCAGAATGTCAAATGCCAAAGACAAAGTGAGAATTCTGAGAACAGCAAGAGAAAAGCAATGCATAATGTGTAAGGGATACCCAATAAGATTAAGTGCTGATGTCTCACCTAAACCATGGAGGCAAAAAGACAGTGGTATGATACATTTACGATACTACAAAAGAAAAACTTCCAGCCAAGAATTTTATATTCAGCAAGACTGTCTTTCAGAAATGAGGGCAAGATTAGAATATTCATAGATAAACAGAAATTGAGAGAATTTCTAAACAAGAGACCAGATTTCCAGGAAATACTAAAGGATGTGCTAAGGCCTGAAAAGAAAAGACAGGAGAGAGAGGCCTGGAAGAAAGTCTAGAAATGAAGATCATATTAACAAAAGGAAGTGTCAAAAGAATTGTGAAAATAATTTATGACAGATGAAATTCAAATAGTCAGGAATAAACTTAACAAATGATGTAAAGCACTTGTATTTAGAAAACTGCACTGCAAATCACTGTTAAAAGAAATCAAAAAAAGGCTTAAAGAACTGGAAGAACATTCCATGCTCATGGATTGGAAGACTAAATACCGTTAAGATGTCAGTTCTCCTCAAATTGATAGACAGATTCAAAGCAGTTCAAATTAAAATTCCACCAGCATTTTTTAAATTGAAAACATGATTATCAAATTTATTTGGAAGAGTAAGGGGTCCTGAATAACCGTAAAGATTTAAAAAGGAAAAGCAAACTCTCATCTCCAGACTCTAAATTATATTACCTACCTATAGTGGTAAATGCAGCATGGTACTGACATAAAGACAGACATATAGACCAATGGAACCAAACTGATGGTTCAGAAACAGAATCTCACATATATGGTCAAGTGATTTTTGACTAGCCTGTCAAACCTGCCCAGCTCAGGCAGAACAGTCCTTTCAACAAATGTTGCTGAAATAATTGGATATCCATAGTCAAAAGAAGGGAAGAGGAACCCTATCTTGAACCTTATCCAAAAATTAACTCAAAATGGATCAAAAACCTAAAAATAAAAGCTAGAACCATAGAGCTTCTAGAAGAAATTGTAGGAAAATATCTCCAAGACCTGGTGGTAGGAGGTGAATTCTTAAAGGAGATAAGAGGAGGACTGAGATGGATTACTGATGTTTATTATATGTAGAAGTTTTAATTAGCTTTACTGTAAAAGTATGGAAATATTTAGAGTGGATGGTAACACATAGTGAGTAACAGCTAGTTTATAAACATGTATGTGACTGAAAATGGTAGTCTAGGTAGGTAAATGTCAACTGACAGAAGCACCTATGGTTGCCCAGAGAGGCTGAGATGACACGCTCCCTTCCTATCCTATTGAGGGGCAGGGATGGAGCCACAGGTGTCAGGGTATCCAGTCTGTGCAGGCTGAAAGCAGCTGCAGTTGCCCAGAGAGGCTGAGGAAACAAAACTCCCCTCCTATCCTATTGGGGTGCAGGAATGGACCCCCAAGTGACCACGTATACAGTCTGTGCAGGCTGAAAGTGCCTGCAGTTGACCAGAGATGCTGAAGAAACATGAGCCTCCTCCTATTCTAATGGGAGGGGGGCAGGAATGGAATAGAAGATGCTCAACAAATCATTCCATACAGCCCAAAGCACTTGCAGTTGCCCAGAGAGGCCAAGGAAACACAGCTCCCCTCCTATCCTATTGGGGTGCAGAGATGGAGCCCCATCTGTGCTGGCCAAAAGCTCCTAAAGTTACCCAGAGAGGCTGGTTCAGGTTTACCCAGCTTCGTGGGTGGAGGTGGGGCTGAAGCCTAGGCTAAGGTTGCAATCCGATCTGGGTAGAAAGAAGCTGCTCCCTACCCATACTGATTTTCAATCAGCCCTGCCTCCCTTCATGGCACGGGCAAAGTTAAAATGGCAGCAACTAGCCTCTTCCGGACTTGGACAGTTTCAAACTTCAGTTGTTCTTAAAATTATACTTTAGCCACCCAAATTTACTCATTAGTAGCTGAAGTTGGTGCCCACCCATGTCTTTCTCTTCCATTTCTGGGAAATAGTGCTTCCAACTTCAGCCACAGAATAGCTGCCAAGGCAGCTTGCACCACTAGTGGAGGATGAGCACTGGCCTCTGCAACATGGAATGCTGTAATCACAAATCTTCACTGCAGAGGGAAGTCTCCTCCTTCCATTCTTTCAGGGTTGTTGCAGGATGCTCTCCTGGTCTCCTGGAGCCCCCAAACAGATGCTTTAGATAGCCCCGGGTGATTATTAACTACCGTATAAGACAATCTGACTTTTGGAGCTCCTTACTCTGCAACTATCTTGCCCCTCCCCCTATTTTTAACTTTTTGTTGTTTTATTTCCTTCCAATAATGACTCAGCTAGGTGATCCCAGTTGTAATACATGGAAGCCCTTGAGTTGTGCCAAGATTATATGTAGGCATTGGTGTAATTAAACCAGTAAGGGACTGAGAGAAGCAGGATGGGGAACAGGATGCCAAGCAGGTACTTGATATTTCAGACACAGCCTAAGACCTGGGGAGCTCTGGAGAGCAAAATACACCTCTGGTGTTTTGTATTCTCCAATCAGATGGGCCAATTCCATTTTCCAAGAGCAATTGTCTGAAAATTAAGCATCAGAAGCTTGGAGATGGGTTTATAGAGCTGGCCAAAGGAATCCTCGGTGGCCTGAGAAGGGCACCAAATTTTCTACTACATAATTTAATCATGTTTACTATTTCAATAGCAGCAACAAAACCTCCTCAGGATACTGGGAAGCAGAAATCCACTTTAGAATCAACATGAAATATGGATAAGTCCAGCCATGATGTAGTCAAGTAGGTCAGAAGTAAAGCCAGTGTTACAGGGAATCAGCCAATATTATAGAAGGACATGCCATGGCATTTCCTGGGATTAAATTACAAGCAAAGTATCTGAATTACTATAAAAAGAATAAAACTATCAAAAAGAGGAGGCAAGAAAGATTTTAGCAAAATAGGGAAATTAACAGTCTAGTTGTCACATTTCCTGCTTCAATCACTTAGCTGGCTCTTGAATTGTTTGAAGAACTGAAAAGCATTTGAATTTCACAGGACAGAATACACTCTGATACATTTCCTATATTTCTACCCCAGTTCTTCATAACATGCCATTTGGGCTCACCTGGAGATATAGCATTTAAGTTGTAAATTTGAGTATTAGAATTGGAGAAAGCTGAATTCATTCTCAGCCTGATTTGGGGCAAGATACTTCACTTCTCCTTAATTTCATCATTAAGGCAATAATGGAACTTAATTCCCAATTTTTATGTTACAATTAGATGAGTAAAGCACAGAACAAATTATTTGGCATATGGTAGGCACTAAGTACAACATTGATAATTCATATTGGTAAAAATAAAGCATCAAAAACTCAAGTTTATATAGCACCCCAACATTGAGTGGCATGAAACAACCATTTTACTATGCTCACAGATTCTGTGGGTCAGGAATTCAGACTGCACTGTTAGGATGGCTCTCTCTGCTTATGATTTTGGAGGCCACAGCTGGGAACCCAAGATTGCTTAGAGCAACTTAAGAGCTGGAGGCTTGAGTCATCTGGAAGCCACTTTGCTCATGGGTCTGGCAGTTGGCTCTACCTGGTTTCTGGGCTGTCAGCTGGGGCTGTCAGCTGGAGCAACTCACATGACCTCCCCATGTGGTCTGGGCTTCCTCACATCGTGGTGGGATCGGATAGTCAGGCTTCTTTTATGGTGACTAGGGCTCCAAAAGGAGAGTATCCCAGCTAATGAGACGTAAGTGTTATCTTTTCTTCTGACCTAGCCTTGGAAGTCACACAGTGCCATTCTGTTGGTTACAAGTGAGTTACCTGCCCTCTCAGATTAAAGGGAAGGTGATCTAACCTCCACCTTAAATGGGAGAAATATTGAATTATGAACAGACATTATTTGTAAACTACTAGAGCTAAATATAGTTATATAGTTGCACATAGTTAAAGAATGCTTACTGTATAACTCTAGGCTGTACTTCAACATTTTCTAACAACCGAGAGAATTCAATGGCACACAGGCTGAGCCTCCAAGCAGGCAACTCTGCCTTTACTTAGTTCTCTGGGTTCAAATACAAGTACAGTCCCAGGTCTTTTAATCACTGACAGGATTATACCTAACACACAGAATTTCTGCTTTTCCCACTAATTAACAGCAGGAAAAGGTACATAGCACTCAGAATTCTGATGAAAGATGTGCTTTATTAATTCTGTTTTCCTGAAATTTTTGTGAAAAGAACAAAAACTTGAAGGTAGCATTTCCTACACTGCATGCCATGGAAAAATACTAATGACATGGCAGTAGTTATTCCTTTAAAAAAATGTATATTGTGACCATTGAAAGAAGCAAGGCATGTAAGGATGTGTGTGATATCACTTATAAGGGATGACTGGAAGTAGCAAATTCACAGAAGTAGCAAGTAGATTAGAGGTTACCAGAGGTAGTGAGGGGGAGAAAGAGGAGTGTTTGTAAAAGGAGTAAATACACATATATCAAATAGATTTTAAAATTTATGAAGCTGAACTAAACAAAGATAAACTTGTTTCTTCATTACAGGACTTTCAGAATCTTGGTTTTGGTAATGGGCTTTCTGAAACTCAGAGTGTTAGATACAATTTGCCACTTACTCCAAATTCATTGAAGAAGAAGCAGAGCTATTGTATAACAAAATAAGCTTTGTGAAATGCCAGGTGAAGCAACTGATATGGACCATAAAAGAGTTTACTAAACGGAGAAGGGGAATGTCCTTTCACGTAGAGAAAGGTCTATTACTAGCCCTTGACATAGTTAATGAGATCAAGGCACTAACTCTGTAGCAGGTTAGCAGGTCACGCTAGTACAGTGGAAAGCTTACTGCTGTATTTTTAAAGTGCATTTGTGTGTGATGTGAGGGTGTGCTTTGGTAGTCTTTATTGGCAAAATCTTTCAAACTATTAAAGACATAAAGCCCATTTTAGATCATTGATTTTTTTTTTTTTAGACAAGGGAGTAAAGAGTTTATTAAGAAACAAGAAAAGAATACAAAATCTGAGACATGATTGCAGGCGTGTTGCACAGTAAGTCCTGTGCATGGGGCTAGCCTACTCGAAGATGAGAGCTGTGTCGCCAAGCCCCCTCAGTCAAAACCACCCCAGACCAGCTGACAGCCAGCAGATCCACAGATACCCCCTTCTTGAGGGAAATAATACCCAGTAGAAAGAAACATCTTCAAAAGCAAGAGCTGAGCAGAGTGCAAGTATATATACACATACCTATTTCCTACATGCATTTCCACTATCCTCCTATGGGGCAGCCAGTGTTATCAGTTTCATGTGTTTCCTTCTAGACTTTTAAAATTCATATCTATGATCATATTTTTGTGACATTTTCTGCATTAACAGGATCACAAGTTTAGGCTCTTCTGAAATTTTATCTTTCATACTTAAAAATATGGCTTGGGATGCTTCACTCTATACATCTCCTGCCCAAAGTGAGGTACAGCTCGGCTCGGACTAGACTATGAGCAAGGGGCCACGCCTCCCTAGAAAGAACAATTTTACTCTTTAAAATCCCCCAACTAACCCACCCCCATGCTCTACTTCACTTCTCTGCTATGTACCTGTAATGATTTCATAGTCTCAGACTGGAAACACAGCTTGGCAGAAATCCAAAGAGCTGTTTTATTTTAAAGACATTGACATTTCCTTAGCATCCCGGCTGCCTCAGAGTTCATTGAATGCTGTGGGAGAGGTGAATGCCAAGGTCTTTGAAGATCTAGAAAGTGATTAGTTCTTGGCCATATTTTAGGACTTGGTAATGGTAGGAAGATGTTAGTGAAGTCTCAGTGGTCCTTGCTCCAAAGCCTCTCCAGTGCATTTCCAGGTGGATGATGCTAAAATTTCAAGCTCCCAAATCCTCCAGTAATGCTAAGAGGCACCCCCTCTCCTAGAAGATCCAACAGGGAGGATGGTGTTGCCATCATTCACTCTTCTGGGATGTCTGCATAAGGCTCAGAGAGGAAGAAGGAGGCCTTTCTCTAGAGTGTGCGCTACTCTCTGGGAGATGGCCAGCATGCCGCTGCACTGAGCCACATGGGGCCTGATAAACACAGCTCTGGATCTCCATGGGCAAGACCGAGGCATTGCACCTGGAAAGCCGAGTTCTTCTGGAGGCAGCTGTGCTACATGGATGAGCACCAGTTCCAGAGCCGCAAGTCACACATTGAGTATGGTCACACTTATGAGTGATAATCTCATAACTCATAGATAACAATCTCTACTCTAGCTGGTGTTTATCAGCTAATAGGAACCCTGGCTACCAGCAGTAGACTGTGCTTAGATAGTGTTAAGAACATGCTATCCAGTGTATGGATGCTCAGCTTAAACCCAATGGTTATAGTTTTAAAAAATGGTCTCAGGCTTTCTGGAATTCTAGCTGGTTTACTCTTCTAAAAGAAACAAACAAATCAATTTCCTGTTTCTAAGAAAAGTGGCTTTAATAGACATCTTGGAAATCAAACAGCTCTTATAAAACAACATTTTGATGAGCTATGTGGTAAACAATTTTAAAACATATGGATTAAATTTGCCTAGGAATCACTTGAGTTTAAAAATTAAGGGAAAAACACTCAACTCAACTAGGTTTTGCATTTGCCAATTTCAAGGCATTTTGTAAATAGTTCAAGACAAATGATAAGTCCCAATTATGACCAAATTGGCCATCCTTAATTAAAGTTTTCAGTCTGTCTTATCTCCTCCTGGGCTGGATGCATGTATCCCAAATTTCTCTAATCTGGATCTTTTTGGTAGAATTATGTCAAACTCTGACAAGTTAATTGTTAATGGCAAGTCAATACATTTTATAATAATATTTGTTATTTCTCTTTATAAAGCAGTATCCAGGGTCACCATCTCTCACAAAGATGTCATCCACCATATTTCTTGAGCAAAATGAAATGTGCCTGGCTGAAATTTCACTAATTCTCAAAAGCATAAAGGATTTAACTCTAGCTCTACCTGATCTAGCCTTCAGAAATATGTGGGCTGCTTTGCCAACTTGAATAGGAGCTTTAGGTCTGGAAAGAGAGCTAGCATGTCTGTTCTCTATGCAAAATTAATTGGCTAAAATAACAAATGAAGAAGTCAGGGTTCAATTGTTTTGAATATATCCAGAATTGTATAGCTTGTACTGCATACCACCTGGCCTCTTTGGACAAGCTATTTTAGAGTAGGTTGAAAAGTCATTTTTTGCTGTATCTGTATAAATCCATGTTCAATATCTTGACAATCTCTCCATCTTCAAACCTGGCTCATTCATTTGAGCTTTTCTTCATTAAATGAAAGGATAAAAAGACACTCTAATTGCTTTACATCTTCTCAGAGAGTGAACCAGCCCTCTTCCATCTGAGTAGACTCTTTCAGGCCAAGATATCTATTTATAGAGCCCAAATTGGGAATTGTCTGAATAAAATATTTGTATGACATGTTCAGGATATACTTGAAAAGTAAAGCAATGTAAGACATGGGACTCTATAAGACAGAATTTTCCAATTATTTTTTTATTTTAGAAAGTGCACAGGTGAGACTGTAACATAATACCAAGGCAGATGCCAACATGAATAAGCAATGGAGATCCTAAGCAGATAAATTAAGGGGTGAATATATGTACTAAAATAGATTTTCTTTACATACTAAACCAACACAGATGAGAGTTTTCTTCAAAAGTGTATTTTGTCGGTGAGACATTTCCTAAATATTTTAGAAAATCTGCTAGTCATTTTTATATCAATATTTTCTCACTTAAAACTCTTAATGTCTAAAAATATATCTCTGATGTTTTTCTCCACATCAGTACCACTTCTTTCTCCCCAAACCAACTTTCTCTTCTAAAGTGCCTAGGGCAGTGAAAAGGACATGGAATTGGGGATCTGAAGGAATGCGCGCGCATCCTGGCTCTGCTCATTTCTAGCCAGCAGCCGTAGACAAACGATGGATAATCTGATTCTCATTTTCCACTTCTGAAAAATAAAAATGGAAGCTGGTCTTAGAGCCTATAAAGTGAAACAGAAATCTCATTCTTATGCTTATTCTTATTCCCCAATTCTAGTGATAGCATGCCTGTTTTCCAGTGGCTTAATCTTGAAGGATTGTCTTCTCCTTGAAATTCACATCCTTCCCCTCCTCTGGGCCACAGTGGGTTACCATGGTAACCCCTTCTTAATTCATCCTCCCTACCACCTCAAGGTAGATCTTTCTGAAGCATAACCAGTGGGAGGTACATATCTACTTTTAGGCTTTTTCTGTATCCGTAAGCTTTCAAATCCTTTATCATGCTATTCTTAGCTAGAGATAGGATGAGTAGATATGAATTTCTAAGATACTTAAAAATATTACAGCTTTTAAACTGCTGAAAAATGGACAAAACCTTAACCAAGTTGTGTATATGTATATATACATATAAGCATAAACATATGTGCATATGTTTTAGGTATCTATTATACATGATTTGTGTTTATATGCTTGTAATATGTACATATACATTTATATAAACTTATTTGAAAATAAAAATAAAATGTTATAAGGTATTCGACTATTAATAAAACATAGAAACTTAACTGCATAGAGTAATGGCAATTTTTAAACATTATGACGCAACCACTTGTGCCAGATACTTTAAGCCAGGAACTGGACACCAGAACCTCTGCGATAGCTGTTTCAGGAAAGCAATTAGGTATATCATCTGCTTAGCAGAAAAAACTGCAGAAGCATACTATTTCTACCCACTTTCAAATACTCTAAGGAAGGACTGGCTTAGTGAAGCCAGCCACATGACCATATGCCAGCAGCATGGGACCAAGTTGCAGCAGTTTGATATTATTGATGAATTCCAAAAAGAAATATTGGATTATGTTTGTAAACTGATCTTTTCCTCTGGTCTATTAGATTGTATTGGATTCAGAGGTTTGCCTCATTATATAATCATATAAACCTCTTGTGCCAGTAGAGCACTGAGTCCCCACTCTTTGGTGGGTGGGGATTCACAGATGAAAGGCATGGCAAAGGACAGAGTTGAGGGATTTTGAGGATGGAGTTTTGATATTGGAGTTTGATGCTGAAGCCTTAAGCTGGAGCCCTGGGAAGTCAGCTCATGGAGGAAACAGAAGCAAGCCCCAGGAAGAGAGAAACCCTGAGCCCAGGGGAAAAAAGCCTGAGGAAGGTAGGAACCTAGAAGCCTGAACCTTCACAGACATCGACAGCCATCTTGCTCCAACATGTGCAAATAGACTTTGGTAAGGGAAGTAACTTATGCTTTATGGCCCAGTATCTGTAAGCCCCTACCCCAAATAAATATCCTTTATAAAAACTAACTGATTTCTGGTATTTTGCATCAGCACCTCTTTGGCTGACTAATGCACAAGGCAGTCTTGGTTTGCAGTTCTACTTGCAGAGGACAGGACCAACAAAACAAAGACTGATAATAATGAACGGGCGCTGTTCAAATAGTTCAGGGCATTGGAAAATGACATGCCATACAGAGATGAGGTCTGGTTGAAGACATATGTTTATGAATCATTGCCTTTTTAATTGTAATTAAAGGTGAGGACATAAATGAGAAGACATAGGGAGAGGTCACATGGGAGATGAAAGAAGAGAACATGTCAAGGAAACCCAAGCCTTTATGTTTCTTCTTATTCATTTTTCCAGTGGCTAACTGTAGATCAGCCCTTGGGTATTTTGTCAGCATGTCACACCCAACATGTCCAAAAATCACACTTGGCATCTAATTCTCCTTCCTACCCCTGATCTAGTCATTCTTCTTTCTGCATTTACAATCTCAAATCAACTATGCAAGTGGTTTTCTACAACGAAAATCTGGAAATCACACTCAGCTCCCCTCCTTCATTCTCGGTAGCCAATCAGGCAAGCACAGAAATACTTTCCAGATCTGTATCTTCCCCTCAATTCCTAGTTTTGATCCCTGGGTTAGCCAGGCATCCCCTATGTCAACAGCAGAGGTTTCTGGCAGGTATCTCAGCAACCAAATATGTCCTTACTCTAGTGCACGAGGTCAGTGGATTTTTTTTGGTAAAGAGCCAGATATCAAATATTCTCAGTTTTGCAGACCATACAGTTTCTGTCTTAACTGCTTAACTCTGCCTCTGCAGTAAAAGAGCAGCATAGCAATTCCTAAATGAATGGCTATGGTGATGCACCAGTAAAACTTTAGTTTTGAAAACAGGCGATAGGCCAGATTTGGCCTCTAGGCTCTACTTTGCCAACCCCTGCTTGAAATCTAGAAAGAGTTTGGAGCCGTCAGCCTCCAAACAAATCAATTTAGCTGACTTTGCTGGTCCCCCAATTCCCACGGAAGAAAGCCCATGCATGTGCCTTTGCTCTTTGAGAAGATCCTTCATGATTTCTTCCTAAGCTGCTACTTTGATTTCATCTTCTGTTTCCATCATACTGCATCTGGTTGTGTGGATCATTTTTATGTTTCTGTCCCTTTGCACCTGCTGTTTCCACTCTCCTCCTATATTTTCCTAACAAAATCCTACTCATTTTTCCAGACCCTGTTCAAATGTGAGTATTCTCTGTCAAAGGAACACCCCACATTATTCTTCTCCGGGATTCTAGACAAGACTCTCTTGAAGCTTTGTTATATTATGTAGGGAGTATCTGTTTGGAAGGTGTTTCTCACACCGCTTGCCTGCAAACTATTTATTCATAGTAATTAATACAATGTCTGCCTAAATGCTACAGAAAAAATAAATGATAAATACAAAATGTATTGTTAAAACCAAGTGAGTAAGGGACTAAAGAGTAGAGAGAAAGAATGCAGATGATTTCTTTGAAAATGTAGGCAGTTAAAAAAGAGACACTTTGTCCTCACAATGGTGATATGACTAGCTATAATTAATCCAAGTTTAAGTAATAAAATAAACACATAGAAGAATATGAAAATTTCCTCATTTCAGGAATTGAAAATAGTGCTCAAGTTCCTTGCAATCTGTAGTGTTTATTTCACTCCACCACTTTTCTGTTTTAATTCTCCTATGACATTTCAATTTTAAAAGAGTATTTTTGAAGCAAAAAGCCTTAATTCATAGAAAAAAAATCTGGAGCATTGAAAATTGTAGCACAGTAGACAAGAAAATTTGCAATAAAGAGTCCATTCCACATTTCCCTTGAAGTCCTATCACGCAGGTAATGTTGAGTGAACTACACTTGTGGCTATCTTTGTGAAGAATTATGTGAGGTCATCATTTTCAGTTTGCCAATTTAAGAGAACACATGCTACATGCCAGAACAATTTAATGCTCAATAACTGTAAAAGGATTTGCTTGTATGGGGGTCATTTACATTCCAGCAGACACATCTAAAGTCTTGGGGCAACTCCATGTATGCTTGATTTTAACACAAGGTGAGGACATTTCACAGTTGTCAGGACTGAGGAAACACTTGGAAAGAAGATAGGGGAGGAGAAACTGAGAATTTAACATTTATTATATTATCAAATGATAACACATCTATATAATGTCCATCAAAACTCTCCACATGCAGAGGAAAAGAGCAGCATTTCTTTTGGTGGACCTGTTTTTGGACTACCTGTTGTCTCATACAAAATATGAGTCATTGGACTGGACCATGTCAGTGCCCATTCAGATCCCCTTTAGGGATTCCCGCAGCTGTCCCTCAACACTATCAGCATTGGCTAGCAAAGGTTCCTAGAGTCCCCCTCTTCTAGAAAACTGCCCGTGGCTGGGCAAGAGCCGTTTTGGCAGGGATGGACCAATGCCATAGTGCAATTAAGCCTCCGGGGCTCCCACTGGGCCAGGCTCTGTAGCAGATCACGTCACTATTTCACTCCCCTCTTTGCCTGCTCCCTCCTCTGCCCTGTGAAGGGTCCTGTGAGAGAACTCGAAGAGCAGGAATCAAAGAACATAATGAATCCATGAGAAACAGAGGTGTGGTGTTAAGAGATGAAATCAGTCACGGCTGCAAACTCTCACCGGTCAAGGTTAAATGTTATTAAATGCCCACTGACCTTTGTACTTCAAAACGAAATATTGCATTTCTAAAACAAAATTGAAATAATATCAGGAATACACAAAGGAATTGTGAAGAGTGAGACTATTCTGTACCTCTTTCCATTTTTCCTTCCTTCTAAAATATGTCACTCTCCAGAGCACTGGCCACTCCCCTACGGCTGGCTCCTGTGGCGGAAGACCGAAGGAGAGGGAGAGTGTCTTGGGCACAACCGGGCATCTTTTAAAGCACCTGAAAATTCTGGTTCTTTATTGCTTACAAATATCTTGTGGTTATGAAGTACCTTTTAAACATTTCTGTTCATCTTCCTGTATTGAAAGAGTCCTGATAAATACAGAGAGAAACCACTCCTCCCGAAACATTGGGCCTAGCTTAGGACTAGTGGAGACGCTTTGTTTCTTATGAAAATCTTTTGCCCTCAGACCAGCTGCTAAAGTTGAATGTCACAAATGATACTTTCAAAGCAATTCTGAACAGCCATATGCTGAGTCCAAATTTCTTAACCTTTACACACAAGATCAGAGCTTCACATCTTAATAGCCATATAAGTCTATAAAGAATTATCCCTGATTTCTCTGAGAGATCATCCCTACAGAAGGAACTGAAAAAGGCACCATGAAAGCATTCCACCTGTATTGCTGGCAGATGACTTATAAACGTCGCACAGACATGGCTCTACTACTGGCTCATAGAAGAACATTAAACAAACGGCTGAACATCTGCTGGTAAATACACAGCAAACAAAAAATGCAACCCGGGGCCAAACATGTGCAGAGTGTGGGCCGCATCTCTGCTCATAAACCGAGCAATGTGTTCTGCTAATCATTAGCAGAGTTATTGATTTTAGATGTGTATCACACAGCTATAATTTTGTCAGAGAGTAGACCACATAAGTTGTTCTTTTTCTGGTTGTTTCATTTTGTCTTATTCCAAGAGTCTGTAAATTGACGACCGGGACAAAAATTATAATTGACATCATCTGTGGGAAATATTTCATAAAACAACAGGCCCAGATGTAGGATTAAAGCCATGTGGTAGTAAAATATCCCACTGAAAAAAGGCCAGTTCCATGATTTCTTACGAAAACAGATGTGCTCACTCTCCTCTGCTTGTTTTTCAATGCTGCTTCTTTTTTTTTATCCCAAATAATTCCTCCCCCCAACATTTTTCTCTCTTTTTCTCTCTTCACGATCGCACTGAAAAGAGTTCATAAATGGATTACAGATGCAGGCTTGTACTGTAAAATACTGACTGTCACAGTCTCTGAAATAAAAAGAAACGAAACATTGGGGGAAATGACATTGAACTCTGGTAAAGGTAATGAAGATTATGCAACGTGTCTGCTTGTCATTTATCTAAACTCTCTGGGCATGAACATACGATGGTTGGGAAAATGCAAACTGTGGAGTGGGGAGGAGGAAGTAATTCCGTGTGAGCTCGATATGTAGCTCGATGGGGTGACTCCCGTGAAAGCCTTCCCCGTTGAGACGGCCAGGCTTTCCTTTGGAATCTGAGCAGACTGGTGCAAAGGCTCAGTGCACTGTCTATCTCCCTTGAGGTGAGGTTGCTGGAGAAAGACAGGGCACAGGAGAGGAAGAGCCGATCTCCTGTCAGCCTCGGTCATCCAAGTCCCTTGCAGCTTCCTTATTGCTTATTTCTCCTTATTCTCCTTGTCGGCAACTGCAAAGGAGGCTTGCTATGGCACCGACACAGGCGAAGCTGTTTGACGACTAGAGTGTAAGTGCCGTGGAGAACTGCATACAACCCAGCTTCTGCCAAAGACCTCAATGTCATATGGAATCCATTCTGGTATCGCTGATTATATTAATTAATTCAGCGTCCATGCTGCCTCCCAGCCTGGACCTCCTGGGGTGTGCCAGGATGGTTTCCCGTTAGGAGGTTATAATCAAGGGTAAAGGAAACAAAATTGCTGTCTGTGTAACTGCTGAGATTTCAACAGAGTGAGTGCTCCAGCGTCCTCCTCTCAGCCAGCTCCTGACGCAAACAGCACATACACATTTGTTTAGGAGTTCGGGAGAGGCATGGCCCCGGTTTCCCTGCACTGCTTCCTGAATCTGCCTTTCCAGGGTTGAATGACGACGGGAGCCCAAACAGCCAGCTGGATTCCACCAGCCTAGTAAGAACTCAAGGGGACCCATTTTCATTTTCCCTTTCAGCATTTCTGCTGCCAGGGCCTTCGATGGCCAGCTCAGGACTGGACACCTTCCGTTGTGCTCTGTGAGCATTCACTATAGAAGACAGAAGTGGGGACTCAGTGTATAGAATGGGGTGTGGTTACAGGGGAAATATAGGGATAAAAATCCTCAAAAGTTAAAAAGTCATAAAGAAGCAAAATAAATTCTAGTGTGTCTTTGGTGCCTAGGGAAGCCCTGAATCTTTATGACTTTTTGACTTTTATCATTACAGAAATGAAAGGGGAAGCAGGAATCTTGTAGGAAAGCTGCAAGAAGAAATGGCTGCCAGTGTGTTGTCAAAAGGTGTCTAGAGAGAGGGAATAAATGGAGAAACCAAAACCAAGGACTTTCTAGGAGCCATCTGTTAACCACTTGTTACATAACTATCACCATGTTGGATCCTTCACACGTTTAGTGCATTTAATCCTCAAAAGAGCCCAATGAGGTATATATTATTGCACATTTTACAAATGAGGGAACTGAGGCACAGAGTAAATTACTTGCCTAACATCGCACACTATTGAATGAAAGGACCAGTTCTGAGGGACGCCCAAACCCTGCCCTGCTCTGCGACTCCAGATTCACATCTTCCTCTCCACCCTGCAGGGCTTCTCAGCTCCGGCCCCAGAGGCTGGTGCGTGTGTAGGTCTTTAGGACTCTAGATTGTCCAGGAATCTCACATCGCCAACTGACTCTCTTTCTCACCTCTACAGTGAAGTTCCTCCCTTTTGGGGTGAGCTGCTTCTGGACCCCTCTGAGTCTCTTATGAGAGTGACTTTTGATTCAGATCCCAAAGCAGGAACTTAGGACAGAAGTTGAGGGCCAACTCTTGAAGTTGTTGTGTTTCTGTGGAGTCTTTCTGGAGATTTTTTCCCTGACTTCTTTATCCATCATTTGGGCTGGATTCACAGGCCCAAATTCAATATAATGTCTATTTAAGCCAATATTCAATCAAGCCATTTTATTGATTTCTCCCTCAAAAGAGGACTGGAGAGCTTTGAAGTTATAAAACCACAATCACAAAGCGTTTTTGCAAAAACAAATGCCTAATTGGTAGGGAGTTAGAAAATGATGAAAATATCTCTAAGGAGTAAATGACCCTATGGGGATGAGCTCACCTCTGGGGAGTTCCCTGCTGGGACTATGGTAGCAGAGCAGGGGAGAAGGGGGAGAAGGCTTAGCAGGAATCCTCTTAAGAAAAACGCTGTTCAGCTCTAAACAGGGATCCAAGGCTTAATCTACAAAAAGAGCATTTAAGGTGTGACGGTTAAGTTCATGTGTCAACCTGACTAGGTTACGGTGTCCAGTTGTTTGGTAAAGCAAGCAGTAGCCTGATTGCTTCCATGAGGCTATTTCGTAGAATTAAATCCTTAGTCACTTGATTGCCTCTATGACCCATTACACCTAAAATCAACAAAGGCCTTCAGCGATGACTAAAGTCTCATGTAATAAGTTGAGGGCCTTAAAGGGAGAACTGATGGTTTCATTAAGTCAGAAAGAAGGATTTCTATCTCTACTACAGTCAACCAGCTTCTCCAGGGGGAATTCATTGAAAATTTCATCATAGTTCCCAACTCTTGGGGAATTCGGACTTGCCAATCCCCTTAGTCGTGTCAGCCAATTCCTATAATAAATCACCCCCCCACACACACCTCTCCTCTCTCTCTCTGGCTCTCGTGTATATATATATGTGTGTGTGTGTGTGTGTGTGTAATCTCTTACTAGCTCTGTTTCTCTGCTGAACCCTGATTAATTAATATACTTGTGCCTGCCTTTGAATGGTGAAAATGTGATCTAGTGAGCAGGGAAGGACAGTCGTGGTTAGCAGCTGGTCCGGTAGCCTGTGAGTTTCTAATAATCCACAGTCACAGAGCAGAATTCCAGCCTTGGGCAGGAGCATAAAGAGGGGCATCTCAGGTTATCCAAAAGAGATGGAGAGAAAGACCACATCTCAGTGAAATCATTCACACTGTGACTTCATTTCCAGCCTAGAATCGAGGCACTCAATCGAGGGGTTGAGGCAGATTCCCACTAGCACATGGGCTGGAGAAGTGGCCTCTGGGAGTCACTCCAGGTATGTGGGGCTCTAACACAGCAGCAAGCCTCACCCAGTCCATACCTGGAGGTGGGCATTGGGTTTCCCAATGACTGGCTCAGTCTCACAGGTGCTTTATCCTGCAGGTGAAGGGAGCAGGGTTGAGCCACGCTGGCGGAACCAGAGGCAAACTGAGAAGCTTGCAGCCCTGTCTAGAGGAGGCCAAACATGCTGGCCTCTGTAGCTGGAGCAACTCCCCAGTCCATCGCTCCTTGATAAGGGGAAATCAGGTAAAGGTGTTTTATTTAGGGGGTCAGCCTTAAATTACACTTTTAAATTTTGTTTTCCAAGAGTTAGGGCTTTCATAGTCTCACAAAAAGAGGCCAAGAGCAGGATCAAGAGTTAAACTTCTACAGAATTTGATAGCAATTTCTTTCACGACACAGTGTCATAGAAAGGACAGTTTCAGATTCTATCTGTGGTCATCCTACACAGTCATCTGTTTATGCCACCTTTGCAGCAAAGTATAATTTGAAGAAACAGAGACAGTCAAGAAATCCCACAATGTGAGTTTCTTAGACAAAGAAAACACATCTGAGGCCTTAGGTTAAATTATTCAATCCACTGTGTCTGAATCATGGCAGCAAATTAACATTCTGGGAAAAATAAAAAGGTGTTGGAAACCAGAGACAAGTTGACAGATTTGTCAAAAAGAGAACGATTTTCAAGACAAGAAGTGACTAAACTAATACCTTTGGATCAGACCTTAATTTTCCATTCTTGATTTGAACTCAGATGGAATTCTCCTTGAAGTTTCTTTGTCCACCTTCAATTTTCACCAAGCTTAGCCTGGGGAGCTGGACTTCATGAGGCAATCTGAGGAAACACATGGATGTTTCTTCCAACATTCACTTGAACAAATTGTCTTAAACTCCCTTTGCATGGTAGTGGGGCTTCATTCCTCCAAAGAATACAGGCTCTCATTTAAAAACCAAATAGCAGAGGAAAGAAACATGTCAAAGGGGCAGAGCTACTTTGGTGTCCTTTATTTCACAATGTGATTGGAAGTGACCTCAGAGGAAAAGAAATTTATTTTCTCTTCATCAGTAGTTAAGACAATAAATATGGTTAGGATTATTGAGCTCTGAATCATTGCTTTGTCTCCAGCCTCTCCTCTCATACCCCCAGCACCAGAAGCAAAGCAAGATTTATTTTCTCGAAATGCTGTGTACATCCCATTACCCAATTCAAAACTCTTAATTAGCTCTCCATTGGCCAACAGAGAATGGCATTGAGTGGTACTTCTCAGATCCTAAATAAGATTGAATAGCTCTAATCCAATCTCCATTCCCCTCAATAAAAAGGGGAAACTGAGGTCCAGAGAGGCTAAGTCAATTATTACATGTTCCATATTAGTTAGTGAGGGAATCAGGCCAGTAACTGGTTCTGGCTTCCATTCTCCTGCTCTTTGCTGAATTAAAACGCCACAGACCACACAGAGTCCCCATAGGATTAAATCACCACAGGCCATGCAGAGTCTCCACAGGATTAAATAGCCATGGGCCACCCAGACTGCCCACAGGATTAAACAGCCATGGGCAAGGGAGAGCCTCCACAGCATGCTCCTTGTTTCTTTGTAGCTTCGTCACCAATGCCTATCTCCTCCAAACTGCCCTTGCAATTTGTCAAACATCCTACAGGTATGATAGTCCTCATTCATATTTTTATCTTTTCATATGTTTTACTATATAAAGACAAAGTTACATTTCCTAGGGATTCTTCATGAACAACTCAAGTTCCAGGAATGATTGATATTAGTTACATTCAGTAATCCGGCCAACTTTTATTTATATTTAAATGTTTATGATCAAAGATAATAAGGCTAAGATTTTTAAAGTAAAGACTTTTTTATATAGCTCTATAACTACTTATTACCCATCCTCATTATTTAAAAATACACTCTGACCATAGAATACACTTATGACAAAATGAATGGATAATACCAATATCTGAATTCCTTCTGCCATATACACATTGTCTCAAAATTCCATAAAGAGCAAAGTTGTAATATAAGCAGTACCACTCCATCTTTTAGGATGATATTAAGATCATTATACATTTGCTATAGAATATTTTTCTGTATTAAAAAGTTGAGATGGTATAAGTAATGGATACCTTTTAAAAAATGGAGATGAGATGGAATAATTAAGAGCCTCATCCAAGATCAAGTTCAATAGGTAGCATAGTTCAAATTGAAATCTAAGGCTCTTGAACATTTCTCCTCTATTTTTTCCAAACTTCTCAAGCTTACCTTAATAAGTTCTTCTTTCATAGAATTAGGATCACAGAATTAGAATCTTCTTTTTTTTTTCTTTTAGGAAGTACCAATGATTGAACCCAGGACTTCATATATGGGAAGCAGGTACTCAACCCTGAGGTACATCCATTCCCCAGAATTAGTACCATTTTGAAACCCACTGGTTATGTGGCCATCACTCACCTTCATTATGTATTCTTTCTCCTGATATCTCACCCGTGTCCTTTCTTAGAACTGAGATCATGCACCCAGACTGATTCCAAATGGATGGCAATTTCACTAGTTTTACTCATTTGGCCAAAGTTTTGGCCAATCTTGTACTTTAATACAGTACTATGATATAATTTCCAGAGTTACCTAAGATGAAAATCAGATGGACACATATTCCATATTTCCAACAGACCATTTCAATAAATTTGGGTCAAAGTACATGTTAAAATCCTTATGTGTCACCCATTGCTTTATTCAGCAAGGTGGTTTTATCTCTGGGGAAAACAGAGAATAGTTTTTGCAGAAGATTAGGCCAGATTGGCAACCAAATGCTATAGAAGAGAGAGCTAAGGAAGAGACAAGTCTATAAAATGGTTATTAAAATTTGTCTTATTAAGGAAGGGAAAGATGGAACATTCTTCATCAGAGAGTGGAGGAATGAATAAGGGATTTTATTGAAATTTCTGGAGAGTTTTGACAAAGGCAAGAAATCACCTTTTTAGTGCATAATCTATATATTTATAGCTGCACCATCTATATCAATTTCTGTATTGGTAATTGTATATTTGTGTTTCTGTTGATAAATCTTAGAGCTCCTTCAACAGGGTTCATTTGAGCAAGATTTCCCCAAGGTTTAAGAGGGACTGGTTTACCAATATTTTTCCTATGACCCTTCTGATTACCAGGTGATTAAATCAGCTGATGACATGGGGACCAGCTGAACATTGCAAAAAGGGACCTAGGCATATCATACGGTGATGAATTTATTGGGAGGTTTTAACAAATTTGCTTTTCCTTACTTCCTATTCACAGGTGACCATCACCAAATTGTTGGACTTTGTCATCAATTGCCTTAAGGAAAGACAGATTAAAAAAATCAATCTCTTGGTAGGTCAGTAAATTTCCCAGCGGAATGATTATTTGAAGAGTTTTATCAAAGAGCAAATTACAGAGGGACAATTGTAGGGAGCTAAGAACCCCCAGGCTTCTTACTCCTCTAGATAAGAGGTGTTGGAGTGAGTTTACTGGTTCCCAGAAAGTGCTTTAGCCCTGAGTAGAGGAATGGACTCACTGCTAGAACTGGGAACTGGCAGGGAGAGAAAAATAATTACCTTAACTTCATGTGTATGCATCTTTTGCTGATTGTAATAGTTACAAGTAATATAAACAGCTTGCTGGTGATAGAAGTTACAGAAAAATATAAACAATCCACTAAGAACATAAGCAAAATATATGACAAGACATTGCACCCAAGAAAATACAAAGATGGCGAGTAAACCCATGAAAAGATGTTCAACATCATTACTCATTAGAGAAATGCAAATCAAAACCATAATTAGATAACAGTACCCACCTACAGGAACGGCTAAAAATAAATGGAAACAGTAATGCCAAATGTGGACATGGATGCAGAGAAAATAGATAATTCATATACTGCTGGTGAGAATGTGAAATGTTACTCTGAAAAGCAGTTTGGTAACTTCTTTTAAAAAGAAAAAACAAACAAACAAAAAATCAGGTAACCCAGTCATTCACTCCTGCATATAGATCCCAGAGAAATTCCATAAATGTTCACAAAAAAACCCTTACATGAATGTTTATAGCATCTTTTATGTGATAGGCCAAAATCCAGAAACCAGAGAGATGCCTTTAAAGGTGAATGATTCAATAAATTGTGTTGCATCCATACTGCAGAATCCTACTCATCAGTAAAAATAAACAAACTACTGGGACATGCAACACATGGATGAATCTACAGAGAATTATTCTCAGTGAAAAAAATCAAAATCAACCCTGAAAGCTTACATACCATATGAATCCATTTATATAACATTCTTGAAATGACAAAATGATAAAATGGTCAACAGGGGCTAAGGAGGGAGTAGGAGTAAGTGGGTATACCTGAAAAAGGGCAACATGAAGTGTCCTCGTGTTGATGGAAATGCTATGTTCCATACCTGACCACTTCAATGTCAATATGTTGATTGTGATATCTTATTATAATTTTACAAGATGTTACCATCGGGGAAAACTGGGTAAAGAATACATGAGCTCACTTGCTTCTGTTTCTTAAAACTCTATGTGAATTTACAACTATCTCAAAATAAAACGTTTAATTAAAATACTGTACTTCAGATCTGGGAAGCATATCTAATGATTTTTAGTACTTCTTTTTCTTTCTTCTACCCCAAGGCTAGAATTGCCTTAGTTTGTCAGGAGGGAGAGAATCATGAAAATGAAGTTATAAGCATCAGGTAAGTAGAAAAGAAAAGAAAAGAAAAAGACCCATATTCTGCCTTCAAGCAACTAAGACCTGGGCAGCAGGTCTTAAAGAGTTGGAGATTTGAAAGTTGAGAATAACCATAACTTTCCTGTTGATGGTGGCCCCGAGAGGCAGCAGACTCAATGGAATCCTCCCTCCTTCCCCAGAATGGGGAGCATGGAGGTAGCTGCACGGTGTTCTGAGGCAAGGTAGGGCTTGCAGCAACGCCGTGATCCCTGTCAGCATACCCAGAGAGTCCAAATGTCTTCCCACGTGGCTAAGAGTTAGCTGGCAGCTGAATTATTTTCCATGGACTAATGTGACATACACATGTCAACAGTCACCAGTGTGGAGGGATGATTATCCTTGAGAAGCAAATGGGACTTGACATCTCCTCTTCTAGGGCCAGGAACATTCTCATGATGCTTCAAATCCACTGTGAACTATTTCCCAGGGTATGTGCAAGACCTGCAAATGCTGAGATGATGAGAAACCTCAGTAGGGATTATGAAAACTTGAAAGTACAGTTTATGCCATCAAGGCAAAATCATAGTTAATGATAGCACTACAATGAGTATACTTTTTGTTTTGGTACTCAAAAGCCTTGGAAATGAGAATCCACTTTAAAGAAATAGAGAGACAGAGAGAGACAAGGTGGGGGGTGGGAAAGAGAGAGAGAGAGACACCATATTTTGAGTGTTTGCTTTATATGAGATATTGCCTCTAATCTAATATGATATTTAATTCTCACATCAGCCCTTTGTTAGCCAAACTTTACAAATAGATAACCTGGGACTCAGAGAAACTTACAACTTCTCTGAAATCTTGCATGTGGAGTAGGGACTCAAACGTATCACTTACTTTTGCATTCTGTGTGCCTTCACACAAGACTGCAACACACAAAGACCCCAGTAGGTAGAGAGGATGAATATTGAAATGACAGAATTTGGCTCTATTTCAGGCATTGTTAGAACTGTGAGGTGAGGAAAGGTTTAGGAATGCAAAGCAATTTCCTCTTCTAGAAAGCTGAAGGTGGTACCTTTAAGAAGACAAATTATTAAGACAGAGGATATTGCAGGGGTAACTAGAACCTACGTCCCCCAAATGGACAATTGTGTTTCAGTTCTAGCCTTTTCTTGAACTGCCATTATAGTCAAAAGAAAAAGACTTTGCCCTTAATAAGTGCAAAGAAATGAGGGATACATGGAAAGGTGTGACTATCACCTGAACCATCTCAGACAGATGACAACACACGTGAGGGTCGCTCCAGACACTGTGAAGGTTGCCACATACTGATGAGCAGGGCAAAAGGACCACTTTAGAAAGACCTCCCAGGTTGGTCACATAGACCAGTCCAGATGTAGTGACCACCCCAGCAATCTGCCTACCCCAAATAGACCACCTAAGACTGACTGCCGTATTTCCAGGCTTGGTGAGGAGAGGACATCTACTCCATGCCGTCCCTCTCCTCCTTGGATTCCCTAGCCTCCTTCTATCAGCAATGTCAGTGTTCCAATGTGCTCTTTGGAATCTTTGGCCAAAGAAGTTGTTCTATGCTTCCTCAGGGCTGATCAGCCAGCTCTTCCAGATCCATCGGCCAACTCTTGGATAAATTCCAAGCAAATTTAAATGACACAATGAAGAAAATAAGGTTTTTCTCTCTGTTAGACTTCTTTTGCATAGTCTTTTCTCTACTTTAGCTATCAATATGGGCCACTCTTCAAAGCCTTCTCCCTCAACTTTTCTAGATAGGCAAAGAAAGCAAAACTAGTCAATTCTCAGATCCCCAAACCTTTGTTTTGGCTCTATAAATCTCTAGCTCTTCATTAGCAGTTTTTGCTCTGGAGGAGAATATGATATGGAGTCCCTTGTGCAGGCATACATTCTTAGACTCCTCTTTCAATTCTGATGCTCTTCTCTCCTTAGGAAGGATTATTCTCTCCCATTTCAGTGGAGCAAAGGACTATTTCAAATATATTGTTAGTTATTGAACAGCAATTTTTCCCCCTCTGCAATGGGTTTCAGGATTTGCTCCAGAGTCAGATCTTAATCTTCAGTGTTTCTTTCCCATTGCATTTTTCCTATTTTGATATTAATCTTCTCTGATACATTGCATGGCCCTGACTGATTTGGATCACAGACAGGAATTAAGAAGGGGGAAACACATGGATTGCTATTTCAAGATACTATTCTACCTCATGATTATGAGAATTGCTTATCCTTCTAAGTAAATGACATGGGCAGGATTTTTAAAAGAATCTGCATATTCCATCCCAACAAATAACATTCAGCTATATATTGATCTCCCTTAAATTTGACCACGGGAATAATTTTAATTTTTTAGGTTAAAATTTATGTCTTTAAATGTATTTGTAATGAAACATGAATCAATAAATAAAATGGTTTGATATATTAATGAAAGGTGAATGCAATGCTGAGAATGGCAGCTCTTTTCTTTTAGCCTAAGTAGTCATGAAGAAACAGGTAAGTGCTCTTAGAGAAGATATCATTATACTCCAATCTTAATCCAACCAAAAGATACTAAGCCCTAGCAAATGTCCATATTCTAATGAACAGTGGGTACACCAAATTTCTAGAGGCACAGGATCTGACTAGTTCACCAACATCAGGCATGTTTTTTTTCCCAAGTAGTAATTCCTCCAGTAGCAGGGTCATTGATATGCTAAGAAATTCCAAAATTTCTTAACCAAGTTCCCTTATAACCTTTCTTACTCACCAGTAACTAATGAAGAAAGGAAAACTCACATAGAAACTTGTACAAGGAAGTGGATGTAGCTCAAGTGATAGAGCTTCTGCCTACCATACGGGTGGACCTGGGTTTGATCCCTAGGGCCCCTGGTGAAAAAGAAGAAGAGAAAGCATGCCTGTGAAAGCAAGCCAGTGCCTGCTCGAGTGTCCGTGTGGTGAGCCAGTGCCCGCGTGAGTGCCCGCACGATTAGTGAGTGCCCTGCACAAATGAGTCATGCAGCAAAATGATGACAAATCAAAAGAGAGACAAGGGGACAGTCAAGGTGAAGCATGGCAGAAACCAGGAACTGAGGTAGAATAATTGACAGGGAACCTCTCTCCCCATCAGAAGTCTCCAGAATCGAATCCCAGTGAATCTTAGAGGAGCGAAAATAAGAAGAGAAGACAACATAGACAGCAAAAGCAGCAGGGCGGGAGGAGGGGGTGGGGGGGATAAATAAATAAATCTTTAAAAAAATAGAAACTTGTATAACTGGCTTATTGTTAAGTCTGAACTTATTCAGGGCATAAATGTAATTGCCCTCCCAATGTGTCCCACATTGCTGAATGGTAACAATGAGACATCTTGGACACATCCCACACCTTTCTGGTTAAGGTCAGTAAGTAACGCCTGTCTCATATCTGATATAAATCCTGTCTGCCCCCTTCTCCCCAGGATGGTAGAACTTGTGCACAGAGAGTGGCCTGATGCTGCAGTTCTGATTTAATTCACCTCCCAATACAGCACTTTGGAGTAAAGGAGGCAGTAGTCTAACCTTTCACTCCTCTTCTCCCTCTCCCATATGAGACAAACGCCTCCAGCATATGGGAAAATGAGGAGAAATAAGAAACAAAATGAGATTTTTCCTATTGTAGGAAGAACCGTAGTCTTACTCTGGCTTAGGATGATTGTGTTTGAAGTTTATAGTCTCCATTGATGGAATACTCTCTGTGTAGATACACATAGATTTTACACTGTGCCTGTATGCTCAGAAGATGGCCCTGGAGATGTCTACCTTCAGTCTTTGCATGTGATAAATACCACTCTTCTCTTCTACAAACTGGTCACTGCCAAGCCTGCCTGGTGGCTTCCTTGGCAACCCTGTCACTCATGACCCTCACTCCTAGTTACTATGTTACACATAAAGCCATGGAAACTCTTCCATGTCCTCTGAAGGCCAGGGGGATCTGTCTGTAGGAGTAGGGAGGTATCTTCTTGAGCTCAGGGACAGCACACTTGGTCATTCCCCATCCTTTTTTTGGCTCAACCCACAAATCTGCAGGCTTTCCAGATCTAAAAATGAGGTACAGGCATGCATCAAATCTCCAGCAGACCCATGCTAAACTTTTCCTAAAATTTTCTCACCATAACTCATGCTAATGGCAACACCAGAGTAGGCTAGAAATCAATTTGGGGAAAAAGACACCAGTTTCCCCTACATACAGATACTCTAGTTCTAGAACGATTCCTTTGAAGTTCTCTCTTTTTTTGGTTTGGTGGAATGAGGCAAGAAAATGCTATTCCTCCATGAACACCGAACTTTTTGTGACTCTCACACGTTCCCTTCCTTTCTCCAGTAGACTACACGGTATTGGAGAAGAAAGGTGTTGGGGATTAAATTGGAGTATCAGGGCAAGCCCAGCTGCCTCTTACTAAGCTCCGAGGAACATGTGTGATTCCAATTATTGGGGGATTTCTTTAGAATATGAAATACTTAATGTTTCCTGGATTTCAGCTTTGGGACCAAGGCACCAATTCCAATGACAGAAAACTCCCATTTAAACTAATTTCACACTAGATAGATACAGGTTTTAGGAGGAGAAAAATGATCATATGCTCTTATTCTATTACTCCAACCTCTAATTCATCACCTCTTCCCAATACAAGGGGACCCTCTCTGCATCATACTATTATACAATTTCACCTTATTTCCTGAATTGTCTTTGCTGACAATTGGGAGCTGATCTGTCATACATTGCTTAAAGGGTCAAAAAATGACTTAAGGCAATTGTAAATGAAGTCAGATAAAATGAAAGATGCTTTAATTAAAAAGTATGCTTCTTTGAATGAATGGGTGAGAATCAACGCAGTCTTACATAAAGGTCTTACCAAGGAAATAAAAGATAGGAATCTGTAGATTGATGATTTTTATTGATTTTCCAAAAAAATGACCATTTTCTCTTCAAATAGTGTGGCTGTTCTATTTTCTCTCCCCTCTACTTCCAGGACTTTAATTACATCTTCATAACATGAAGGAGAGGAGAGAGAAATAATTAATACAAAATTCTCTAAGTCTTTTATGTTCTTTTCTGTATTCTCTATTTTCCGTTCTTGTGAATGTATTAATTTTCATTATTTTAAAATCCTTGTCACCATTGCTAACTTCTAGATCACCTCTGGATTTATTTCTATAGTATATATCATTTTTTATCACATTGTGATTAATACATTCAAAAATATAGAGGGCAGGTGAATAACAGGAAAACAAAGATGGAGTAATTTTACAAGAGTATTGGAGTCTACAAAAAATCACATTGAAATTCCAGAACTGAAATATGAAATACCCATAATTAAGGATTTAATGTAAGATATAACAACAAATCAGACATAGCCTGATAAACCTAGATAACCCCTACCTGCTGCTTAGAAATTAAGCAGTACTCTTCTAAATGAACCATTAGTCAAAGAAAAACAAAAATGCAACAGAAATCAGAAAATTTAAGATGCAGCAAAAGCATTAAATATATATGTTAGAGAGAAAGTTTAAGAATCAATGCAGGAACTTCAGTTTCAAGTAGCTTTAAAAAGAAAAATGACAATTCAAGCCTAAATGAAATAAAGGAAGAAAATGATTAAGGTAAGAGTGGAAATCAATAAAATAAAGTAAGAAATAAAATAAAAACCAATATAATAGAGAAATTTAACAGCCAAAGTTGTATCTTTGGAGATTTTGGAAAAAAGAAAAATATCTATCAAGAGTAGTAACTAAAAGAGAGAGAGAGAAAATGCAAATTACTAATACCAAAAGAAGAGGGACTTCACTACAGATTATATAGACATTCAAAAAATAATTACAGTCATTATGAATAATTTGTATACCAACACATTTGAGAAATATGATGAAGTAGACAGATTCCTTAAAGAACGCACATTATCAAAACTGGTGCAATAAAAAAGGAAAAAAAAATCCTGAATGTACTTATATCAATTTAAGAAATATAATTTTTTAATCCAAAATCTTTCACAAAGAAACTCTAGGGTAAGATGGATTTACTGATACATTTTTCTAAACATTTATAGAAGACATAATGTCAGGTTTTTACAAAGGTTTTCAGAGAAAAGAATAAAAGAATGGAAATACTTCGCAACTCATTTTAAGAGGTCAGCATATTTTTGAAACTAAAACCTGGCAAGAGCATTACAAGAAAGGAAAATTACAGACCAATCTCTCATAAAAATCATTATTTACAATTAGTATATATACAATATTAGCACATCAGTTCCAGTGATATATATATTTATATACACACATGTATACATAATAATAAACGTGTGGTCAACATTCAGAAATCAAACAACCTCATTACCATATTAACAGAAAAAAGGGGGAAAGCATTTGATCATTTATGGAAGTACCAAAAAAAAGCTTTTATAAAATTCAACCACACATTCATAATTTTTTAAACACCTTGAAAATTTAAGAATAGAAGAGAATTTCCTTAATGTGATAAAGCATGTTCAGAGAAAATCCACAGTAAACATGAATGAAATATTTAGGGCATTTTCCATAAGTTAGGGAACAAATACACATTATCATTGCCAACATGTTTTTCAAGTCTGTACTGCAGTCCTAACCAAAGCAATTATCACCTAGATAGATGATTAATTGATAAATAGATGGATACAGATAGATATAGATATCAATGACAGAGATAGGGAGATAGATAGAAATAAATAAATAATAGATTGGAAAGGAAGAAATAAAACTATTATGATTTACAAAGAAATTATTGTGCACATAAAAAAATAAGAAACTATAATGCAAGCTATTAGATGAATGAATGAATTTAGCAAGGTCACTAGATATTAGATCAAAATACAAACATTTATTGTATTTATATACTAGTAATGACATACAGAAAATTAATACCTAAAATACACTATTCACAATAACATCCCATAATAGTACATTTCTGAGAATGAAAGATGAGCATGACCTCTACACTGAAAAGTTAAAACATTACTGAGGGAAATTAATGAATATTTACATAAATGAAGTAATATAATCATAAATTTTATGGTTTAATACCATAAAGAATATCAGTTCTCTAAATTGATCTACAAATTCAATATAATCACAATAAATATAGTGATTTCTTTTCTGGTAGAAGTTTAAAAACTGTAAAATAACATGTAAATGCAAATGAATTAGAGTATTAAAGAAAATATTGAAGAACAGCATAGTTAGAGGATTTACACTCCCAGATAGCAAGACTTACTATAAATCTATATTAAGACAGTGTATTAAATCCAACAAAGATAGAAAAATAGAATAGTGAAAAAGAGAACATAGAAAGAGACCCACACATGTATATGGTCATTCGGCTATGTTAAAGGTGATATTGCAGTACGTTAAGAAGAAACGTCTTTTCAATAAATGGTACTCGGTCAATAGTCTATCCACACGGGAAAAAATAAATCTTGACTCCTAGCTCACATCTTACACACAAAAAAAATGATTCCGGATTGGTTATAGGTATAAATGTAAGAAAGTAAAATAATCATGCCTTTAGAAGAAAAAACAAGAGAATCAGTCCATGATTTGGGGGTAGGCAAATTTTCTAAGAACAAAGAAACACCAATTGCAAAGGAAACCACTGATGAGTCAGTATCTGTTAAAATTAAGATCTTCTATTCATCAAAACAGAATTGGGACTAAAAAGCAAAATGGAGAAAGGCAAAAAATATTTATAATAAATAAATAAACACAATGCATGTGTTTTATAATGCATTTAGACCCAGGATATATGAAATAGTACTAAAAATCAATCTTTTTAACGCCTGCAACCCATTAGGAAATAAATAAGCAAAAAAATTTGAATATAGGCTTTACAGAAGAAGTTATACAGATGACCAATAAATATGGAAAAAGATTTTCAACTTCATTAGTCAACAGATGACTGACAATTAAATTTACCTACCCATGAGCATGGTTAAAATGAAAAGGACAGAAAATAGCTAGGTGAAGATAAGGAGCCCCTGACATTTTCTTTCACTGCACATAGACATAAATTGTATGACAAGTTGGAAAACCTATTAGGCAGCATTTAATCAAATCTGAACATAAGCAAACCCTGTGATACAGCAATTTCACTCCAAGGTATATGCCATAAAGAAGTTTATATGTATAATCACACAAAGTCAGGTATAAAATATTTGTACCAACCTAATTGGTAAAAGCTCATAACTGGAAACAATCAAATATACAATGCCACAAATTGTGGTTTATTTCCACAATGAAATACTTTATAGAAACGAAATAAATGGATACATCTCACAACATAATGTTGAGCAAAATAAGTCACAAAAGAACTTGTATCGGTGATTCCATTTATATGATGGCCAAAAGTAAAAAATAAAAGGCAAAACTCATCTGTGCTACTAAAATGAGGATAGTCAGTATCTTTGGGAACGTGGGGTGGGTATAATGACTGCAAAAGTGAGCAGGAGGCACATGTGCTTCTGCTTTCTCGATCCGGGTCGTGGTTATACAGGGTGTCTGCTTCATGATATTTCATCAAGCTGTGCCGTTTTCCTTTGTTTCTTTTCAGTATCTACAGATGTTAAATAAAGAAAAATACCTTATGACAGTATGTGTGAACAGTCCATTCATCTGGTCATTCCCTTTCCTTATTCCCTTGTTGAGCAAATACTCAAGTGCCTGCTACATGCCAGGTAGCATACTGGTTGCTGGGGCTAATGGTGAGCACATGAAACAATCATTGAATAATTATACAAGAAGGAGCTAAAAATCCTGTAACTGTAATGTTAGGAGGGAAACTTCCAAAGCACAATGAAGAGTTTATAAAGGAAGAGCTTCACCTAAGAATGTCAGGAAGAACTGCTCTGAGGAAGCGGTAATTCCCATGCCATCTGACAATGCAGGATGTGGTAATAGATTGAAAGGGAAGGGCAGCATTCTATACCAAATGGCCAGCACTTTAAACACTAAAAAAAGAAATGCCCGAGGGGTAACCCTGTACCCGGAGATTAGGTAAGGGCTGGTTCAAGTGAAGTTTCCTGAAGGAGTTCGATCTTAACCCTGAGAGCAATGGGGAGCCATTGACGATATCACAGAAGAGAGATTGTGTAATTTGATCTGTTCTTCAAATAGATTATTACTCTGAATGGGAGGAGACTGAAAGTAGGTGGAATAATTCCTGATAGCATATTACTATAGTCCAGGATTCATACATATCCATGGCTTAAACTGAAATGGTGGAAACAGAAAGAAATGGAAGGATTTGAGATCTATTTGGGAATAAAATTGGCAGGATTTGCTGATGGATTCCAGGTGAGATTGATTGACATGCCAGAAAAGAGTCTCCGGTTTCTGAGTAGTGGAAATGGGAGTCACTGGGAGAGAGAACATTGGAAGATGACTTACTTTTGAGGGGATGACCATACATTTCCTCAGAGACGTGTTCAACTTGAGATGCCTTTCTGATGTGAAAGTAGAGATGTCTAGAAGACATCTGTGTTTAGGGATTTGGATAAATCTTCCAAAAACAATAAGAAAATCTAATATAACTTAGTACTTCTTATTTGGCAAACATTCTTTTGAGTGCTGACCTATTTGAACTCATTTATTCTGTGCCAGAATCCGATGTTTATTACATTATTATTATTATTATTATCCTCATTTTCCAGATGAGGAAACAGAGGTACAGAAATGTTACTTAATCTGCACACAGCTAGCACATGGTGACTTTCAACACAAATGGTCTGGCTCCAGAGACTTTGCTCTGAATCACCTACTTTCGAGTGTATCTCAATCACTCGAAAATATAGAAAATGTGTTATTTGCATTATAGCAAACCCTGACCTAATGTAAAAATTTGGAAAAAAATATCTTAAATTCAATATGCAAAACTCTGTCTCTCAAAGTATCCATTTTCTGCACCTCCAAGTTTAATTCATCTAATCTTTCAGTTCTACCAGACAAAATAGTCTCACCTTGAAAACTAGTGAACTCTAAGATAAGACAATTGAGATGATTGAATCTGAGGAAGAGAAAGAAAAAAGAATGAAAAAAGTGAACAGAATCTAAGAGACCTTGGAAAACCATCAGCACACCAATATTTACACTTACGGAAGTCCCAGGGGGAAAACAAAGAGAGAGATTGGCAGAAGGAATATTCAAGAAATAATGATAGAGAACTTAAATTTGATGAAAAGCAAGACTGCACATTCAAGAAGCCCAACGAATGCCAAATAGGGTAAACTCAAAGAGACTTATGCCAAGACATAGTGGTCAAGCTGTCAAATGCCAAGGACAAGGAGACGGTTCTGAAAGTGGCAAGTGAAAAGCATTACTTTATGTACAATGGAGTCCTGACAAGATATAGTGCCAACTTCTCATCAGCAACCATGGAGGCAAGAAGGCAGTGGGATGAACTATTGAAAGTGCTGAAAGAAAACTATTGACAGCAAGGAATTTTATATCTGGTTAAGACTGACTTTGAAAAATGACGGAGACATTAAGACATTTCCACATAAAAGCAATGGTAAAGAAGCTTTTCCAACTGAAAGGAAAGGACGCAAGATAGTGGACTGATGTGATATAAAGAAATAAAGACTTTGGGTTAACAGTAAGCATATGCCAGTACCATTGTATTGTAATTTCGGTATGTCACCCACCTACAGATTCATGTCTTACCGATTCTAAAATGCAATTTCGTAAAAAGTAAATGATGTATGGTTTTGAACTTAAACGTGTAAAGATATAATGTGTAACAAATATAACAGAAAGGTAGGAAGACAGTGGGGTATAAGGATAGTGTGCATGCTACTGAAGTTAAGTTGGTATCAAATCAAGTATAATTGTTATAGATTTAGGATGTTAAATCTAAGCCCCATGGGAACCTCAAAGAAAATATATGAAAAATTTATACAGAAAGAAATGAGAAGGGTCTCAGATGTTACATAACAAAATTAAATAAGTACAAAAGTAGGCATTAATGGAAATATTGAAGGGAAAAAGTTATAGATTTAAAAAGAACACATAGTAAAATGGCAGAAGAAAGTCCTGCAATAGCAGTAGTTATTTTAAATGTAAAAGGATGAAACTTTCCAGACAAAAGGCCGAGATTGGCAGAACGGGGAGTGAGGGGAGGGGGTGAAGCATGTTTACAAAAGATTCAACATAAATTAAAGACCTAAGTAGATTGAAAGTGAAAGGATGGAAAAATAAATACCATACAAATAGTAACCAAAAGGGAGTTGATAAATATCAGATAAAATAGACAAAGTAAAAACTGCTACAAGGGACAAAGTAGGTCACTATGTATGATAAAGGAGACAATTCAACAAGAAAACATAGCAATTATAAATATGCATGCACCTTAGCAATTATTATATATATATATATATATATATATATATATTCATCTAATAGTAGAGCCCAAAGATGTATAAAGCAAATATTTACAGATTTGAAGGGAGAAATAGGCAGACATATATAAAATTTCACCAGCAGCAGCAGAATACATATTCTTCTCTATTGCACATGGGTCATTGTCCAGCAAAGACCATATGATAGGTCACAAAACAAGTCTCAATAAGTTAAAGAGTATTGAAATCATACAATATGTCTTTTCCAACGATGGATTGAAGCTAGAAATGAATAACAGAGGAAGAATTGGAATTCACAAATATATGGAAGTTAACCAACATGCTCTTAAACAACCAGTAGGTCAAAGAAATCACAAGGGAAATTAGGAAATATCTTGAGTCAAACAAAAACCAAAACATAAGATAGCAAAACTTATGGGATGCAGAAAAAGCGGTGCTGAGAGAGAAATTTATAGCTCTCAGTATTTACATTGAAAAGATATCAAATCAGATACCTAACTTTTACAACTGGAGGATCTAGAAAACAAGGGCAAATTGAACCCAAAGTGAGGGAAAGGAAAGAAATAACAAAGATTAGAGTGGAGATAAATGAATAGAGAATAGAAAAGTAATTGAGAATCAGTGAAATGAAATTGGTTCCTTGAAAAGATGAGTGAAATCAATAAGCCTTCAGCTAGACTGAAAAGAAAACAAGAGAGAAGATGCAAATAACTAAAATAAAAAATGAAAAGTGAGATGTTACTACTGAGCCAACAGAAATAAAAATGATAAGAGGAAACTATGAATATTAATATGCCAGCAAATTAGATAACCTAGATGAAATGAAAAAATTCCTAGAAACACACAAACTACAGAAAAGCCCAAGACCATATGACTTCACTGGTTTACCAAACATTCCAAGAATAATTAATACCAATTCTGTTGAAATGCTCCAAGTAATTGAAAAGGAGGGGACATGTCCTAATTCATTCTATGAGGCTAATATTGCTCTAATAGCAAAGTCAGGTAAAGATAACACAAAACAAAGAAAATTACAGATCATTTTCCTTAATGAATATAGATGCAAAAATCCTCAGCAAAATGGTAGTAATCTGCATCCAACAACACATTAAAACAATTATACAATATGATTAAGTGGGATTTATTCCATTTATGTAAGGGTGGTTCAACATAAGAAAATCAATTAATACAATATACAACACTAACAGAATTAAGGCGAAAAGCAAAAAACAAAAACAACCCACAATTAATGCAGAAAAAGGCATTTGACAAAATCTGAAACTGTTTCTTAATTTAAAAAAACACTTAGAAAACTAGAAGGAAACTCCCTCAACATGATACAGGGCATATATGAAAAACCTGCAGCTAACATTCTACTCAATGGTGAAAGACTGAAAGCTTTCCCTCTAAGATAAGAAAGAAGACAAAGATGCCCACTATCACTGCTGATAGTTAAATTGTACTGGAAGTTCTAACCCAGAGCAATTAGAGGGGAAAAAAGCAATCAAATTGGAACTGGGTAGGAAGAAGTGAAACTTTCCTATTTGCTAATGTCATAATTTTATATGCAAAAAATCCTGAAAATTCCACAGCAGAGCTACTAGTCATTAAACAAATTCAGCAAAGGGTAGGGTAAGATCAACATGCAAAAATCAGGATGTTTTTATATGCTAAGAATGAACAATTTGAAGGGGAAATCAAGAAAAATTTCCATTTACAATAGCAACTAAAATAATGAAATATCTAGGATTAAATCTAACCAAGGACATAAAGAAATTGCGCACGGGAAATTATAAAATGTTGCTAAAGGAAATCAAATGAAACCTAAATAAATGGGAGTATATTCTGTGTTCATGAATTGAAAGACTAAACATTGTTAAGTTGTCAATTCTAGTCAAAGTGATTTACCGATTCAATTCAATCCCAATCAAACTTCTAACAGCCTTCTTTATATAAATGGAAAAGCCAACCAACAAATTTATATGGAAGGCTAAGTGTCCCCAAACAGCTAAAAACATCTTGAAAAAGAAGAATGAAGTTGGAAGACTCACACTTGCCAATTTTTAAATTTATTTCAAAGCTATAGTAATCAAGATAGTATGATACTGGCAAAAGGACAGACATATAGACTGATGGAATTATGTTGAAATTTCAGAAATAAAACCTAGTCTCTATGGCCAATTGATTTTTGACAAGGGTGCCAAGTCCACTCAAGTGAGAAAGAATAGTTTCTTCAAAATATAGTGCTAGGAAAAGAATGAAGGTGCACCCCTATCTCATACCATATATTAACTTGAAATTGATCAAAGACCTAAATAGAATAACCTAAACCCAAAAAACTCCTAGAAGAAAGCAGGGAAACATCTTTAGGACCTTGTGATAGGCAATGGTCTCTTAGACTTTACACCAAAAGCATGAGCAACAATTGATAAAACAAACAAACAAAAAACAGATAAATGGGACTTAAACAAAGTTAAAGCTTTTTGTGCATCAAATAATATTTTTAAAGTTAAAAGAGAACCTGTAGAATGAGAGAAAAAATTTCAAAATCACATTTCTGATAAGGGCTTAATATTCAAAATATATGAAGATCTTCTAAAATTCAATAATAAATAACCATATGACCTGGTAATCCCACTTTTAGGTATATACCCAAAAGTATTGAAAGCAGGGACTCAAACAAATATTGACATACTGATGTTCAGCTTTATTCACAATTGCCAAAAGATAGAAACAACCCAAGGGTCCATCAACTGATGGATAAACAAAATGCGGCATATAGTACATTGGGTATTATTCAGCCACAAAAAGGAAGTTCTGATACATACAATACCATGGACGAACCTTGAAAACATCATGTTCAGTGAAGTAAACCAACTAAAAAGAGATAAATATTGTATTAATTCAATATCACATTGCCATGTGATAGAGGACCAAGGATTGTTGGTAGCTAGCCCAGAATGCCTCAATCTTAGGGGGAGAAAGCATCACCTTATAATACCTTGATTTGGATTTCTTTTAAGCCTTGAAACTGTAAGTTAATCAGTTGTCTAAGCCAATCCATTTCCTAGTATTTGTTTGGGCAGCTGATTGCCAAAAGATGGAAACAATCCAAGGGTCCATAAACTGATGAATAGATAAACAAAATGTCGTACATAAACACAATGAGGTATTATTTACCCATAAAAAGAACAACGTTCTGATATATGTGACAACATGGATGAATCTTGAAGACACCATGTTCAGTGAAGTTAGCCAAACAGAAAAGGACAAATATTGTATGAGCTCACTGATAGAAAGTAATCAAAGTAAATAAATTCCTAGAATCATAAACTAGAATACAGATTACCAGGAGTCAATGTTGGGGGTTAATGCTTAACAGGTACAGAGTTTCAGTTTGGGGTTATGGAAAGTTTTGGTAATATAAATATATTTATAGCTAAATGGGGGAGCTTTAGATTATATATATGTTACTAGATTAAATTTTAAAAAAACATAGGCATGCACAACAAAAACAGTGAACCTTTGAAACATAAACTATGGACTATAGTTAGAGGCATAATTATAATAATGTTGTTTCATCATTGGTCGTAAGTGTACCACATTAACACAAATTGTTAATAATGGGGAAAATTTTCCATGTGGGGGTAATATATGGGAACTCTATTTTCTGCATGGTTTTTACATAAACCTACAACTTCTCTAGTAATTTTTTAAAAATCTCCATAAGGTTCTATAAAGCACAGCAAAATTCAATATTAACACTTATTGAGACAGGGTTTATACATCATCTCGAATCCTAGGATGATGAGCTATTACAATGCTATTTTCCTGACCTTTATAACTAGATATGTGCTATACCAGTTGTATTGGGATTTGGGAAGACAAGGAAACATCATGACCTTATAGCTATATGCCACAAAACTTGAATCACTTTATTTTAGTTACTAGTCAGTAAATGTGGGCGAATTGACAAAAGGGGTAAACAGACTGAAACATTAGCCCCCTGATTACAAATGTCTAAATACATTCACTTTCTGAGGAACTAGCAAATGACTGCCCAGATCATGGAAATAAACAGAAGTGGATCGAATGATTCCCTCACAGAGCAATGAAAGGGGCAGAGATAACAACGTTAAGCTTCCTAACAAAATGGGAGCTCTCATGGGCTTCTGGCTCTTGTCAATAAACCCAAACTGGGATCAACCACAGAAGAAAAAGGAAACCTTGAATCTAAGTTGCTAACATGAAAACGCTGAGAAATGTCCAGGGAGATGGGAAGCTGTCTGGAACTGGGATGTGGGTGTGGGTGTGTGCACATGCATGTTTGCACACATGTGAGTGTATTTTAAGGGAGAAGAATGGACGGGAGAACCACAAATTAGAAATTAACTCACTGGAGAGTTTTTAAACTTTGCCCTTGCCTCGTTCCCACCACACCTTGTTAGAACTTTGCTTTACCATCATCCCCCAGAAAAATCCGCAACAGCAGGTGTGGATGAAGAGCTTATGAGGCTAGGGGCCCACTGACCAGCTCCTTTCAAAATTAACTCTTCTTCCTTCCTGCTCGACACTAGTGAATTGTAATTTAAGGAGATTGCCTCCTACTACAGTCTTTTCAGTGTTTAACTTGGATTTGCGACAGAGGATTTTAAGAATGGGGCAGAGAAAAGAGGGGTGGTGATTTGTTGTGCTGTAAGGACAAGGTGCCTCCCCTGCAGTCCCACCTCTCTCCCATCCTGTGTGCACAGAAGGAATGCAAACCAGGGTTTAGTTTTAGACTCAAGTAACCCTTTCACAATAGTGCCAGCTAGAGTAGCCAGCGTCCACAGGGGAATGGATCCAAAACAGCATCTAAATAGTGATGAAACCAGAAAAGACAGGCAACGAATTGAAAAACATAAGGCACATGGAGCAGAATTATTTGAAAAGATGTATGAAAAATTTAAAATAAACACAATGAATATTGGCAGGTGAGGATATTTGTAATATAAATAAAATAATAAGTATTAAGCAGAACCAAATATATCTTGAAAGGCATGGAAACTGATGTAAAAGTCATAATAGAAAAATGGTGGTTGGGTACAATAAAACAGTGAATTCCTAGGCTGGCAGAAGAGACAGAGGAACTATCACAAAAGGTGGTGGAAATGCAGTCAGAAAAAAACAAACCTATGCAGCATATTCAACTGGAAAATATAAGCTTCTTAAATAGATAAATAAATAAAAGGAGGACAGGAGTTTTGATAAAAAGAGTAATGATTTGAAATCCCCCCAAAATACAAAAGGAAAATAAATATATTTAGTTTGAAAGGATGAATAGAGTGCCAAGCAGGAGAAAAGAGTAAAAATATAAGCCTACATGTGGAATAGTAAAATATAAGAACATCAAAGATAAAGCTAAAATTCTAATAGCTTGAAGAGAAAAATGCATATCGTTCACAAGGAAATTTGAATGTAGAGGTTAGGTCCATCCAAATAAAATTTAAATATGAAGGTACAATAAATAAAATATTTAGAATGTTGGTGGTTCAAATATCTAGTTTGAAAGTACTCTTGGAAGAAGTAAAATAAGATGAGGAATAAATCAAGAAGGATGCTAGATGTATGGGAAGTAAGTATGCTAAAATATTAGAATCACTGTTTTCTAACAATAGCACAAGAAGAAAGGAAAAGAAAAAATATAAACTGTACCTAATTTTAAGTAACAAACCTTTGAATAATATGAACATGATGTCAAGGAAGGTAGGAACAGAGGAAGAAAACATAACAGTATCTTAAAGTACATCTTTGATTTATAGAACAATGTATGTATTTGTGAGTTTAATAAATTACAGGAATAAACATAAATACAGATATTAAGGGCAATGAACACAGAGGGAATATATAACCCTTTTAAATCAACAAATAAGCATCATCTATCCAGTGAAAGCAAGAATGATTGCAATTAAAAATAGAAAGTAATCAATTCAATATGTCTTAACAAAATGGAAGGACTATACCTTAACCTGACAGTACGTACAAGAAATATAATTAGGCTGAAATTACCAAATGAAAGGTAAAAAAAACGGAAAACATTACCAAAAAAAAAACAATAAAGGGACGATTCTATAACATGTGGTTCAAAAGACATTTTACAAAAAGTTGAATATAAACAATTGAAAATATATATCATGCAGATATGAGCAAAATCTAACTGGGACTACAATCTTGATATTCATCAAGAGAGAATATTATATATACACACATGCACACACATGGCTGTATATACACAAATGGAAGATATGCCAATAGAGTGTTTATACTCCATTTTAATATATTGTAACAATAGTGAAGGATATAATATGCTCTATTAGGCAGGGTTCTCTAGGGAAACAGAATCAACAAGAGATATTTGTCAATAGTATATGATTTTATGAGTCTCTCACACAGCCATGGGGATGCACAAGTACAGGTTTCACAGGCAGGCTGCAACCAGGGCCTCCAGTGAAAGTCCATTGAAGGTTCTTGATGAGTTCTGGGAGACATTGGCTGTCCAAAGATGAACTAGGAAATTCTCACTCAATGCTGGAATCACTTCCCCTTTTAAGGCATTGAACTGATTGGATAAAGCGTCACTCATTGGTAATGGCAATCTCCCTGATTGATGTAATTATAACCAGCTATCTATGATTTACCATTGCAGTAAAGTCAATGGTGACTAAAATCCATAAATATCCTTGTATTACAGTTAGCCCAGTGCTTGCTTGACCAAACAGTTGGGCACAATTACCTGGCTGAGTTGACACAATAGCCTAACCATCACATATGCCAATAAAAAGAACTTGGGGCAAGAAGGAAGATCTGTGATCTTATAGACTGTTTCAGGAGATTATCAAGAAATCAGGCAATTACATTCCAGTGTGAGAAGTACTTTCTTAGGAGTATTGTGAAAGTACAGAGACATGGCACTTTACAGACCTGGCAGAAGGCTCTAGAAACCATCAAACTAAGACCTGATATGCAAACAAGAAATTACCAGGAAACGCAAGAGTGTTTCAGTCTGAGAAGAGCATCTTGGAAACCTCTGAAACAACAGCAAGCAGGGCACAGCTAAGACGTTGAAAGGTGGTCCCTGTGGCTGGAGTGGAGAGGACAGGGGCTGTAGATAAGGCTGGAGAGGAGAGCTAGGATTGCGTCATTCTAAGCGCAAAGGAAGATATTTACAGGCTCTCAGGCTTTTTATTGTGGGAGGGGCATACTCAGGATTTAACTTCAAAAAGATAATTCTGGCTGCTGAGGAGACAGTGAGTTGGAGGTGGGATGGGCTGGAGTGAAGGAAGCAAGCTACGTGATTGCTGCAGGAGTTTCAGTTCCAGGGAGAACGGGGTGACCCAGTCAAGGATAACAGCAGCTGGGAAAGCAGACCTCTCAGTGGAGCTCTTCTTGTGTTGAAGCCTTTCTCAATGGCCTTTGCAGAAGTTTGAGTTTCCCACAGGCGGCTGCAACCACATGCCCCACGCTTCCTGCTCTTCTGCATTGTGCCTTGCCCCTCTCTCCTCAAGAGGCAGAATCTGTTTCCCTGCTGGTGCTTAGTGCTGTGCTTGGACTGCGGAGGAGACATCATGAGAAGGCTCACGGCTTCTGCCTAGACCTGTTGGATCTCTCTCTTGAGACACTCCCTCTCATGACCCAGGCTACAGTGTGTGAAGCCCAAGTTACCTGGAGAGGTCATATCAGCAACCTTACTGATAGTCCCGGGTGAATTCCGACGGGCACCTGGCAGTTACTGCCAGCTCAGGAGTGAGCCATCTTGAATGTCCAGTCAAAGCAAGCCTCCTGGTGCCTGCAGTTCTGCTCATACCCAACTGCACAGCCTGGGAACCCCTCTTAAGGGCTGTCTTTGCCGAACCCAGGCAATTATTGTTTTAAGCCAGTAAGATTTGGGGTATCACAATCAGGTCCCACCCTTATAGTCCAAATGTAGCCCCCATGCCTCCTTGCTAGACACCCCTCTTCAATCTGTTACTAATCAACCACAATGGACTTCATTTGGTCAAATGAATCCTCTCCTCGAAGTTCCAATATCAAAGCACCAAAATCAGTGGATCTCCTAAGAAAGCTTTATTACTTTTTTCCAGTAGATAGTAGAAAGAAAAATTTACTTCTAAGAAAATAATGTTGAAAGGAGTGAATTTGTTAGTTATGTGAAGTAACTATACATGTTTCATTCTCAGAATAAGGTATTAGATTGCTTTATTTTGAATTACTTATTATGCTCATCATGAGGTTCAGTTAAATTAGAGACAAAGAAAAGTACAGGAAATGCACCAGGAATGAACTAAAGTTACAATAAAAACAATGTCTTTCAAACTTCCTATTCCACAAATTTAGGGCACATTTTCTACTTACTTGATTTTCCATTTAGCATTGTAATTTGAGAGAAATGCTGAACTATATACAATGCAGATTACATATTCTTCAACTAATTATAACTTGGTATCTAACCTCATTCTTAAAATTCAAAGGTAGTTTTTTTTCTGGTTAAATTAAAAATATGTAAAGATGATGATTGTGAAGTTCTGAGGAAGAGAGGTGATCATGAAATGTAAGCCAAAATTTACATAACCAATTGTTATGTATACATACATGCACACCACAATTAGCCCACAAGTATTTATTCCTATGCATTTTTTTACTATCTTAGTAAAGTCAAGGACTTTTTGACTTCTAAGTAATTGGAATTAGTTGAGACTGGATGGATAAAATAGTGAAAATTGAATTTATTCATGAAAAATTATGGATAACACTCTAAGTATTCTGGGGATTGGAGGGATGAAGCTATCATTAAGATACTGTTCCTATGCCTGAAAAACATCTGGAATAGAATGAAAGAAAGACATACTAAGCAGTAATGTGATAAAACTAAACACTAAGCTAAGCTCAAGGATTTAAGGGAACTTGAAGAAGAAAGTAACCATCTTGAGAAATGGGAAGAGGAGGGATGCACTGCGTCCATGAAATAGAGAGAAGCAGGGAGGGAAATCCAGGAAGGGGACCAACATAGGCACAGAGTTTAAATGTGTAGATGCTGTTAGAAGAAATCTAAGAAGGTGGGTGGAGAAGAAATCTAAGAAGGTGGGTGGAGCAGGTACATGGAGGCATGGCAATGGTCAGAGATGAGTCTATGTAGGTAGGTAGAGGGCAGATTATAAGAACTTGTTTGACATGCTAAGGATTTTGAATTTTACCCAACAGTTAACTGTAGTTAATGAGGAGCCACAGAATATTTTCTTAGCAGAGTGGCATAATCTTCATTGTTTTCTTCAACACAATTCTGGCTCCTTTTGGGAGGCAGAGACTGATACCAGAAGTATGTGTAAATGTATGGCATACTGCACTCTTTCCCAAATCCAGTCACTCTCAAAATTCACTAGATGATTATTTCATACCTCTTTTCTATCCCCAAATGTCTAATACTTAACTTCACTCATAGAAGATGATTTTGCTTATTCTTGAATAGAGAAAAGAGGAGCATTCTGAAAATACTTCCATCAGATCAGCCCCCTTCCTGCACTGAATCTTTTCCATCAACACAAAATGCTGCCATTTCTACTATTTTAAAATGCAGAATAAAATCAAACATCCTTTCAACTAATGTTTCCACATTTGTCTTTATCCCATTATAGCACAATGTCATGAAAGGTTTGACTTTATTCACTGGTTCCAATTCTTATTCTCTCTTTCAAGAATCCAAGCAGGTTTTCTACCACTTCATTTCAACAAAATTCTTTTTGTTATGTTATTTTTTACTATCTCATTGATATAGTCAATAGTCAAATACCTTCTTATTTGTGTGATTTCAGTTAATCATTCATTGATACACAGTCACTTTTTAAACTTGGATTCTGGTACTTGGCTGTCCTGGTTTTTCTCCTCAATCAATGGCAGGTCCTTCTTAGTCTCATTATTCAATTTGCTTCACTTACCTGGCCTTTGAAATTTGGAGTGCTTTGGGAATCAGCCCTTGAACGTCTTGTCTTTTCTCTTTTGATTCACACTCTTGGTGTTATCATATAATCTTTTGGTGATAAATACTCTACATGCCTATGACACCAAAATTTATATCTCCCCTGGACATGAGCATCATATATCCAACAACCTATTCAAGAGCTCCACCTGGATATCTAATGAAATCTCAAACTTAATAGATACAAAATTGCACCAGTCCAACATCCATTGACACTTTACCTGTTCTCACACTTTCCATGCCTGCTCTTGTTTCAGGGCCTTGACACTTGCTTTTCCTTCTATCTGAAAGTCTGTTTCTGCTGGTATAGCAGCATGTCTCAACACCTCACCTTTTTCAGGACTTTACTCAAATGTCACTTTCTTTAAAAAATCTATTTTAAATTTTCTACTCCCAACAGCTCTCCCTTCTTAACTCATTTTTATGCTTTACTTATGACCATAGCACTAAAAGAAAGGCATAGCTAAGGTAAATTGTTCTGAGAATTGAACATTCTCTTTAACTGCATGGAGAAAAATAGAAATTTGTTAAAAATAAGAGCCTTTGGCTATATGGATGAAAAACCTTTGAAAATACTTTGAAATTATTTTTTTTTCATTTACACACTCATACATGAAGTATGTGGGCAGAATGGAGAGCAAACACAAGTTCCTTTTCCCTCTAGATCTCATGTTTGAGTGGTCAGATAGTGTTAATCAAATAGCATAGAAAATAGTGTAAGAGTGTATCTAGAAAATTTTTAGAAAAGAAAAATACAGGGAGACAGGGTGCTATACTTAAGAATTTGATCTACTTTGGGTGTCAGGAAAGGAAGTCTTCAAGAAGAAATCATTTTAACCTGAAAACTGATGATAAACAATAGGAGATGATGGTGATTCAATCTACTCTTCTGACCATCTCTTGTGTGTCAGGCTCTGGAGCTAACATAATGCATGAGGCAGTCCTAGCCCTTTCCATTATGATTTCCACTCCTCTTAGAGCATGGCTATGGTTTGGGTAGGATGTGGCAATTGAGATAAAGAGAAGGGATTTAAGATATATTTGGGAGGGTCATAAAATGGATTTGATTTGATGAATTTTAAAAAGGTCTGAATCTCGGTGATTTTTCTGATTTAAATTACCAGTAGGTGAACAGTGTGCTATTTACTGGGATGGGAATACGGGTACTAGTATGTGTGTGTTTGTGTGTGTGGGGGGGGTGTATCAAAGCTTCTATTTTAAACATGTTAATTTTGTACTGTCTCTGAGTCACTTAATACAAGTTGATAAATAGTAATGTGTTTAAGAATCTGAAGCTAGAAAGATAGGGCTGGTTGAATACGTCTAGGAGATGCTAGCACAGAGAGCTGACTAAGAAAACTGAAGGAAAACATGCCAACAGGAAAAAGAGGAAATAGAGGAAAGGAAAGAAAAAAAAGAAAAGAAAAGAAAGAAAAGAAAAGAGGAAATGAAAGACAAGGTAGGGAAAGTAATGAGAGGAGAAGAGAAGGGGAACAGAAGAGAATGTGAAAGAGAAAGAGAATTAATAATCTCCAGGAGGAATTCATTCATTTATTTCGGCAAGCAGAAATAGAGTCAGTAAAGGAGAGAGAGATGAATGGTCAGAAAAGAAAGCAGGCAATGGAATCCAAAGCCCAATTGCTAGAATTGACCCTAATTAAAGTGATGAAAGAATGAAAAAGAGCAGCTTCTTTATTTCCCAGAAGCAAAGGAGTGCGTGTGTGTGTGTGCATGCGCGCACGTGCATGTGCGTGTGTAAGAGAGAGAGAGAGAGAGAGAAAGGTTTTGCTTGGTGGGGAAAGTCATTTTGGAGAAATTACCTTCTAATGGTGTATTGGTCAGCCAAAAGGGGTGCTGATGCAAAGTAGCAGAATTCTGTTGGTTTTTTTTTATAAAGGGTATTTATTTGGGAGTAGAAGTTTATAGTTAAAAGGCCTTGAAGAGTCCAACTCAAGTTATCATAAGAGATACCTTCTCACCTAAAGTCTGTTGCCACATGTTGACGCAAGATGGTGGGCAATGACTGCTAGGGTTCAGCCTTCCTCCTTCTTCTTAAGGCTCTGTGGTCCCATCACAGCTGTAGGCTGGCATAAGGCTCATCTCTCTTCCCAGGGCTCATCTCTTTCCAGGCTCAACTGTTCCGGTCTCTCCACTAGTTCAGTTGTAGACTATCAGGCTCATCTCTCTTTCCAGGGCATGTCTACGGAGCTCTCTCTTCCTGCGTATCTGCTTCTGTGTGTCTACTTCTGTGTGAGGGTCTGTTCCATCCCACCAAAGGAAATGGGAACTCAAACTGAGTCTCCCTAATGACATGGTCAAACAAAAGACAAAACTTGATCCAATAAAATAAAAGGAAACTTCTGATCTAATACAATCTAAGCCCAGACGAACAGACCAGTTTACAAACACAATCCAATATCTATTTTTGGCATTCATAAACAATACCAAACTGCCACAGACATCTACTCTTTTTTCATGAAGTGTGAAGAACAGTTATCTGCTGAAAGTGTGGAGTTGGGGGAGTGGCATATTTAGAGATTCAAATAGGATGAAGATTTAAAATAATCGAAGTCTAGAGTGGGTAAGTATTGCCAAACAGAGAAGATCGGGAGCCTATTTGAGGTCATTAATCATGAATTTTTAGTGAAACCAATTTCCCTATGAATTCATCTACAATCAAAAAAGAACAGAAATAAGGTGATAACATAATAAGCTGGATTGGGTTTCTAGCATTTGAAGACTCGAACAAAAAAATTAAACTTTTGGCAAGAATGGTATTGGAAATATGGACTATGTGTCCAAAGCATTGGTTAACTTGGTTTATAAAATGAAAAATTAAAACCTGTTAAAATATTCATCAGCAGGAACTGATTATACATATTCATGTAGATACATGGTACAAAAGCTTACTATGTAGCATTTTAAAATGATGACAACCTCTTTATTTATTGACATGGAAAGATGCCCAGGAGACTAGGATAATTAGGAAATGCAGGCTAAGAAAATATAAAGTATTGTATAATTTTTATTTACAAACAATTCTTTGATCCCAAGTGTTGGCATGAATGCAAAGCAACAGGGATTCTGATATGTGCCGGGTGAAAGTGTAAATTCTTACAGCCATTTTGGAAAATTCTTTAGCAATATGTATTAAAAACTCAACATATGCACACACCCTAGAAACCAGCAGTTCTATTTCTGGGGTATATTCCTTGCAGAAACATGTCCATAATTTCCCTTGTAAGGCATGCACTACAAATTCATGGCAGCAATATTTTGTAATGGCCCTAAACTTGAAACAACGAGATATAAAGTATGTTATATATAATGGAATTATATTCAGCTTTGAGAATAAGCAAATTACAATGGCTCAAAACAATATGAATAAATCTTACTAACCTAATGTTGAATAAAACAAGTCAAACATAAGAGGCATAGAGTGTGATTCCAATTATGTAAAATACAGAAACAGGTAAAAGTAATCAATGGAGTTAAAATCAGGGTGGTTTACTCTTGGTGGGGAGGAGTTGTGTTGGGAGGACCTCTGGAGTTCTAATATTCTCCCTAGAACACTTATTATTGGATAACGTCATATATATATACACACACACACATACATGTTACACCTTAATCATAATTATATAAAAATAAGCCTCCTGTATAGAAAAATAATCTGTAAAGGAATGCACCAACATGTTAATAGTTATGAGTTTTGTACTGTAAGTTTATTGGTGAATTTCTATATTTTGTCCATGTGAATTTTTATATTGCAACTGTATTACTTTTATATTCAGAAAGCATAATGAAGCTCTTTGCTTCTTAAAAAGTGCTAAATATGGTCTCAAGAATAACCACTCTAAAAATCATGTAGTTTATTTTTCATCTTCAGAGAAAGACACTCTACCTCTTCAAACACTTCTAAGATACTGAAAAAGAAAATGTTATCAGTTCTTATTATTTCAGGCAGTTGTCAGCATTTGGTCTTAACAATTTCTTACACATTAAAAAAAGTTATCCCAACACTAAAACAAATTGTTTGCCTATTTCTGACATTATACTTTTAAACAGGGCAGGGTACACATCTCCTTAAATTCTTTACTGTGAACTCATTTTTAAACACCTACTTATATTTCACCACTAATGGACTGGGAGAGGATACTGGAGAAAATGCTCAATTATTTTTAATCCCCTCCTTTCCCATGTAAGTCATATCAATCTCGTTATGTTTTTTTTTCCTTCACAGTGCAATGGTCTATTTAACAAAACACATGTGGTTACTTTTGTTGTTCTAATAAAGCTCAAGAGGATGGAATTAAATTAGTTTAGGGTAATTATTTATAATTAGATATTCTTAAAGGAAAATGAATAACTGCTAAGTTATTCTAAAACGTGCTGCCTAAATATGCTGCTCCAGGGACCACTCCCCTGTTTGCCTCCCTGCGCGGGAACAAGAAAACAGCTTTCCAGTTCTCGAGGCAGAAATCCATCTGAACAGAAAATACTCCAAGGCACATTCATTTAGAGAAAGTTTGTAAAGTAAACAGCTATTGATCATTCAACTAAAGAACAGCTAACTAAAAGCTGGAAATTTAGATTATTCAAAGATTACTGTGCCTTAAGCGTGGCCATCTAAAAGAAAGAGGCTTGGAGAAAAGAGTCAACATTAGAATAAATGCAGTAAATGTGACTTCTGCTTTGAAAGTGCAGGGAAGTGGGGCAGGGGAGTGAAGGATGCCCAGCTCCTGAGAGCTCCTGTTGTCCGTTCAGTTAGACCCCTGGATGGGAGCGTCTCTTGAAGAATCATCAGGTGTCTGTCGATATTTGATGCTAAGCAGGAAAACCCCTGCGGACTGGCTCAGCTCCGTGAGGCCACTGTGTGGATGGCAGCGCTCCCGGGCCACGCGGCAGGCAGAGTCCTGCCAACGGGACCACAGCTGCTTTGAATCAGGAAGCCCTTCACACCAAGCGGGAGGAAGAGATAGCCAAAGGCACCGGCCAGCACTCCTATAAAATCACCAGGACTCGGGTTTTTATCTTTCGCTCATCAAAACAGCAGAGAGGTTACCTTCTCCAATGGACAGATGTGTGTAAACGCTAGCGCGAGAAGAGGCCTGACGTGCTTTATGGAGCACTGTGGCGGAAGAATGTTTTCATCCCTATGATGTGAAAAATGTCAGCTGAAATGACTTTCACATGGGGCATCTGGGGTTATTCTGCATGAAACCCTAGCTTTTGTCTTCTACAGGATGCTGCTCCCTAAATTGGGTTTATTTGGTTGAACTCTTTTTGTGAAATCCAACTAATAGATTCCTCTCGGTCTCAGCAAAACGAAACTTTTGATCAAAAGCTCTAAAACAGAGTAGAAAAAGTAAGTTGTATCCGAATGAAAGATCTGGGGCATCCAATTTGACTTGGGGGGCTCTGGGCTGTTGTTGTTTAAATATCTTACAAGGATTTACCTGATGGTATGGATCAGAGAAAGACCAAAAGGAGATACCTGATAATATTACCATGACAGCAATGCCTGTTCTTTGGACCATGGTTAATTTTCTTTCTGGCTTAATACAAAGGTTGAGTTTTGGGTACATCTGTTATCTCTTAAAGGACAAGAAAAACTGTAAACCAGGCCCTAATATGTCTTTAAATTAGGCTTCAGCAAATAGTAGAAATTGGTGTGTGAGGTAAGAGCAGTTTGAAATCACCATTCTAACATTAATTGTGTAGTAGGCACTATGATTTGGAAACTTGCGTATGTACTTTCTTCAGCTACAAAATATCAACCTTACTATTTTTCAGAGGAGGTAATTGGCCCACAGAGTTTATATAACTGATCCAAGGTTATTCAGATAACTGATGGAGCAGAGGTTCAACTCATGCACTCATTTTCAAAGGCCATGTTCTTTCTTCACAGGATTCCTAGAGATTCCTGGATCCTGAGGTCACAAGGTGTGACATTTTTAAAGCATGACCACAAATTCTTTAACACTCCTGTATTAAAAGGTAGAGTATCTATCTCCTCACCTTAAATCTGAGCCTAACTCAGTGATGCATTTGTCACTAACGGAATACAGTGGAAATAATGTTATGTGACTTTGGTGGCTAGACCAAAACAGAATGTGGCTTCCACTCTGTCCTCGTAGCATACTCACTCTGAAGGGAACCAGCCACCAGGAAAGAAGTCTGACTGTCCTGAGACTGCCATGTTGTAAAACCATTTGTAGGTACTCTGGTCGACTGCCAGCCATGTGACCAAGCCATTTTGGATGCTCAACTAGTGGAGCTTTCAGATGACTGCAGTCCCAAGGGATAACTAACTGCAACTGCATAAACCATGTAATTTGATTTAGTTTCTTTTCTTTTTTCTTTTTTTTTAACTTTATTTCAAATAACTGACAAAAGGTAGCTTAGCAAGTCATGGAAGCATTACCTTAAAAAATCCTGTCCATGCACATTCATCTTATTTAATCCTAAAAAACAAACTCAGTTGTTTCTCTACTGTCCCAAAAGATGAATAAATGAGCAGAGGTTATTAAATGACATGACCAAGGTCTCCTTATATGAAGAAAATGAAAAAAATGCTTGATATAGTCACATCTCATAAAGCTAAATCCCATATTCTCTTTTTTTACCCTTAGTGTTGATATAGTCCTCTCTTTGCCTTTGCTACAAAAATATTACAATATTACAGTTAACTATATTCTAAGTTACGTTAGTTGCATTTTTCCCATGTATCACCAAATTCTTAACACTTTGTAATAGAGGAACATTCTTGTATTTGTATTATTAACCACAATTCTCATCTGCCATCAAAATCTCTGCATTATACATTTTCTATCCATTTCGTTTCTTAATATAGTTTATGTAAACTTCGTTGTGCGTCCTCCTAGCTAGGAAGAAATCATGGGTTTGATAGTGACAACTATGCTCTAATGGGCAGATTTCCAAACAAGTCTGGTTTCAGTATGATCACACTGATTAGGAACATGCTCCCAGACATGACAGGACATGGCTTGTAGAGGCTTCATTTTAAAGTCTACAGAATGTTCTCCACTGTCACAGTTTTGCTCATGTGATTGTTTTCCAGTTTTAAACATGCACCAAAGCCTTATATAAAAGTGTGCATAAGTGTACAGCTCACTGAAGTTTTACAAACAGCATAGTGAGGTTACCAGACCAGATTAAGAAATGCTCATGTGATGTTAATTGTAACTTTCTTGCTGTTTCAAGAATAGAGACTTAACCCCCAGAATTACAGCAACCATCCATCCTCTAGTTAGGCAAGCAGCATCTAGAGTAGGGGTGCTTAACCTTTCTTTATTCCACAGACCCCTTTGCTAGTCAGGTGAAATTAATACTACTGTCATTTATTTATTGCATACATTCATACATGAAAGAAATGCTAGATTTCAGTCAGAGGTCAGAGAAGGTAAAAATAATAAGTTGATTTTTTTCAGTTCAAGCTCACAGACCCCCTAAAATCTTCATTGACCCCTACCCTGGCTAAGAACCCCTGTTCTAGAGTTAGATTATCAGGGTTAAATCCTCTTCTCCAGCACTTGCCTAACCCCTTTGTGCCTGACTATTCTCACCAATGAAGTAGGCATAATATACCTACCTCATATGTATATCAAATGAGTTGAAACATAAAGATCTTATAAAGTGCCCAAGCTCTCAATAAATATAAGCCATTTTTTATTACCCAGTTCATTTCCCCTTATTCTACCTGCTACCAGATGGTGCCTGAAGTGATGTGCTTGCTGAATGAAGAGGAAGGAAACACAGAGGGCTTTACCTAACAGAATATAATGTTTCAATGTAATTACACTATGCAGAGAAAGCAATTTGTCCTGTTTATATGGAAGACAAACAAGGAGCTGGGCTTTGACTTGGAGCTGCGTGAATGGAAGATGGCATTGCTTCGGTGACCCACATTCACGTTCAGTAATGAGTCCAGCAAGGAACAGCTTTTAGGGGCCCAGCAGGAATTGTCACCTAAGACTCGCTTTTGGAGGAACAGCCACTCCATTCTTTTCTTCTACACAGCCATTCCTTACACCTTTCAACTGTTTGGCTCTATGACTCTCCTGAGATTAAGAAACAGTGTGTCAGATTGCATTGATCCTTAAAATAACAGAGGAGTGGCCACCACACAATACCAGAAAGGGCGCTTTCATTGATCTGAGCACCCCACTTTCCATCATGAGGAAGAGTCTTCTCACAGCTGAAGGGGTAAAATCTTGGGCTGTCATAGACAGCAAGGTGGAATCACGCAAATGCCCAGGAAGACTCCGCATTTACTGAAAGAATAAAATGCATAACTAAGGCCACCGGTAAAAAATAGTCAGAAACAGTGCTGACTTTTCTCTTACATTTGTAAAATGTTTGTGAAAAACTCAGTGCTAATCCTTTCATTGATTTCATCAGTCTAACAAATCTCTTCCATTTCCTACTGGAGAAATCAGTAATTGATTGATTTGTTGAGCTATTTACATCTAGAAATGGTCCTTTGTAATACCTCTGGCATTAGAAATCCAGTAGATAAGTCATTAAATCAGAATGATGTATCCGGTTATCTGAATTATCTGACATAATTTGCATTATGAGGTATATAGAAAAGAAAACTTGTCAGTTTATTGATACCATAGGGATACTATACTCAGGTGTGTCACAATTCTTTGCTGTTAAGGATTATTTGATAATCAATCTTTTCATATATGAATTAGATGGTTGAGCTCTTATAAAATGCTGTGATTTCATGTGCCTGCTCCAATGAGCTACGAAGCTGTGTCAGAGAAACAAGCAAACAAAACAATCAGTCTGCTGATTCCATAGTTCTCCTACTAAACAGGTGTTCGTTCTGTGAGATCATAAACTTGAAATCATGATATGTACTGCACCATTATTCAGCACTGAGTATTGGCCAAAGGGCATTGCACAGAGCCATACAATTCTTGGTGTACACATAAGACAAATTATAGTTGATGCCAGACAATTGAGAATGCAAAGAAATAGAATAAGAAATGCCCATGAAAACTTAATCATTGTCATGGTTATTTGTTCTAGTTTATTTGTTCTCAGCTTCTCTAAGAAGCTTAGCTTAGACATAGTCTTGCTCTTGTTTATAGATATTGTCTTGTTCTTGCTTGTTGAACCCAGTTCCTTTGCCACATTTAGACAGTCCCTAAGGCTCTAAATGGCAAACTACCTAATTTTCTGGCAGAAAGCAGAGCATAGGAATTGAAGCAGTAGACTTTACATAAATTACGCTCTGAACTTCCTTCTCAGGGTAAGAATACTTTCCATCCCAGAAACACTCCAAAATGTTCCATGATTAAGATGATAATAGCAGTGAAAAATTATTTTACATGTACTAAAACGGGCAACAATCTATCTCACATTTCTTTTCACAGATTTGCCAATTTTAATTTACCCATCAAGGAATTTACTTAATGGGCATATTTGGGAACAAGGAAGGTACACTTGGTTTTGTCTTGGTTCAGCCGGACTGCATTCATTTCTAGAAGCTCCATTTCATTGTGTGGGGTAGTAGGTGAAAAAAAAGACTGTCACAACAGGACTCTTGAATTTATATAATGTCTGTGTGTGTGTGTTGTGTCAGTGTCTAGGGAAGGAAGTGGATTTTGAGATACAGGCACACTTTCTCACCATCACTTGTGCATATGACACCAACACAAGTGTCTACACAGGAAAAAATATCGAGAACAATTACAGTAAGGAAGATGATAACAAACGGGGGAAAAAGTCAATTACGTGCCAAATTCATTCACTTTTTGTTTCTTTTTTATTTATTTCATAGAACAAGTTGCCCCTTAAAATCAGGACACTGGGATTGGTATCAATTAAATAATTATTTAAGACTTATAGTCCCACTTACAATACCTAAGTGGAAGTGTCACTTTCGAAATTTGGTTCCAGAATCTGGGAAAACAGTGGAAGAAGTGTGTGCATTGGCGTGTCAGCCCAGACAACTCAGAGCCAAGTTAGCTATGCCCACACAGAGAGGTGCACTGAAGGCCCAACTCCTACCCAAGAGAACCCCACCAGCTGTGTCCCAGCACCAGCTCTGTGCTCAGAGATCAACCTAGCACATGGGTGGCAGAGGGTGGCAAGAGACTTGCTGGTTTCTAGGGCCCCTCTGCTCATAGAATGGGCATATGTGAGGAGGGAGTTAAAATGATCCTTCATAATAACCCAGTTTCATGCATTTACCAATTGCCGATTTCTCCCTGAAGTCAAGTTGCCCGTTGTGTCATCCACTCCGTAGTGATAGAAGCCCAGGTCCCCTGTTTTGCGCCGCTCTTGATTTCATGTAGGGCTAAGTTGAAGCCGAAGTGCGGCTGGGTCTTGTTTTCCTCTTCTGCCTTTGATAACGCCAGCAGGAACAGGCTTAACTTGGGATTCCAGGTGTGCTTGAAGAGAGAGAGCAGAAAGAAAGGTTTCCTCTCTTTCTAATACAACATATCCAAAACAGTTTAAGAGCCTCTGATACCGGCTAAGTTTTACCTAGGAGGCACATCAGCCCATGGCAACACGTTCTTTCTGACACTCCTTTTAGAATCCTCACTTTGTCTAGTTTAGCTTTGCTCTGTTAGTTTAAAGATCATCTTGAAAACATATTTTTTCCTTGGACAATACAAAAGCCCTCTGGATTTGAGGTGAATAACTTTTTTTTTTTAAGATTTATTTATTTATTTATCTATTTCTCTCTCTCCCCTTCTCCCCCACCCCCACCCCGGTTGTCTGTTCTCTGTGTCTATTTGCTGCGTCTTCTTTGTCCGCTTCTGTTATTGTCAGCGGCACGGGAATCTGTGTTTCTCTTTGTTGCGTCATCCTGTTGTGTCAGCTCTCCGTGTGTGCAGCACCATTCCTGGGCAGGCTGCACTTTCTTTTGCGCTGGGCGGCTCTCCTTAGGGGGCGCACTCCTTGCGTGTGGGGCTCCCCTATGTGGGGGACACCCCTGCGTGGCACGGCACTCCTTGCGCGCATTCAGCACTGCGCATGGGCCAGCTCCACACGTGTCAAGGAGGCCCGGGGTTTGAACCGCAGACCTCCCATGTGGTAGATGGACGCCCTAACCACTGGGCCAAGTCTGCCACCAAGTGAATAATTTAAGGCCTATTTTCACCACTTTGTTGTCAGGCAGCAGGTGTTCATTTTGTGCCCAAGTACATGAAACAGTAAAAAGGAATCTTCCAAGAAGCTTCACTCAAGCCAGGTCATTTCACATTTCTAAAAATGTGCCCTGAGACCCTGTCCCTCACTGCGACCAACTCAGTACTTTGGAAAAGTCAACCTTTCATCAAAGAGGCATAAACCATGAAATAGCCTCTTAACCGTGGTGTGGCTTTCTAAAGAAAAGCATTTAATCCCTCAGTAAACATTTGGCCCACGACTCTTATACTTACATGCCAGGCACTGTGCTATATTGTGACAGTGCTAATGGAATCTAAAGATCCTCTGAGAAAAACAGAAAAATTACAAAACACGGTGCTAACCCAGGATGCATTTATTCATTTACTATTTACTGATCCCTGCTCTATGCTAGGCCCTGCTCTGGGAGTATAGTTGTAAGCAGCCAGCGAGGCCCCTCCTCCAGTGGAGTTTCCATTCTTATAGGGGATAAAGACCAAACAGTTGAATAAAGTATAATATAATGCCAGATAGAGCTCTGAGCCAAGAAATATAAATGAGGGCAGGGGGAGAGGGAAGGGCAGGTGGGCTCTGTTAGATTCCAGAGGCGTGAAGCGCTCACTGCCGTGGCTCAGTAGGAATAGAGACCTGAATGAGTTACAGTGGGAAAACTAATGCTTTCCTAACTTCACCTGGGAGAGATATAAGAGGCTTTACTGAGCAGAGACCTTTAATCATAGTAGCCAGCCAGGAGGAGGTGATAAACCAGCAGAGTGAATAGACCAACACTTAGTAGGATAAATGGCCTTTTCCCTAATTTCAAAGAGGCATCAAATACAGGTTTAAGAAAATTGAAAGGAAAGGCAAATCAACTTTGGTAGGAAGAGATGAAAGATGGGTCAAATGAAAAATGCAGGAAAACAACAAAAAAACAAACAACTCAAAAATAAGCAAAGGAATGCAATGAATGTGCCATGATGATGAAAGAGGGTGTTGGTGTGGGAGGAGTGGGGTGAGGGGGATGGGGGTATATGAGGTCCTCTTATATTTTTTGAATGTAACATTAAAAAATAAATAAGAGAGAAAAAAATAAATAAATAAAAATAAGCAAAGGTAATGAATAAATGTTTTCAAAAGCAGGTATACAGATGGCCAATAAGCACATGAAAAGCTTTTCAACATCAGCATGATAGCCATCAGGGAAATGCAAATTAAAACCACAGAGCTACCACTCCACACCCACTAGAACAGCTATAATAAAACCTTTTTTATCTGCAAAGTTTATTTCACACATCACACCTTTATGTGGACCTATAACAGAGTGTTTCAACATGTGACATTTGTGCAGGAAAATCTCAGAAACTCATTTGTTAGGAGGATAGTCTCTGCCTTCCATATATGAAAAGCTAGGACAGAAAATTAGTTTAAAACCTTAGGCACTGCCCTAATCTATAACAAAGATACAGTACTCTTAAGAGCAAAGAATTGGGAATCAGAAAGAATAATTATCTCCTTTATCTAATTCAAGATTGGTGGACAGAAAGGGCCCTATCCTCTTTGGGAGGATGGAAATGTTTTGGTAATGGAAGGTGATGGTAGCACAACACTGTGACATAGCTCTAAATAGGGGAAATGTTAAGTATAATACAAATTTTTCAAAATCCATGAAACTGTAAACACAAATAGTGAACCCCAAGTTAAACCATGGACCATAGGAAATATAAAATGTTCTTTCATCAGTGTAATAAACTTACCACACCAATGCAAGGTGTTACTAATGGACTGGTAGATGGGAATCCTGTATTTTATGCACAATTGTTCAGTAAGCTCACAGCTTCTAATTAAAATAATACAAAAAAGCTAAAAATAATAAGTGTTGGCAAGGATGAGGATAAACTGAAACCCTCATATACTGCTAATAGGAATGTAAAATGGTTCAGCCAGTGTGGAAAGTGGTTTGGCAGTTCCTCAAAAAGTTAAACACAGAGTTACCATATAACTCAGCAATTTCACTCTAAATACATACCCAAAAGAACTGAAAACAGATGTGCAAGCAAAAATATTTTACAAATGGTCATGGCAGCATTATTCATAATAGCCAAAAAAGTGGAAACGGCCCAAATATTCATCAGTTGATGAATGGATAAACAAAATGTGGTATATCCATGAAATGGAAAATTATCTGGTCATAAAAAAGGAATAAAGTACTGATACATGCTACAACATGGGTAAATTTGAAAGCATGATGCTAAGTGAAAGAAGCCAGTCACAAACAACCACATACCATATGATTCCATTTAAACAAAACGTCCCAAATCGACAAATCCCTACAGACAAAATCCGATTAGAGGTTGCTAGAGATTGTTGGAAGGGGGACATAGGTAGTGGTTGCTTCATGGTTACAGGGTTTTCCTTTGAAGGTGATTAAAATGTTTTGAAATTAGATAGTGCTGATGGCTGCACAATATTTTTAGTCTGCTAAAAACCATGGAATTGTACACTTTAAAATGGTTAAAATGGTGGATTTAATGTCATGTGAATTATACCTCAAAAAAATACAAAACCACAAAGTCAAGCATCTTTCACTGATAAAGCAGATGTTACAAAAGGTAAAAGAGGAAATGCCTACTCGGTGGAAATTTGGAGTGGGTTTGCTACTTTTGTGGAACTAAAGCTGAGTCCTTTGGGCACGGTCTTCCCTAGAGGTTATTTCCACCGAGTTGGGGAAAGCTTCCTCCTTGCTCACAGAGGCAGTGATTGCACCATTTGAGAACCGGAGGTTGGGGCTCCTCAACATTTGTAGGTGAGGCATATGCATCACCTTCACCCCAGGTTTATTAAATACAAATTTCTGAGCCTCGACCTCTACCAATGAATCAACATTTCTCAGAGGAACCTAAAAGTTGTAATTTTGAACAGACCTGGAGATGACGAGACTCAGCTTTCTGAAGAAGAAGAGAGAACTTGGAAATGAACAGCAGATTCAGAAGTTCCAGGATTGGAAATTTTTGAGGAATAGAAATAAGGTCATTTGAAGCAGAATAGAGTTATCAGAAGGTAGAGGATGGAACAGGCAGTGTCTCCTAGTCATGGCTTAGAATTTTGAAGGACAACAAAAGTCATTGACAGATTTTAAACACAAAAGGCATATGTCCAAGATTAACACACCAGTTGACCCTTTTAAAAGAATGCCAAACATATCTTATGACATACTCACTTTTTTTTTAATGCTCCTGGAGGATAAGGGTGACCAATTTTGAATTGAGGGCCCTATTTTGGCTAAAAAGAAAAATAAATAAAACACATTTCTTTTTGGATGGCATCTATTTACTATTGCACATCCCACCAAAAGGATACAAAACTGTCATGTTTCACAGAGTTTAGTAGATATTTAGTCAACGTCATCTGCAGAACAGCTAGTGAGAGAAAATGTCTTGGATCTTATCGACAGTATCAGTTGATCCTACATCAAAGTTGTATTGGAATTCATGGGATTTGATGTGCAGCAGCTGTGGCTTTATTCACGAGAAAGTGCAGGCCTTAAAAGAGGCCTCAATATACTTGTAAAGTAGGGGGAAAGAATCTTCTAAGCAGGGCTTTACTGTGAATATTGTTGAATCTACTTCTCAGTTCCATCATTAATTTTTCCTGGATATTATCTGAACAAACAGTAGGGTATAGGCAATGAATGCCTTAAATGATTCCTTAGGTGCTTTCACTGCTTTCTTTCTTTCTTCCTTCCTTCCTTTCTTTCTTTCTTTCTTTTTTTTTTTTTCAGGTACTGGGGCTGGAGATTCAACCTGGGACCTCATATGTGGAAAGCTGGCACTCAACCACTGAGCCACATTGGTTCTCCGAATTGGTCCCTTTGCTTGTTAGCTTGTTGTTTTGTTTTTGTTTTTAGGAGACACAGGAACCAAACCCAGGTCCTCCCATGTGGGAAGCAGGCGTTCAACCACCCAAGTCACATTTGCCCCCTTCACTGCTTTCTTGTGTGCTCTTAGCATGAGCTAGATTCAGTTCTCAGCTAGAACAAAAAGAGCTTCACAGAGAGAGGATATGAGGGGGCCCAGTGAGGGACTTGGGATTTGGAGAATGAAGTCTTCTTGCAGCTTGAGAAATGATACCATATACTAGGCGACACTCCTCTAGACACCAAAACAATCCATGTTCCTACTGTGCAGCCAGTAGTTGAAAATGTAAAGAAGATGGTTGGTTTATCTAAATAAAATAGCTTCTAGACCAGTGACTCTGAACTAGTGGCAAATTAGTTCCATAGGGGACATTTGGCAATATCTTAGCATTTTTTTATTTTAATTGTCATATCCCACTACTATCTTTTAGTGGATAGAGTCCAAAGATGCTGCTTAAAATCCTGCAATTCACAGGAGAACTGGCTCTATTTCCCTCTCTGCCCCCCAACAAAGCATTACCCAGCACCAATGTTGGTAGTGCCCAGACTGAGAAATTCTGGACCAGAAATTTCTCTCAGGAAGGAATCTCTAAGTCCAGTGTCCTCACTTAACATATTATAAAATAGAACCCCAAAGAAATAAAATACTCGCCAATTGTTGTCAAATCCAAGTTCTGAACAGAGCTTCCTAGGAGAGAAAATACCAATGTCAGAGATAAAATCTTGAGGCATATTAGATTGCAAAGGAAGAATAAACCATAAGGCTGCAGGAGTTTTCTTGCTAAGGCTGACCTCATTTCAACTGTGAATCTACTTATGATAAAGAGACTGGCTGTCTGCCATTTTTCAGGTGTTGGCCAATGAGAATAATGAAAGTGATGGAAAAGGTTTAGATGCCTCTGATTTTCTAAAACTGTATCCCTTTAGATGAAGTCCCCAGAGGTGTGGGCTTTTGGATCTAATTGGATATGCAATCCATTCCAGACCATTGCATTTTCCAAGAGGAACAGCAGAATCAATGAGGAAAGAAGACTAGACTGGGAATCAGAATGCCAAATTCATCTTTCCACCCAGACTCTAGTTAACCGTAATCCTTGCACAAGATACAACCTTGAAGCTGAGTTTCAACTTCCTCCTCTGTAGATTGGGAAGATTAGGGCAATTGGCTCTAATATCATTCCAGTTCTTATGACTGCATGATATGGTACTTTGCCTTGTGTCAACTTAGCTAAGCTGGAACTTCGTTTACCAGAATGCAGTGCCTCAAATGATTCCATGTCAGAGTTGATCACAGAGAAATGTGCATGAGGTTTGGGAGGTCTGCACAGGGTGATGAAAACTGCTGCAGCTCCTGCCTTGCTCCTGGCCCACTTTGCTCCTCTAGCTTCAGCAGATCTCATACTTCAGTTCTCAAAGTTGGGAAGCAGGCACTCTGTAGCTCTATGGCAAGTGGCGCCAGTTTCTTCTTTGTTGAGGTCAGAGGCACTGTGAGGTAGAGGCAGGTTCTCATTTGTTCTCAAGGGTTCCAGTTTGTCCTCACTGGTTCTAATTTGTCTTCACTCTTCCCTACTTCATGCTGAGCTTTCTTTCCTGCTGTCTCTCATCCATAGCAACTTTAGACATCAGGTGCCTTTCTCAGACTCCAGCAGTCCCCACAATTGAATGAGATCTAATGCTCATAAAAATCCCTTATTCCATATCACTAGTAAGGGCCCTGCTTCCCTGGTTTAACTCTGCTGAGTTAAATGGTATGCACCGATGCTCATGTCTAAGGAAGGCAATGGAGATTAAACCCCATTAAAGGGAAACTAAAAGGGAAACTAAAAGGGACAACCAGTAAGATGGTGTCAGAGTAAGGAGCTCCTAGAGTCAGCTCATCCTTTAGAGCAGTTAGTAATCACCCAGAGCTATCTAAAGCATCTGTTTGGGGGCTCCAGGAGACCAGAAGAGCATCCTGCAATATCCTTGAAAGAATGGAAAAAGGAGACTGCCCATCCACAGAGAAGACTCATAAATAGAACACTCCACACCCCAGAGACTGGTGCCCATCCTCCACTGGAGGCACAAGCCACCTTGGGAGCTGTTCTGCAGCTGGAATTGGAAGCTCCACTTCCCAAAAAACAGGGGCGGAAGAGACGGTTGGGCACCAATTTCATCTACTGATTAGTAAACTCAGTGGGCTAAAGTACAATACTAAGAACAGCTAAAGTTTGAACCTGTCCAGGTCAGAAAGAGGCCAGGAGCCACCATCTTAACTCCACACCTGGCACGAGGGGAAGCAGGGCAGACTGAAAATCACAGTGCTGTTGGAGGATCAGATTCTTTCCATCTAGGCCAGATTGTAGCTCTAGCCTAAATCACAGCCCCCCCTCCAGCAGGGAGGAATCTGCAAGGGCCTGCACCAGCCTCTCCAGGAAACTACAGGCCATGCCACAGAGGCTGGTGGTTATCCTACTCTGGCAACACAAGCCATCCCAGGGGCTATTCTGAAGCTGGAGTTGGAAACTCCATTTCCCAAAAACAGGGGAAAAAGTAACAGTAGGTCACTGACTTCAGCTACTGATTAGTAAATTTGGCTGGCTAAAGTATAACCCTAAGAACAGCTAAAGTTTTACCATGTCCAGGTGGGAAAGAGGCCGATGGTCATCATTTTGACTCTGCCCCCAGACTGAGGGGAAGCCAAGCTGACCAAAAATCACGGTGATGGTAGGATTGTAGTTCTAGCCTAGCCTTCAGCCCTACCTCTGGCAGGGAGGAGGCTGGTGGTCCCTATACCAGTCTATCCAGGTAACTGCAGGTTCCTTTGACTGGCACAGACTGAATAATCAGAAGTCTACTGGGGCAACTGCAGTCATCTCAGACCCGTACTGCATAGATTGTTCTCCACACCTGCAGCTCCATTTCTGCCCCAGGCAGGGGAGAAAGGGGCATGAAGCTTCATCAGTCTCTCTGGGCAAGTACAGTCTAGGCCTGCACAACTTGGATTATTCCACACAGCTGTGGCTCTGTCTCCACCTGGCAAAGGTGAAAGTTGGGAGAAGCTTCATCAGTCCCTGGGACAATAAGGACAGCGTGAGCCTCCATGGCTTACAGCACCAACTACATTCTTGGCTCCTACTACACAACCAGCAAGGAAGAAAGGGCAGGAAGTCCTAAAATTCAGAGAAAAACTGCACCCAGAATAAATACATCTAAGCCAGATGCCAAGACACCAACAAAAAATTACAATCTACGCCAAGAAACAGGGAGATATGGTCAAGTTAAAGGAACAAGATAAGCCTGCAGATGACATAAAGGAGTTGAGAAAACTAATCATAGATGTTCAAACAAATCTCCTTAATAAATGCAATGAGATGGCTAAAGAGATTAAGGATATTAAGAAGACATTGGATGAGCACAAAGAAGAATTTGAAAGCATACATAGAAAAATAGCAGATCGTATGGGAATGAAAGGCACAATAAATGAAATTTAAAATACACTGGAGTCATATAATAGCAGATATGAGAAGACAGAACAAAAGATTGGTGAGCTTGAAGAAATGCCCTCTGAAAATGAATATACAAAAGAACAGATGAAGAAAAGAATGGAAAAAATTGAACAATGTCTCAGGGAACTTAAAGACAGCAAGAGATGTGCAAACATACATGTTATGGGTGTCCCAGAAGAAGAAGAGCATGGAAAAGTGATACAAGGAATATTTGAAGAAATAATGGTAGAAAATTTCCCAACCCTATTTAAGGACACAGATATCCACGTCCAAGAAGCACAATATACTCTTATCCAAACAGACCAACTCAAATGCCAAAGACAAAGAGAATTCTGAGAGCAGCAAGAGAAAATCAATGCATAATGTATAAGGGAGACCAATAAGATTAAGTGCTGATTACTCTCCAGAAACCATGGAGGCCAGACAACAGTGATCTGATATATTTAAGATACTGCAAGAGAAAAACTTCCAGCCAAGAATCTTATATCCAGCAAGACTGTCTTTCAAAAATGAGGACAGTTCAGAATATTCACAGATAATTAGAAACTGAGAGAGTTTGTAACCAAGGAACTGGATTTGTAGGAAATACTAAAGGGTGTGCTAGATCCTGAAAAGAAAAGACAGGAGAAAGGCCCGGAAGAGAGTCTAGAAATGGAGATTATATGAATAAATCAACTAAAAGTATAAAAAAGAGTGGTGAAAAAAAATATGACAGATAAAACCCAAATATTCAGGAATAAACTTAACCAATGAAGTAAAGCACTTGTATTCAGAAAACTGCAACTGACTGTTAAAAGAAATTTTAAATGACCTAAATAATTGGAAGAACATTCCATGCTCATGGATTGGAAGACTAAATATCATTAAGATGTCAATTCTACTCAAATTGATATATGGATTCAATGCAATCCTGATAAAATTTCCACCAGCATTTTTCAATAAATGAAAACATGATTATCAAATTTATTTGGAAGGGTAGGGGTTCCTGAATAACCAGAAACCTCTTAAAAAGGAAAAAGCAAAGTTGGAGGACTCTCATTTCCAGACTTTAAATCATATTACCTAGCTACAGTGGTAAAATAACAGTGTGGAACTGGCATAAAGACAGACATATAGACCAATAGAACCAAACTGTTGGTTCAGAAATAGACCCTCACATCTATGATCAAGTGATTTTTGAATAGCCTTTCTAACCCACCCAGCTCGAGCAGATCAGTTCATTCAACAATGGTGCTGAAGTGGATATCCATAGCCAAAAGAAGGAAAAAGAACCCTATCTCACAGCTTATATAAAAGCTAACCCAAAATGGATCAAAACCCTAAAAATAAAAGCAAGAACCATAAAAATTCTATAAGAAATTTTAGGAAAATATCTTCAAGACCTGGTGGTAGGTGGTAAATTCTTAAAGGAGATAAGAGGAGGACTGCGATGGACTACTGATGTTTAATGTATGTAGAAGTTCTAGTTGGCTTTATTGTAAAAGTGCAGAAATGTACAGAGTTGATGGTAACACATTATAGTGCGTAACAACTGGTTTAGAAATGGGAATGTGGCTAAAAATGTTAGTCTAGGGATGTAAATGCCAATTGACAGAATGCTGGAGAATAATCTAGGGACTGAAAAGCACACAGAGGTAAATAAGAATTGTGGTTAATGGTACAGATACAAGAGTGTCTTTTGTAAGCTAGAGCAAATGTACATCGCTATTGCAGGGTAGTGGGAATCTGGAGAAGGATGGGAAAAATACAACTGGAGTGACCTATGGACTGTGATTAACAGTAATAATATTCTTGCATCTATGCCAAAGATGTACTGTGTTGACAATGGGGGAGTATGGAAAATGTGTGCCAAATGTATGCTATGATAATAATTGGATGATATTATCTGATAATCTATAACAAATGTTCCACCATGGTGTGGTGTGTTGATAGAGGGGTGTTGTTTTGGAATTCTGCACATGTGCATGATTGTTTCATAAGTTTACAACTTCTGTCATTAAAATCTATTTTAAAATAGTAATAATATAAAGACTACAATTA